>NC_137465.1:85096025-85696025 GCF_964235325.1 Thermobia domestica | reverse complement strand
GCACGTTCTAATATAAGTGCGGTTTCCTTTTCCAGAACTGATTGCAAAAATTTACAAATATCATCTGCATGTAGAAAATGATATTAATGGTGGCCTGTACAAACATTTTTATATTATAAAACGTATCCTATAAGGCATGAGTTCAGCGTTTAAAAAAAAATAAAATCGAAACCACTATGTAAATAGATGGCGGACGAGATTGCTGCAACACCAAAGTACCTTTTCTTTAATCATTCTTCCGATTCCCAAACATAAGTATGTTCATTTTCACGTTTTGTTGCAATTTTTAACGCTGACCTTATAATTTTGTGCTTCAAGGTATGTACAGGAGCGTAACATATGAGGCAAAACTGAAATAACATCTGTAAACTTTGCCAGAATACGAAAAACACCACCGGTTAAATTTCTTTTATTCTCATAGCTGTCCGCGGAACAACTCTCATCACCCGTTTCATCATCATTGTCACATGATACAGATAAATTAAACGATGGATCAACGTCTTGAGGAACAGTAATCGTCACTGATTCCTTCTACAAGCCGGTATATTTCACTCCATAATTCATATTGTATAGCTTATTTCTAAAGCAATATCTTCAGAATCATGAGTGACATCGTCTCTATTACCCTCTAATGCCTCGTCTTGACTACAACCATCAATTGCGTCTTGTACGATATTTGTATGTTGGTAACTGGACATAGATCGGTGCTTGTTCAATGGCTCGGATTTTAAACCTTTCAATAATAGAGTTGGAACAGCATTCTTTCTCAGTTTGCGTGTAAATAATTATCCTGGCATTAGCCAGAAGTAGATGTAGACGGTAAAAACTCAGGGAGGGTCAGAACTCATGATATGTACATCATGATTACTAAAAACTTTCAAAAATATCTAAATAATAGCTTAAATCAATTTTGTCACTCAAAAACTGGGGGCCTAGGCCCCCGGCCCCAGCCTAGATCCGCCGCTGGCATTAACTTTTCTTTCAGTAAACTTGACTTCTCGAAGACAAGCTCTTCAAGATGTTTGAAACACGAGTGATTTTTATTTGGTTTCTTTCTTTTTTTTTCATTGATTTTCTTGGGCCGTAATTTATATCCATCTGGTGATTCTCACAACTTAGAAACGTAAGAAAAGATACTTTACGTCCTCAGCTTTAATTGCACAAGAATTACAACCGAAAACACAGCAGGTGTTAGGCATTTCTACTTCACTTCACAGACACAGCACGCGCTGTACTAACATGTTTTTTCTACTTCACAGTAGTGTTGCTTTCAGGAAAAAAATCCGGGGGGGGACGACACAATATTCGGAGAGGCACATTATTTTTACACAGTACTATTATATCTATTACATTATAGACGTATTATTTTGGTCTCCTCCGGGGGAATCTCTCAGAGCTCCGGGAGACAGTGCCACCCTAAAAACATGTCTGGAAGAAACACTGTTTCGCACAACAAACGTAATTACTGCTCTCTCTCTACTCTTTTTTATACTAACGCTATAGGAAAAACAACTAAGAGAAACTTCCCTCAAGTATTCAACACAGAGCAAGACTGCTAACAAATCCAAAACACAATCTATTAGATCCAATGCACTGTTAAAGGTTTATCAGCTGCGTACAAGGGAGTGGTTGCTGACTCACATTGAGTTTCTCGCGTATCCCACCCATGACGTCACCATTTACGATTCATCAAAACCAAATGCTTGTAGAAGCTGAACGAGACGGCCTATCAAGATATAAAAAATACGGGTCTCTTATTTGTTGTTTCTCTTTCTATTGCACCAAACTTGTTTTTAACTCGAACTGCTCCTTTAAGAATAAAACGATACAATTGAATTATCTTAATTTGTCACATATTACAATTTCTAAGTGAATCCAATCAGTAAGGGGAAAGGAGTGTTTGGAAGATTAAGCAATCACTTGTTGACCATTAGTTACATATTTAAGAACGTAATAGTAGTACATTGAGAGAAATTTATATTCGGAAAGCCCCAAGGGAGTGTTTCAGATATCTTGCCGATCATTACCTATCTTATATTTGAGAATAAGATGAAAGAACGGAGTTACCTTACACAAGAAATAAGAATAAAATGAAATAATTCAATTGTCGTTATATGTTAGATATTTAGAATCGCTACCTTTTCAGTAGGGCGAAATGAGCGTTTGAAAGCTGCGGTAGAATCTGATTGGCAGAACTCTATATAGTTAAAAAAGAAATGAAGAGAGGGAATTATGGTTGTTCTGAGAATTACAATTGAGAAGTGAGGCAATTCATTATGGCGAAGAAAGTGTCTCAAAAATGTAGCAGACTTCCTAATCGTTAGTTACTAACATATTTCAGAAAAGAAATGAAAGAAGGTAATTGCCGTTGAAAACCCAGTTTATTCAGTTGGGCGAAAGGTATTATTAGGTATTTTCAATTAAAAAAGTGAATCCATTGATTAGTACGAAGAAGTAATAGCAACATTAAGCAGACAATTGCTGGTCAATTGTTCCTGACACATTTAAGATTAAATTGAGAGAACAAAACAGACGTAAATTGTCAGAAATTTACAATTGAAATGTCAGTGCATTAATTATTTCGAAACTTGCTGATCCATAGTGTTCGACATATTTAAGAATGAAATAAAATAAACGGTTTGTCGTATGTTGTCAGCATTTACCATTGATATCTGAGGCCATTTGGAATGCCAAAGTGAGTATTTCAAACATGAGACAGAATCTTGCTAATCGTTATTTACCGACATATATAAGAATAAAATGTAAGAACGGAATTGTCGTAAATTGTCCCACTTTCAAGCGAATGCGCACATATTTAAGAATAAAATAAAATAACTGAATTATCCTAAATTGTTAGATATTTACAACTGAAAAGTAGTTCTATTCAGTAGGGAAAAGAATAATTCGGAAGATGAAATATACTTTCATTATAATTAGTTTTACTCATATTTAACTATAACGTGTGGAACCGAATTGTCATAAAGCTGAGAGTTGATGACCGTTAATTAGGGTTATTTAAGATTAAAACGAGTGAACGGAACAGACGGAATTTAACAGATGTTTCAATAGAAGAGAATAATTCAGCAGGCCCAAGGCAGGGTTTAGAAACTTAAGCAGTGTCTGTGCTCGTTAGTAACTGACATATTTAAGAATATCTTGAAAGAACATAATTATGGTAGTTTGAGAGGTATTTATAGTTGCTAACTGAGTCCATTGGTAACTGAGTCTCGAAGATGAAGAAGGCTCATAATCGTTAGTTAATAACGCATTAAAAATAAAATGAAATAACGGAATAGACATGCCAGATATTTACAAATGAATTTGACTCTATCCAGAAGGGCGAAAAGGGTTTTTGGAACACTTTTTCGTACACTCACTCAAATCGGTAGTTAACATATAGAAGAATGAATTGCTAGAACGGAATTGTCGGAAATTATCAAATATTTAGAATTCAATAATGAGTCCATTCACTAAGGGAAAGGAGCGTTTGGAATATTAAGCAAACTCTTGCTTAATGTCAAACTTACAATTGGAAAGGGGGTTAGGAGTGTTTAGAACCTGCAGTATATTCTTCATGATGGTTAGTGGCCGACATCTATATTAATAAAAGGAAATAACGTAATTGTTGTAAATTGTCATATATGCACAATGGAAATCGCTTGTATGCCGTATCCTGAAAGTTGATGGTTAAAATGAAATAACGTAATGTCTTAAATTTTTAGGTAATCAAATTATTGTATGGTCATTATGTCACTATGTTGTAAATTCTATGTCATTAACAATTGAAAAGCTAGTCCATTCACCAAGGCGAAAGGATTGTTTGGAACATTAAGCAGACTCTTCATGAACGATAGTTACTGATATATTTAAAAATAAAATGTGAGAACGGAATAGACATAAATTTTCAATTATCTACAATTCAAATGTTGAACCATTGAGTAAGGTGAAAACTGTTATTTGGTATACAAGGCAGTCTCTTGATGTTCGTTTGCTCTTCAACTACTTTTAAGTAAAACGAAATTGCCTTGAAAAGCGAGTTACTTAAAATTGAAGAGTGATTCAAATATACTGGGAGAAAGAAGTGTTTGCAAATTGAAGTATTAGACACTTCTAGATTGTAAGTTACTGACATTTTTAGAAGTGATATGTAAGAAAGAAATATATACAATCAAAAAGTAAGATAGATACAATTAAAAAGAGATTCCTTTGAGTAGGGCAAAGCTGTCTTTTTGTATATAAAGCAGATTCTTGATGATCGATAGTTACTCAACTATTTTAGAAATCTTGAAATATTGAATTGACGTAAATTGTCAGTATTTACAATTGAAAGAAATTAAATTCAGTACGGCGAAATGACTTCTTGGAAGGATAAGCAAACTCTTCCTAGTCTGTAGAAGCTGACATATTAAAGAATGAATCGAAATAACGGACTGTCGTAATTTGTCAAATATTTACAAATGCTAAGTTGACCGTTAGTTGCCGACATATAGTAGAATAAAATGAAAGAATGAAAATGCCGCAAATGGTCAGATATTTACGATTTGGAAGTGAGCCCATTCAGTAGGGCGAAATAGTGTTCGGAAGATTAATAAGTATCATTATGCTTCCTTGGGTCCAATATGTTTAATAATAATACGAAAGAACGCAATTGCCTTAAATTAACAGATATTTATTACTGAAAGGCGAGTCTAAACAGTATGACGGAGGGTCTTTATCAGATAATTTCAGTCTTGGTGACTGTTGATTTAACGTTTTTATGAACTGAAAGATTGGAATTTTACTTAATTGTCATATATTATTCATTGAAAAGTAAGTCCATTCGTTTGTTCGAAAAATGTATTTGGCAGATGAAGCAAACTTTTGCTGATCATTATTTTCTGAAATATTTAAGAATATAATGAAAGAACATATTTGTGGTAATTTGTTAGATATTAAGAATATAATGAAGGAACATATTTGTCATAATTTGTTAGATATTAAGAAATAAGAAGTTGTTCTATCCAGTAGGGCAAAAGAAGTGTTCGGAATGTGAAATATACTCTCCTTATAGTTTATAATGAGATCTTTAGGTATAAAGTAAAAGAACGTTTCCTATTCCTTGTCTGTGATGTACAATTGAAAAGCAAGAGTCTTCAGCAGTGCAAAGGGAGTGTTTAATGAACAAGCAGACTCTTTCTAATATTTACTTACTGATATTTTTAGGAATAAAATAGAATTTTAAAAAATTGACAGAAATTTCAAATCGAAAAGTGTTTCTATACAATAGGGAGTGTCTGGAAGCCGAAGATAACTCTTTCTGATACTTAGTTACTGACATATTTATCTATAAAATTTATGAACGGAATATCCGTACGTTGCAATATATTTATCGTTGGAAATTGGCGATGGGAGTGTTTCAAAGATAAAGGGTATTCTTAACGATCATTACTTACTGAGCTTTTAAAAATGAAATGAAATAACGGAGTTGTCCTAAATTGCCAGTTATTAACAATTGAATAGCGAGTCTATTCTGTATGGCTAAAGGAATGTTTGGAAGTTGAAGCAAACTCTTGCTGATCCGTAGTTGCCGACACCTTTAAGAGTGAAATGAACTAACAGAATTATCGTAAATTGTAAGAGATATATACAATGGAAATCGCGTTTACGAAGAAGGGCCAAAGGTGTGTTTGGACGCTGAAGCAGAGTCTTGCTTTGCTGACCCTTCGTTAATTACATATTTAATAAAAAATGAAAAAACGGATTTGTCGTAAATTGTCAGATATTAAGAATGCAAAGGTGAGGCCATTCAGTAGTGCTAAAAGATAGTTTCAAAGTTGAAGCAGACTCTTGCTAATCGTTAGTAACTGATATTTTTAAGGATAAAATGAAAGAACGGAATTGACAAGAATTGACATTTCCAATTGAATATTAATTCCTTTCAATAGGGTGATAGAAGTTTTTCGAAGCAGGTGTTAACTCTTGCTGACATTTAGTTACTGGCATTTTTGAATAAAATGAGAGAACGGTATAGTCATGCATTGTAAGATATTTATAATAAGAGAGTAGAGCACGGAGTGTTTCAAGAATTAAGCCGACTCTTGTTGATCGTTAATTACTGACCTTTAATCCCAAAGAACGGATTTGTCGTACTTTGTCAAATGTTTACATTTGAAAAGTGTGTCTATTTTACAGGGCTATACGACTGTTGGAAGTTGAAAAAGACTTTGCAGGTTGTTAGTTAAAGACATATCCAAAATGAAATTAAAAAATGGTATTATTCTAAATTCTCATATATTTATAATTGAAAACGGGAGAATTCAGTAGGGAAGTATTCTTAAATATTTTAATTAGTAACTAACGATTACCAACTGCCTGCTTCGTCTTCCAAACACAGTATTCTCATCGCTGAATGGATTTACTTAGAACATTAAAATACCTGTCAAATGCCGACAATTCCGTTCTTTCAATTTATTCTAAAAATTTTGACTTACTTACGATGAGCACGAATCTGCTTCATCATCAAAAACCCTTTCCGCCCTGCTGAGTTAACTCACTCATCAATTGTCAATATCTGATAATTTTCGAGAATTCCAATAATTGTTTTTACTTAAAAATACTTCAGTAACTAACTAGTGTACTTTATACACATCAAGAGTGTGCTTTATACACCAAAATACAACGGTGTGCAGTTACCAAGACCTCGAGATAAATTTAAAATTATTATAATGTAATTATTTGATCAACGTTTGATGAGGTATGATGAACAATTTTTAGCGTTTGATCTGATTTACTAACATAACACAAGCTTTTTGAAGGGGGGCTAGCTACACGCTGGCCCCCGCTTCACATCCGATCGAAATTTTTCGACGCCAATCGTTTCATCATCGTTTGATCAACAATTTTCAACGTTTGATCAACTCTACTAACACAGGTATAACAGTTACAAAACGGGTGGCCAGTCCCCATTCTCCTCCAATCCGATTATTTCTTATGTAAATCGTCTGATAATTGTTTGATCATGTATGATCAACTATTTTCAACGTTTGATCAGCGTTACTAAAATAAAAATTATAAGGTATTTTAAGTAGGGTTGCTAACTACACTCTTTTCACGCTTCAACTTCGATTCGAAATTTTTCGACGCCAAACGTTTGATCAACATTTGAACGTTTGATCAATAATTTCGAACGTTTTACCAACTATACTAATAAAGATATAAACGTTAAAAATAGGGGGCCAACCCCACCTTCAACTCCGATTCGATCTTTTTTATGTTAATAGTTTGATCATTGTTTGTTCAGGTATGATCAACAATTTTTAACGTCTCATCATCGTCAGTAACATGAATATAACCTTTTTCTAGTAGAGTGGGCTAACTACACGCTAGCCTCCTTCACGCCACTTCGAAAATTTTGACGCCAATCGTTTGATCATCTTTTAATGTTTTGATCAAAAATTTTTAACGTTTGGTCAACTTTACTAACTGAGATATAAGGGTTATGAGATGCGGGACCACAGACCCTTTACCTCCGATTCTATCTTTTCTTGTGAATCATTTGATCAGGTATGAGCAACAATTTTTAATGTTGGATCAGTGTTACTAACATAAATTTAAGCTTTTTCTTAGTAGTGAGATAACTATATACTAGGCCCCCTTCACCTCCGTTTCATCATCGCTACTAAGTTTAATATTTATACGGGGGTAAGTACACGCTAGGTCCAATTTATGTCTGTTTCGACATTTTGATCATCGTTTGATCATCGTTTGATCTAATTTGATCAACAATTTTCAAAGTTTGACGAATTTTACTATCAGAGAAAGAAGCGTTATAAAAAATTGGTCCCCAGCCCCTTCCCTTGCATCTCCGATGCGATTCTTTCTTATATCAGTTGCTTTTTCTACGTTTATTCAGGTTTGCACAATTGCCAACTTTCGATTAACTTTAGTGCAGAGAGTTATAACACTGGTGGAAATAATTATTAAGTGTATTTTAGTACTTTTCAAACAGTGAAACAAGAATGTATAATATAACGGAAAAATTAAAAAAATACACTTTGGCCGAAATGTTGGGCTTTGTCTGGTAAGAATAATACTTATGCAATATCCTTGAAAGTAAAGAAAATTGTGTCGTATATAATGGAATTAAATGTATCAACCCTATATTAAACGTTTAATAACGGTCCGTCAACTTGGAGTCCGGAATCGGCAAATCGCATATTAAACATATTCATTATTTAGTACAAATTTTGTACGTCTTTTAAACACTTTTGTACACATTTTTTTCTAGAGATTTGCTATTAAAATTCCGCACACAAACTTGATGATCGATAGCGGAATCACGAGATTTAGGTAGCTAAAAATAATATGCGAATATCATAGAATTTTCTACAGCTATAAAATAATTTTGTACTCCTTTGTGTTTCGAAAAAATTACCGTCAAAGTTTCGAACTTAATGATCAAATTGGAGTACGGAGTGTTAATATCGAAGACTTAAGTAGACGAAAATAATCTACGAATTTTGCGCACTTTTGTACACATTTAAAAAAGTGTATACCCCTGTATTTAAAAAAAATAGCCTTAAAGTTAAGGTATCTGCCATAAGCAAACCATAAACTTGGTGTGCCCTTTAACAATATCGGATCCAATATGTCCCGTAGAATGTAGTATACCTCCCGTGGAAATTTGTACACCATTCAAATTATTTCGTACCCCTTCGGATTCGAGAAAATTAGCTGCAAAATTTCGAACTCAACCTTCAACTTTCAGTGCGGAATCCTTATATCGATGACTTAAGTAGGCAAATACAATGTATGAATATTGTACAGTTTTGCAAAACTTTTTTACAAAATTGTGGACTCCCAGTATTCCGAGAAAATTGGCCTTAAACTTACGCAATCTACCATGAACAAACCATCTACTTACGTCTCTGACGTTGCCGCCTCTCCTCTCAAATTACACCAATCTTCGTCAATGGAAAGTGCATTTTTAGTGCACGTTAGTTCACTAAAAGCTAACGTTAGTGCTATCAGAGTTTACTAGTATTTGAAGATTTGTGGTGAGGCCTTTCATCATATGAAGTTTGCTCCCCACCCGTCTTTATGCAGGCAGATTTTCACCAAACTTATCACATGATTAGTGCATTATTAGTGCACTAAAAAGCACTAAGCAATAAAGTTAGTATTACCCTATCGTGGACATCAAGATATTCGGTGGGTGGTCCGTCTTCAGAAATATCAAATTTCATACTAACACACAGATAGGTTACATGGGTTAACGGCAATCATAAGTGATCGGCATGATCACTTATGATTGGCAATCGGCATGATAAGTGATCGGCAATCATAAGTAAACGGCATCGTTAGTTCTCTTAAACGCACTGAGCACTAATGGTACTGTTACCATATTTTGGGATATATTCAATTTTTTTTTTGGGGGGGGGGCAATTTCAAAAATGTCAAATTCCAATCAGACTCTTATTTCCTTCTACAAGTCCTAATGATCCATTAAAGAATGGCATTTTTTTTTCATTAGTGCTTGAAGTGTTGGAAAGTTCACCCTGATCCCAATGATATTATACTTGTAGCACCTACACTTATGAATCACCAAAGTTAGGGGTTGTTGCACTAAGAACAAGTAACGATGCACCAATGATATTGTGATAGTTTTCCAGATTCAATTACAATGTTAATGCATTCATCGACTCAAGCGGAATATTTGGATTCTATAAGTGGAAGTTGGTATTTATTATTATTATTTTAATGGAGATAAAAGAAAACCTGTTCTAGATGTTTGTATTCTTGACCCACTGCTGATCTTTGTTTAATCCACCTGGGTCTAAGTAACTAGCATAAAAAAGGGTGTGAGTAACCCGCTGCTTTGCTTACATGACAGTGAGAACGGCTTGCATTGTTTTATATCTCACCCAAAGGTGTGACCACGGGGGGCCCAACGGGGCCCTCCCACAAATGACTTCTTGTCCCCCAAAGGACCAGCTTTAAAGTTTATATATAAGTAATAATTTTCTTCATCAGATTTCCTCCAAACTTGGCACATATATACAAGACCGAAAATAAATCGACAAGTATTTTTTGTTTCATTCGGGAAATAGGTTGAGGGGGCAAAGGGCACTTTTTCAAAAAATGGTCCCCCTAATTTAAAGGACCCCTTTAAAGAAACTAAACTCAGCCCATGCAAAGATGATTTAAAAGTAGGGAATACCGGTTTTGTCGGTTTTGAGAGAAAAGTGTTATAGGGCCAACGCCCAATTCGAAATAACGAAGGACACCGCACAAACCTTACGTAAATTGGATTTTCGTGGAACAGCTTGAAACCGTGATACCTTGTAGATATGATGTTTCTGGGAAGAAAAGTCTCAATGCGCACAAGCAAAAATCACACGTTTTGGCCACTACAGGGCCACTTTCTTGAAAGAACCGTTGATAACGACATTCTGCATTTCGGTTAAAGTGACTAAATTCGGTGATATGCTTAGATATTGTGATCCTGAAGAAAAATCTTAACGGGTATAACTAAGAATTATAACTAAGAATATCGAAAGAAGATCGTTTGGCCACTCCTGGTCTACTTTTTTAAAAGCAGCAAACAATCCTGATATTCTGGAATTCGACGAAAAAGACTGAAACTCTATGTTGTAATTGTATTGATCCAGAAAAAATGACTCAATAACACAGCCACCAATCACTCTCTGTTTTGTCACATCAGGGCCACTTTTAAAAAAAAAACAACAGAAGTAAACTTTATTCTGGATTTCGGTGGAATTGCTTGAAATCGTGATATGTTGTAGATATTGTGATCATTAGAAAATGTCTTAATGGACACAAACACAGTCACCTTTTGGCCACAAAGGGGCCTAGCTTTAAAAATGAAGAAAATAAGGAAACCTGCTATTTTAGTAGAATTGTATAAAATCATTCAACGTACTCTTTCACAACCCGAAAAAGGGGTGGGGAGAGTAGCGGCCAATATTATTTAAACATACCGGTACATAAAATTCACATTCTCATTTTGCGAGACAAAGGAAATCCCTAGAATGTCTTAGCCATTTTTTCTCAGGATAACGACTTACAACATATAACAATTTCATTCAGTTACACTGAAATAAAAAAATATTATACTCAACTGTTTTAAAAAATTCTGAGCCTGTAATGGCCAAAGGGTCGTAATTCGATAGTGGTGCCCTTTAAGACTTTTTCTCATGATGAGATCTTCAACATATTATAGTGCTACTCAATCTAACTGAAATCCATTACATCGATATACTCAACTGTTTTCAAAGAAAGTAGCCCTGCAGTGACCAAACGGTTTGTGATTTGTGGTTGGTTCCATTGCGACTGTTTCTCAAGTTGACAATCTCTACAACATATCACGGTTTCTCTCATTTTGACCGAAATAAAGAACTTCAGTATCTTCGGCTCGCCTGCTTTATAGATAGGTTGTGTAACCAAAGGCTTAAATTTAAATAGTTATTCTCAAAAGTATAATGTTTGGTCCGGTTCAGTAGTTTTTCATGAAACATAATAAAAAACTACTTGGAATTAATTTATGGAAAATAAGCAGTAATAATAATAATAATAATAATAATAATAATAATAATAATAATAATAATAATAATAATAATAATCTAAAACAAGTGTCTTTACATTTCCGGAAGGAAACAAAAATGTTCCGACTGTTCAGGCCTCAAAAAACACTAACTGCAACTTGTGTATTTTTTTGTTTTATATATTGTAGCTGGCCTCCCTCAAAAACGAAGGACCCCTCCTACTTAAAACTGCTGGCTACACCCCTGATTTATTCAAACAACTAACGATACTTTTGCCTTCGAAATATGTTAATCATATATACGAGAAATTATAAAATAGGTTACACGAGAACCTACGGCTGTAACTAGCATAAGAAAGGGTGTGAGGAACCCCCTGCCTTGGTGCCATGACAGTGAGAACGGATGCATTGTTTTCTTATCTCACCCACGGGTGTAGCCACGGGGCTAGCCTCCCCCAAATGACTTCCTGTCCCCAAAATGACCAGCTTTAAGTTTATATATTAATAATAGTTTTTTACATCAGATTTCCTCCAAACTTGGCACTTATATACAATACCCAAAATAATTCGACACGTGTTTTTTTTTCTTTCGGGAAATAGGTTGAGGCAAAGGGCCCCTTTTCAAAAAATGGCCCCTTGATTAAAAGGGCCACTTTAAAGAAACTAAACTCTGCCGATGCAAAGAAGACGTAGGGTTTTGCGAGAATCGGTTATAGGGCCAACGCCAAATTCGAAATGACAAAGGACAATCCTTACGGAAATTGGATTCTCATGGGACTGCTTGATACAGTGATATCTTATAGGTATGATGTTTCTGGGAAAAGTCTCAATGGGCACAAGCACAAATCACTGGCCGTATAGCCACTACAGGGCTACTTTCTTGAAGACAACCGTTGATAACGACATTCTGCAATTCGGTTAAAATGACTAAAACCGTTATATGCTGTACATATAGTGATCCAGAGGAAAGTCTTAACGGTTATAATTAAAAATTACTGATTGTTTGGCCACTCCTGGTTTACTTTTTTAAAAGCAGCTGACAATCCTGATATTGTGGATTTCGATGAAAATGACTGAAAATCTGATATGTTGTAATTGCCGTGATTCAGAGAAAATGTCTCAATAAGCACAGGCACCAATCACTCTCCGTTTGGCCACAACAAGGCCACTCTTTTAAAAACAGCAGAAGGAAACTTTATTCTGGATTTCGGTGGAATTGCTTAAAGCCTTGATATTTTGCAGTTATTCTGAACCTGATAAAAGTCTTAAAACGCACACCAAGCAATGACTGTTAGCCCGCTACAGGGCCACTAAAAAAAAAAAAAGAAGGTAATAGTACTTTGGATGTCAATGGAATTGCTTGAAATCGTGATAGGTTGTGATCATGATAAAATGTCTTAATGGACCCAAACACAATCAGTCACCATTTGGCAACTACGGGGCCTAGTTTTAAAACACAAGAAGGTAAGGAAACCTGGAATTTTAGTAAAATTGTATAAAATCATAAAAACATACCATCAAACAACCCGAAAAAGGGGTGGGGAGAGTAGCGGCAATATTATTTAAGCATACCGGTAGATAAAATTCACATGCTCGTTTTGCGAGAGAGAGGAAAACCCTATAATGTCCTAGACATTTTTTTTCAGGATCACGACTTACAACATGTCACAATTTAATTCAGTTACACTGAAATTAAATATGTCATTATACTCGGCTGTTTTAAGAAAATTTGAGCCTGTAGTGGCCAAAGGGTTGTAATTCGAGAATGGTTCCCATTAAGACTTTTTCTCATGATGAGATCTTCAACATATTATAGTGCTACTCAATCTTACTGAAATCCATAACACCGTTATACTAAGCTGTTTTCAAGAATGTAGCCTTGCTGTGACCAAACGACTAGTGATTTGTGATTGGTTCCATTGCGAGTGTTTCTCAAGATGACAATCTCTACAACATATCACAGTTTCTCACATTTTGACCGAAATACAGAACTTCAGTATCTTCGGCTTGCCTGCTTTCTAATAAGTGTCCTCATAGTGGTAAAACGGTCTGTGATTAGTGGTTGTGTCCATTAAATCCTCTTCTCAAGGATATAATATCTACAACATAACACTTTGAATCATTTTCAACGAATTTCACGCGATCACTATTTTCAGTTGAATTGAAAACAGTGCTCTCGTAGGAGCCAAATGGGCATTCAGTAATAGTTGTGCCCTTGAAGACTTTTCCTTGGGGTCATAATATCTACAACATATCACGGTAACAAGCAATTCCACATAAATTCACAATACCGTTACGTTCTGATCTAAAAGGGCTAACCTGTAGTAACCAAACGTTTAGTTATAGGTGGTTGTGATTTTTGGTCTTTTCACACTTTTTCTCGAAATCACATGATCCAGAACGTATCACAGTTTCAGCTATATTGATCAAAATTCACAATATCACCATCTTCGGCTACTTTCAAAAAGGCCTTGTTAAGGCCAAACAATCAATGATTGGTGCTTATGCCCATAAGAATTTAATTATTTTTCTAATTTTTTTAAATAGCCTAGGTAAGGATCATAAGAGACTGCTTATATTTGAGACACAACCTTAGCCACTTTCCGAGTCTATTATCTTACAATGTAGGACTATTCTGTTCTATTATTTGATTCCTAACAATGTAACAAATAATCGGCAAGTGCGTGTTTGAACTTCCGACCATTTCTTTCTTCTAACTCGGAACAGTCCGGAAAATCGGTAGAGTGAAACGTGTGTTTGAAAGATGCTGCAAACCTTAGTGATGGTTTTTTGCTGGCATATTTAAGAATAAATTGAAATACCTAAGTTCTCATAATTTGTTATATATTTACAATTGAGAAATTGTTCTAAATAGTAGCACCAAAGAAAGATCGGTAGTTGATAGACTCTCATTATTGTTGGCTAATCTCATGTTTAAGTGTAAAGTGAAAAAACGCAATAATCCTTAATTGTTTCTCATATAGAATTGAGGAGCAAGTGTATTTCGTAAGGCGAAATTTGTGTGCTATGGTATATAAGGCAGACTCTTGATGATTGTTATTTGCTCACATATTTGAGATCAAATTGTGAGAATGGAACAGATAAATTAACAGATATTTACATTTGAGATATTAGTACATTCAGTAGGACAAAAGATATGTAGAACGCAGAGTTTCATGGTAGTTAGTTACTGAACTATTTTACAATAAAAACAAGTAATGGAAGAATGGAAAATTATTAGATATTTACAATTGAAATGTGAGTAAACCCAGCCGTGCGAAGGAGTTTTTGGAAGCTGAAGTAAACCTTGCTGCTCGGTTTGAAAGACCGGAATGAGTCAATTTACGAAGGTGAAAGGAGCGTTTGGAAGATTAAGCGCACTCTTGCTGATTCATTACTGTTATATTTAAGAATAAAATAACGCAGTAAGAATAGAGAACGCAATACACGTAAATTGAAAGATATTTACAATTGATAAGTGGGTTCATTCAGTAAAGCGAAAAATGGGGTTGTCGTATAATGCATATTCTTGTGAATCGTTAGTTGATGACATATTTAAGAATAAACAGAATCACAGAATTCTTGTAATTTGTAGGTTTTTAATTGCAGAGCGATTCAAATATATAGGGTCAAAAGAGAGTGTGGAAACTGAGGTAGTTAGAAGTGCTCGACGTCACATACTTACAATTTTTGATATAAAATGATAAAAGAGATTAGTCGTGAAACGTCAAATAATTACAACTGAAAAGTCTTCAATCGGTAGGTCGAAAAGAACTTTAGAAAACGAAGCAGACTCTTGCTGATGTTTCGTTACTCACATATTTATCAATTCAATGAAACAATTGTAAATTTTCTCATATTGAAAACTATTGAGTCATTCCATTCGTTAGGGCGAAAGGATTGTTGGATCTTTGAAACTAAATGTTGCTGATCTTTATTACCCGACATATATAAGAATAAAAAGAAATAACGCAATTCTCGAAAATTATTAGATATTTATAATTGAAAGGGAGTAAACTCAGCTGAGCGAAAGGAGTGTTTGTCAAATCAAGCATACCCTTGCTGATAGTTAGTTACTCACATAATTAAGCATAAAATGAGAGAATGGAGCACACAGTAATTTTCACATATTTATAGTTAAAAAGCTAGCCCATTGAGTACAGAGAAAGATGTGGTTTTGGTATATAAAGCAGACTCTTGTAGTCGTAAGTAAATGAAATTTTTAGGAATAAAATGGAATATCGGAATTGATATGTGTCTCATATTTACAATTGGAATGTGAGTCTGTTCAGTATGGCTAAAAAAGACCTCGAAAGATGAAAGAGACTCTCATTATCGTTAGGTACTGATATATTTCTGTAAGGTGAAAAAACGGAATGACGTAAATTGTTTGTCAATAACGATTGAAAATCGAGTCTTGCTGATCCATTGCTACTGAGATATTACCGTTGAATATATCAAGAAGAAAATGAAATAACTGAATAGTCGCAATTTGTGAGATACCTAAAATTCGAGAGTGTTACCAATATATTGTGCGAAAGGAGTGTTTGGAAGCTAGAAAATCTGTTATTAATAGGCATTTTCCGACATATTTAAGAATGTAATGAGACAAAGAAATTGTCGTAATTTTTCAGATAGTAAATATTCGTGAGAACATTGTGTGAAGCTAAAGGAAAGCTGTGTAGATCAAGGAGGCTCTTGCTGATTCTTAGTTGTTTTCATATATAAAAATGAAATGAATGAACATAATTGTAAAACTTCTGATATTACAATTGAAAAGTGAATCTATACAATAGGGGAAAAGCAGTATTTTGAAGATTAATTAGTCTCATGCAGATAGTATGTATCCGATATTTTTAGTAATTAAATTACAAAGCGGAACAGACGTAAATTGTGAGATAAATTTAGTTAAGTATCTACTCGAATGATTCGTGCTAAAGGTGTGTTTTGGCGTATAGATCAGACTCTTGATGATCGTTAGTTACAGAACGGCTTTAGAATAAATTGAAATAATGAAATAACATTTAAGAAAGAGTAAAGTAATAGAATTATGTTAATATATCACGTATTTACAGTTGGTAGGTGAGTCCATTCAGTATGGCGAAAGGAGGGTTTGGAAGCTAGAGCAGGCTCTTAGTAATCGTTTGTTTAAGACATACTTAAGAATAAAATGATAGAACGGAATTGTAAATTTTCAGATCTTAGCATTCTATTATAGGGAATCTATCTATTATAGGGGAGTCCTAACATAATAGAGAAAAGAGTGTTTTGATGATGAATAAAACTCTTGCTGATCATTACTGCCAACGTATTTAAGAATAGAATAATGTAACGTAATTGACGTAATTTATTAGATATTTACATTTACAAGTAGTTAAATTCAGTAAGTCAAAGGTTTTGGAACATCCAATAGACTCTGATTATCGTTTGTTACTGACATAGGTACCTATAGCCTGAAAGAACGAAATTGCCATAAACTGTCTGTATTACAAATGAAAAGCGAGTCTATTTTGAATGACGAAATATTGCTTTTCCTATATGAAGCACACCCTTCATGAAAGTGAGTCACTGAATTATGCGAGAATAAAATGAAATAGTGGAACAGTCTTAAATTGTCATATATTTATAATTATAAGCAAGTGTATTCAGTAAAGCGAACTGGGTGTTTGGATGCTGAAGTAAACTCCTGCTAATCGGTATTTGCCGACATTTTTAGGAATGAAATGAAATAACATGATTTTCGTAAAGTGATAGATATTTACAATTTTAAAGTATTTCTAAGCAGTAAGGCAAATAAAGGATATGGAAGATGAAACGGACATTCATTATTGTTTATTAGTGAGATATTTAAGTTTAAATTGGCAGAAGGGAATTGTAAGTTGTTCTCAAGTACATTCGAAGAGCAAGTATATTCGTTAGTACGAAGGAAGTTTTTCTATTATGAAGCAGTCTCTTGCTAGTCGTTAGTTACTGATACTTTAAGAAACGAAGGAAAGAACAGAATTATAAGAAAATTTCTTACATTTCAAATTTAAAAATAGTACCATTCAATAGGTCGAGAAAAGTGTATAGAAGCAAAAGTTCTGCTTTTAGTTACTGACATATATATCTATAAAATGAAAGAACGGAATACTCGTACAAACAAGATATTTATTTTTCGAAAGAGGGGAAGGGTGTTTTTTAAAGATGAAGAAAACTCTTGTCTGTTGGTATATACTGAACTATTTTTGGATGAATGAAACAATGTAATTGTCCTAAATTGCCAGATATTTACAATTCAATAGCGAGTCATCGCAGCAGGGCTAAAGGAATGTTTGGAAGGTGAACCAAACTTGGTGATCGGTAGTTGCCGACGTAATTAAGAATGAAAGAACAGAATTGTCTAAAATTCTCAAATTTTTACAATTGAAAAGTGAGCCCATAAACTAGGGCGAAAGGTGTGTTAGCACTATTGAACAAAGTCATGAGTATAACTTTTTTTCGACATATTTAAAAATAAAATGTAAGAATGTATCCTTCGTAAAGTGTCAGATATTTACAATTGGTAACTAAATCAATTGAGGAGCGCTAAACGGCTGTATGCAATATCACACAGACTCTCCCTGATAATTACCGAAATATTTAAGAATATGATAAAAGAACGTTTCTGTCATACATTGTAAGATGTTTATATTTCAAAAGTGAATCTACTTATCAGTGTTGGAAATTGTAGCAGACTTTAGCAAATCTTCAGTATAAGACGTATTCAGGAATAAAATTAAATTATGGAATTGTCGTTAAGTACCATATATTTACAACTGAATAGCCAGCCTATTAATGATCTTACTCATGATCACAATATCTAGAACCTATCACGATTTCAAGCAATTCCATCGACATCCAAAATACTATTACCATGAGTTTTTTTTTTTTAAGTGGCCTTGTAGAGGGCAAACAGTCATTGCTTGATTCACTTCTATGGATTCATTCCAAGCACTAATGAAAAAAATTTGCCATTCGTTAGTGCATGATTAGGACTTGTAGAAGGAAATAAGAGTCTCTTTGGAATTTGACATTTCTGAAATTGTCCCCCCGAAAAAATTTTTCAATAAATCCCAAAATATGGTAACACTACCATTAGTGCTCAGTGCGTTTAAGAAAACTAACGATGCACTTACGATTGCCGTTAACCCATGTAACCTCTCTATGTGTTAGTATAAAAATTTGATACTTCTGAAGCCGGATCACCCACCGAATATCCTGAAGATTTCCACAATAGGATAGTACTAACTTTAGTTCTTAGTGCGTTTTAGTGCACTACTAATGCACTAATGATGTAATATGTTTGGTGAAAATCTGACTGCATAAAGACGGGTGGCGAGCAAACTTCATATGTTGAAAGCCCACCTCAAATCTTCAAATACTAGTAAACACTTATAGCACCAACCTTAGCTTTTAGTGCACTTTCGATTGACGACGATTGTTGTATTTTGAGAGCTGAGGGGCCAATATCATACACGTAAGTTGATGGTTTGTTCATGGGAGATTGCGTAAGTACAAAATAATTTTAAAGGTGTAGAAAATTGTATGATACTCGCATATTATTTTTAGCTACCTAAATCTCGGATCTAATGACTCCGCAGGCGAATGCCAAATTTGTGTGCGGAATTTTAATCGCAAATTTATAGAAACGAGTTTAAAAGTACAAATTTTCTACTAAATAATGAAAATGTTTAATATGTGATTTGCCGATTCCGGACTCCAAGTTGACGGACCGTTATTAAACGTTTAATATAGTGTTGATAAATTTAATTCCATTATATACGACACGCATTTCTTTACTTTCAAAGATTTTGCATAAATATTATTTTCACCAGACAAAGCCCAACATTTCAGGCAAAGTGTATTTATATAATTTTTCCCGTTCTATTATACTATCTTGTTTGAAAGTTTGAAAAGTACTAAAATACACTTAATAATTATTTCCAGCAGTGTTACAAATCTCTGCACTAAAGTTAATCAAAAGTTGGCAATTGTACAAACCTGAATAAACGTAGGGAAAGCAACTAATATAAGAAAACATCACATCGGAGATGCAAGGGAAGGGCCAGGAGACCCATTTTTTATAACGCTTCTTTCTCTGATAGTAAAATTCGTCAAACTTTGCAAGTTGTTGACCAAACTAGATCAAACGATGATGAATGTATTGGCATCAAAAAATGCCGAAACTAACATAAATTGGACCTAGCGTGTACTTAAACCCGTATAAATATATCTTATATTAAACTTAGTAGCGATGATTAAACGGTGGTGAAGGGGGCCTAGTATATAGTTAGCTCACTACTAAGAAAAAACTTAAATTTATGTTAGTAACACTGATCCAACGTTAAAAATTGTTGCTCATACCGGATCAAACGATTGACAAGAAGAGATCGAATCGGAGGTAAAGGGTCTGTGGTCGCGCATCTCATAACCCTCATATCTCAGTTAGTAAAATTCACCAAACATTAAAATTGTTGATCAAACCTGATCATAAGATGATCAAACGATTGGCGTCAAAAATTTCGAAGTAGAGGTGAATAAGGGCCAGCGTGTAGTTAGCCCACTCTACTAGAAAAGGCTTATATTTATGTTACGGACGATGATGAAACGTTAGAAATTTATGATCATACCTGATCATACATGATCAATCTATTAACATTAAAAAAGATCGTATCTGAGGTGAAGGTGATGTTGGCTCCCTATTTGGTAAAGTTTTAATCTTTATTAGTATAGTTGATAAAACGTTCAAAATTAATGATCAAACAATTGGCGTCGAAAAATTTCGAATCGGAGTTGAAGTGGGGAAAAGCGTTTAAGTTAGAAACCCTACTGAAAATAGCTTATAATGTTTATTTTAGTAACACTGATCAAACGTTGAAAATTGTTGATCATACATGATCAGACGATTATCAAACGATTTACATAAGAAATAATCGCATTGGTGAATAAGGGGGCTGGCAACCCAGTTTGTAACTGTTATATCTCTGTTAGTAGAGTTGATCAAACGTTGAAAATTGTTGAACTATTTTTAACTAAAAACAAATAATGGAATTCTCGAAAACTATCAGATATTTAGAATGGAAAAATGAGTGAATTCAGCAGGGCGGAAGGCGTTTTTGATGATGAAGCAGAGTCGTGCTCATCGTTATTACTTCAAAATTTTTAGAATAAAATGAAATCATGGAATAATCGTAAATTGGAATATATGTTATTGGAAAGTGACGAATGGATGGTTTTAAGGATGAAGGATACTTTTCAAAGATCGCTAGACAGGGACGTACTTAACAAAAAATTGAAAAACGGAATTGTCAGAAATTCTCAGATATATACAATTGAAAAGTTAATACATACAGTATGATTAAAGGAATTTTGGATTATTAAGTAGACTCATGTTGATCGTTTGTTTGGAACATGTCTAAGAGAAAAATGGCATAACGGAACAGACGAAAATTTACGGATGTATAGCATTGAAAATTTAGTCGAAAGAGTAAGGGGAAGGGTGTGTTTTGGCATATAAAGAAGATACTTGATAATCGTTAGTTACTATACTGTTTTAGAATAAGTTATATAATGAAAGACTCCAAAATTGTCAGATAATTAATATTGAAAAGTGAGTGCTTGGAAGCTGTAGCAAAATAAAATTAAAATGACATTTCTCGAAATTTGTTCGATATTTACAACTGGTAAGTGAGTCCATTCAGTAGGACGAAAATGGTGTTTTCAAACTCTTGCTGATAAGTATTTTTGTACATATTTAAGAATATAATAAAAGAAGGCATTTCTAGTAAAAAATCACATATTGAAATGTGAATCTATGCAGTACGCGAAAGAAGAGTTTACAACCTGAGATACACTCTTTCTTATTGTTACTAGCCCACATATATAAGAATGAAATAAAAAACGTAATTCTTGTAAATTGTCATATATTTAGAATCAAAAATTGAGGCCATTCAGTATCGCAAAGGGAGTTCTTCAAAATTCAATGAGACTGTACTTATCCTTACTTACTGACACATTTAATACCAAAATGAGACAACGGATTTGTCGTACATTGGAATCTGTTTACATCCAAAAGCGGCGAAAATATTGTATCAAGAATAAGGCAGTTTCTTTCAGATAGTAAATTATTGAAGTGAATTATTTAAGGTGAAAGAACGAAATATTCGTACATTGTCAGATATTTACATTTGAAAAGTGAAAATGAAATGAAATGACACTTTTACGTTTCACGTTTTGTCCGGTGAGGCTAAAGTGGACGGTGTTGATGAGAGCAGAATGAAATGTTGGCTTGAAGAAGTGGGATTAAACGGGAGATCCCCGAGAAAACCCACACACACGGTGTTCGTCCACGGTACAGTTCACTTGGCGGGAGCAGGCTTGAACACGGGACCCCAAGCATCACATGTGATCCTTCTACCACTAAGCCACCGTGTCCCCATTTCAAAAGTGGGTTTATAGAGTTGGACGTAAGGAACGTTTGGAAAATTAAACAGAGTCATGCTGATTAATAGTTTCCGACATGTTTAAGAATAAAATATCATAATAAAATTGTAGTAAATGATCAGATATTTAGAACTGAGAAGCGAGTCTATTCTGTATCCCGGAGTGTTTGGAAAGGAAAGTAGACTCTTGCTGATTGTTGGTTGAAGACATGCTAAAGGATTAAAAGAAAGAATAAAATTGTAGTAAATTCAAACATATTTAACATTCAAAAGTGAGTATATTCAGTTACAGTTGAAAAGCGATTCTACTCAGTAGGCCTAAAGGAGTGTTCGAAAGCTCCTTTGTGATCATTTGTGATCAGACACTTGGTGATCGTTGGATCGACAGTTATTTAAGTACGATATGGAAAAAGGAATTATTCTTACTGAGATATTTACAATTAAAAATGAATCCACACGGTAGAACGAATGGAGGGTTTGGAAGATTAAGCAATCTCTTCATTTTCCTTAGTTTTTGTCATATTCAACTTTAAAATGAGAGAGAGGGTATTCAGTACATTGTCAGATAATTACATTTAAAAAGGGTTTATTTAGCTCGGCGAAAATACTCTTTTGGAGATTAAACAAACTCTTCTTGATCGTTGGTTAATTACATACATATGAATAAAATCAGAGAACGGAATTGTCGTTAATTGTCAGATACTTACAATCAGTAAGTACTCTAATTAAAAGAAATATAAGAAACGAAGCAGACTTTTGCTGATTTTATAATTGTGAATTTAATGAAATAACGGAATTCTAGAAAATTGTCAGATATTACCA
Source organism: Thermobia domestica (assembly GCF_964235325.1). Taxonomy (NCBI): domain Eukaryota; kingdom Metazoa; phylum Arthropoda; class Insecta; order Zygentoma; family Lepismatidae; genus Thermobia; species Thermobia domestica. The sequence continues at coordinate 85,673,198 of NC_137465.1, read as the reverse complement.
ATTGAGAAGTGAGTAAACCCAGCATGGCGAAAGATTATTTGGAAGCTCAAGCAGATACTTGCCGGTCGTCTGTAAATGAAATATTTAATAATAAATTGAAAGAACGGAATTCTTATGTTGTAAGATATTTATATTGGGAAAGTGACGCAGTTATTTTCAAAGATGTAGCAGATTCTTGCTGATCGTTAATTACTGAAATGCGTAAATTTAAAATGAAAGAACGGAAATGTCGTACATTGTCAGATTTTTACATTTTAAGATTTAGTCTATTTAACGCGGCGTCTGGAGTGTTGGAACTTGAAGCAGAATTTGGAGATTTTTATATGAAGACACATTCAAGAATAATATTAGTGAATGGGATTAAGGTAAATTTTCAGACATTTAAATTTGAAAAAAGAGTCTATTCAATACAGCGAAAAAAACGATTGATGGCTCAAGTAGAATCTTACTGAGCGTTAGTTTCCCACATATATAAGATTGAAATGAAATAACGGAATTGTCGTAAAGTGTCAGATATTTAAATTGAAATTGCGTCTAAGCAATAGGGCGTAAGATTTGTTTGGAAGCACAAGGAGACTTCTTCTCTTTATTGAAGATTTAATAAAATAACAGAATTTTGTAACTTCTGAGACTAATTCAATTGAAGAGCGATTTCAATATATAGAGTGAAAGGATTGCTAAAAAGGTGATTTATTTAGACCCTTCATGATTGTTAGTTACTGACCTTTTTAGGAATAAAATTCAAAAACAAAATTGTAGTGAAATGTCAAATATTTACAATTGAAAGCTCACTCCTTTCAGTAGGAAGAAAAGTGGTTTAGAAGACGAAGCAGAATATTGTAATCTTTAGTTCGTGACGTATTTGTGAGTAAAATAAAGAAACGAAATTATAGTAAATTTTCAGATATTAACAATTGAAAAGTGAGTCAATTGAGTAGGCCCATAGAGAGTTTAGAAATTCAAATACACTCGTGGTAATCCTTCGATGAACACATATTTAAGAATAAAATCAAAGAACAGAATTGTCGTAAATTGTGATATTTAAAATGGAAAAATGTCTATTGACTAGGGCGAAATGGGTGTCTGGAAGCTGTCTACTCATGCTAATCAGTAGTGGAAAATGAAATGAAATGAAAATTTTTTAGTTTTACGTCCTACGCATATGCCGTTTAAGCTAAAGAAAACAGTGATGACGATTAATGAACGGAATGGTGGAATGAAGGAAGCGGGAGGAAACGGGAAAACCTCTAGAAAGCCCACGCAGACTGTTGGTCCACCACAAAGTTCACTTGGCGGGAGCAGGGTTTGAACCCGAAATCTTTATCACTAGAGGTGAACGCTCTACCACTGAGCCACCGCAGCCCCTGCTAAGCAGTAGTATCTGTCATTTTTAAGATTAAAATACAATAACGGAATTGTCGTAAATTTTCAGGTATAAACAAACTATAAGTTGTTCTATTCAGTACAGCAAAAAAAGGTCGGAAGAAGAAAACAATTATCATTATCCTTGCTTAGTGTCATCTTTAAGTATAAAGTTAAAGAACGTAATTGTCGAAAATTGTCCCTCAAGTACAATTGAAAAAAGTCAATTCATTAGCTCAAGAGGAATGAATTGGTATAAGAAAGCGGACTCTTAATCATCGTGTTATTGAACTATTTTAGAATAAAATGAAATAACTGAATCTTCCTAAATTGGCAGATACTTACAATTGAATAGCGCGTCCATTCAATAGGACGAATGGGAATGTTTAGAAAGTTTGGTGTACTCTTCCTAAGCGGTAGTTGCTGCCATTTTTAGAATGAACTGAAATTCCGCAATTGCCCTCAATTTTTAGATATTTTCAATGGAAATCGGGTTCTATAAAGTGGGGCAGTAAAATCAAGCAGACTCTTGCTGATTGTTTTTAAAGACTTATTTAAGAATAAAATGAAGAACGCAATTTTCATATTCAGATATTTACTATTGAAAAGTGAATCTATTCAGTAAAATGAAAGGATTATCTGAAAGATTAAGCAGACTCTTGTTGATCCTTAATTACTGACATATTTTAAAATGGACAGAACGGATTTTTCCATAGAATCAGACATTTCGAAGTGAAAAGTGATTCTGCTCAATAGAATAAAAGGGGTGTACGAAAAACGAATTTACTCTTATTCATCATTAGCAACTGACATGTTTTTTAAAAAAAATGAAAGAACGCAATGTAGTAATTTGTTCCTCAACGCAATATAGTGAATAACTGCAGAATAAAGTGAACAACGCAATCCACGTAGATTTCCAGATATCTTAAGATCCAGTCTATTCAGTATCTTCACAGGATTGATTGGCAGCTAAACAAAGTCTGGATAATCATTGGTTTGAAAATAATTTAAAAATTGGAAATAAGAAAACGAAACAATTGTGCGAAAAGTGCCAAATATTTTACACGAAAAGTAAGGGCAATCACTAAGGAGAAAGGGGTGTCTGGAAGGTGAAGGAAAATCGTGATTACCATTATCATATTTATGAATAAACAGTAATAACAATAATGCCGTACTGAATACACCCGCTTTTCAGTTGTATATATATATTACTATTTACGACAATTGCGTACTTTTATTTTATTTGTTTACCTGTCGAATGCAGGCGACCATCATGATTCTACTTAATCTCTTAAAGACACGCCACCATACCGTATCGATTCGCATTTCATTCTAAATACTGAAAGTTTTCAACAATTCTATTTTATATTTTATTCTTATATATGTCGCAGATTAAAGATCAGCAAGAGCCTGATTCATCTCCCAAACATACCTTTAGCTTTACTGAATAGACACAATTAGCAATTTAAGTATCTGACAGTTTACAACAATTCCGTTCTCTCATTTTATTACTAACTATATAATTAACTGACGATTTACGACAGGCTATTTCATCTCCCAAACACTCATTTCTTCGTGCTAAATGCTATTTCATCTCCCAAACACTCATTTCTTCGTGCTAAATGCTATTTCATCTCCCAAACACTCATTTCTTCGTGCTAAATGGACTCACTTTTCAAATGTAGTTATCTGACAATGTACGAAAAATCATTTCTCTCATTTTGAACTTAAATATATCAGAAACTTACAGTCAGAAAAAACCTGCTTAATCTTGTAATCACTCCACTCGTTCTACCGAATCGATTCAATTTTAATTGAAAGATCTGGGGTCGTCAATACTGTTTCATTATCATCTTTTTAAATAGGTCTTGAAACAACGATCAGCAAGAGTGATTGAGCTTCCGAACAGTCATTTACTCCACTGAATACAATCACATTACAATTTTAACTATCTGGCAACTTACAACAATGGAATTGTTTCATTTTATTCCTAAATATGTCGTCTACTATAGATGAGCAATACACCACTACAGGGTCCAAAAACTACTTCCTCCTGCTTTATAGACGCTTTTAAATTATAAATATGTGACAATTATTGAGGATTATGTTCTTTAACTTTTGGGAATTCTTGATGTGTCTTCAACTAACGAATTGCAATTCTTTTCTTCTACGTGCACTCTTTTCGCCCTGCCAAATATACTCGCAATTCAATTAAAAATATCTGGCGATTTCTGGCTAGTCCATTCTTTAATTCTTGATTGTCTTCAAATAATTGTCTGCAAAAATCTGTTCAAACTTCCAACGCTCCTTTCGCCTAGGTAAAAAGACTTTTCATATGTGAATATCTGGACATTATCATAGTAATACATCATTAAAACACTCCCTACGTCGCTTACCAAATAGAAACATCTTACAATGTACGGCTAATCCGTTGTTTTCTTTTAGGCATAAATATGTTAGAAAAAGAATCATAGTTAACTTCGGCTTACAAATACTCCTTTCGCCCTATTGAATGGAATGACTTTTCAATTGCAAATGTCTGACCATTTTCGACAAGTCCGTTATCGCGACTTAAATATGTCAATAATTACCAATTAGAGAGGGTCTACTTTAGTTTCTAAACAATCCTTTCGCCGTACTGAATAGACTCGTTTTCAATTGCAAATATCTGACAATTTCCGTCTATTCCATTCTTTCATCTTATTTTAAATCTTTCAGTAACTTACGATCAAGAAGAGTCTGGTTCATAACCAATACACATCTTTCGCCCTACCAAATGGCATCACTTCTATTCTGAATTTATCTGAAAATTTACGGGCTTTCCATTATTTCATTTTAATCTTTTATAAGTAAGTGACACGGCTTTCGCCTTATAAATTGGAATCACTTTTCAGTTTAAAATATCTGAAATTTTCAATTCCGTTATTTCATTTGACTTTTAAATGAGTCTTGAAGTAACTAAAAAAAGAGTCTGCTACAGCTTTGAGGATATAACATGGAAGAGATATCAATTGTACATATGTGACAATGTAAACAATTTCGTTATTTTCTTTTATTATTACAGATGTCGGCAAAAACCATCAGGAAGAGTATTCTTCAGGTTTTAAACACTTTTTCCCCCTACTGTATAGACTTTCTATTGCGAGTATTTCATCAAGGAAGATCTTGATCTTCCAACCGCTTCTTTACTTTAGTGAATGGACTCACTATTGAATTCTAAATATTCGATAATTCACAAAAACTCCGTTCTATTAAATCCATTCTTATATATGTTAATTACCAATCAGCAAGAGTGTACATTGGTTTCCAAAAAACTTTTTTCGTCCTGCTGAATAGAGTAATATTAAGTTTTAAATATCTGACATAATGCGTCGATTCCGTTATTTCATTTTATTTTTCATATGTTAGTAACTAACAATCTAGAGGCTTCTTCATCTTCCAGAACCTCAACCTTTCTGAATGGACTCAGTTACCAACTGTAAATACGTAACAAATTGAAAATTATTCTGTTCTTTCATACTATTCGTACAACGTTAGTTACTAACGAGCACAAAGAATCTGCTTGAGCTTCCAAACCCTTCTTTGGGCCTACTGAAGTTAATCTGGTTACAATTGTAAATATCTGTTAAATAACCTCTGTTCCATTCGCTCATTTAATTTTTAAATATGTCACTAATTAACGGTCAGCAACAGTTTGCTTTATATACCAAAACTCCTTTAGCCCTAGTGAATGAACTCGTTTTTCACTCTAAATGACAAACAATTTACTACAATTCCGGTAATCACGTTATAGTTAAATGTGACAATAACCAATAATAATGAAAGAATATTTCATCTTTCGAATTCTTCTTTTTTTTCTTACTGAATAGAACAATTTTTCAATTACAATTATTTAATAATTAACGACAATATCATTCTTTCATTTTATTTTTACCTATGTCGGTAACTAACGATTAGCAAGAGACTTCTTAATGATTGAAATAATCACTTCGGAATACTAAATGGCCTCACTTTTCAAACGTAAATATTTTGAAATTTACGAAAATTCATTTACTTCATGTCAATCTTAAATATGTTAAACATTATTCATCAACGAAAGCCGAAATAATTGATGGACTAACTTTTCAATTGTAAATTTCTGACTATTAACGTCTCTTTTCTACTCTCAATTCATAAATATGTCACGAACTAAATACCAGCAAGTGTTTGCTTTTGTTGCTAATACTTTTTTTTTCTAATGAGTGTAGTGACTTTTTAATCGGAAAAACCTAATAATTTAAGACAATTCTGTACTTTCATTATGTTCTCAAATATGTCGGCCACTAATGAAAACGAAGAGTCTTCTTCAGCTTATAGATACACCTTTCACCCACGCAAAAGACTGGGTTTTCGCTGGGTAGATATCTGACAATTTACAATTCCGTTGTTTCATTTTATTCTAAAATATGTCAGTAACTCTTCTAAACGATTAGGAAGAGTCTGCTTCTTCTTTGAGACCTTCCATCTCCATAATGATGGCCTCACTTTTCAATTCTAATTATGTGAACACCCGACAATTCCATTCAATCATTTTCTTCTTAAGTACGTTTACAACTACTGACCAACAACAGTTTAGTTGAGCTTCCAAATAATGGTTCAGGCTTGTTTAATGGAATCGGTTTCAATTCAATAATTTATGACAAATTTAACCAACTCCGTTCTTTCGTTATATTCTTAAATGTGAGGTAAGTAATAATTAACAAGAGTCTGTTTCATCTTTGAAACACTCCCTTCGCCACTTTCCAAATTTAAAAATTCTACAATGTAGGACCATTACGTTCTTAAATATGAAAATAACTAATGGGCAACAAGTGCCTGCTTAATCTTCCAGACGCTCCTTTCCCCTTACTGAATGCAAACACTTACCAATTGTACATATCTGACTATATAAGATAATTCAGTTCTTATATTTTATATTTAATTATGGTATTAATAATAAACAGCAAGACACTGCTTCAGCGTGTGCATACTGAGTCCATACAGTAGGACGTAAAGAGTGTGTAATAGCATGATTAAGATATAAGTCAATTAAAGCAAATGTAGTAATTGATATTATTAACAATTGAAAAGAGATTATATTCGTTCATTAAAGACAATAAAGACATACTTAATTGTCTCAGATTTAACATTAAACAAGGAGTCTATCCATTAGGGTGAATGGAGTGTTTGAAAGCAAAAGTTAATTTAATTCTTCTTTCTGAAACATATTTATGACTAAAATGAAACAACGAAAATTTTAATCAGAATTTTGCTGATCGTATATTGTAGACACATTCAAAAATAAATTTAAAGAATGGAATAGACGAAAATTGTCAGATACTTATAATTGAATAACGTGTGTATTCGGTAGGACAAAAGGAGTGTTTGGAAGTAGAAGTAGATAATCGGAAATCGTTACTTGATTAGATAAGTATAAAATTAAAGAAAAACCATACCTTTCACTCTACAGGTCTTGATTTAGATTGTAAATATTTGACATTTTACTACAATTCCGTTCCTATTATTTGTTCCTAAATATGTCAGTAAATAACGATCGGCAAGAGTCATATTTCTTCTGCTTCCAAACACTCCTTTAGCCCTATATATTAGAATTGCTTTCACATTTGTAAATACCTGCCTAATTAAATAAATCTTTTTTTTTAAACATGTCAGTAACGAAATATGAAGAAGAGCCATTTTGATCTTGCAAACACTCCTTTCTCCTTGTTGAATGGATTCCGTTACCAATTATAAATTTTCTAAAAAAATTACGAAAGGTCGATTCTGTCATTTTATTCTGCAATTTGTCATTCAGTAAAACGAGTAACGCTCTGATACAATTTACAAACTTTATTTTTCGCTCTGCTTAGTTCGTTCACTTTTCAATTGTAAATATCTGATAATATACGACGATTCTGTTGTTTCATTTCATTCTCAAATGTGTCGGAAACTACCAATCAGCAATAGTTTTTCACGTTCGGAACATTCTTTCTGCTTTGCTGAATTGAAATGTTACTCAATTATAAGTCAGGCAATTTACAAAAAAATTCGTTCTGTCACTTAATACTTGAATATGTTAGAAACTAAGAATTACGAGAGTATAGTCCACCTTGAGAAATTTTGTTTAGACTGACTAAATAGAACGACTTTTCATATGTCAATTTCTTAAATTTTAGGACAATTATGTTATTTGATTTATTCCTAAATTTGTCAGTAACTAACGATCAACAAGAATGCTTCGAAACGCTTCATCGCCTTGCTAAGTCGACTCACTTTTCAATTGTAAATATCAGACATTTTTCGAGACACGTTCTTTCGTTTTATTACTTAAATCTTAACTAGATGTCGGCAACAGTGTGTACCAGCTTCAAATCACTGCTCTGTATCTAATCTCTTCTTTCATTTTGTGTCTAAAATTGTGAGTAACGCGGAGCAGTTCTAACTACCTCAGTTTCCACACACTCCATGAACCTATATATTTGGGTCGCTCTGCAATTGCAAATATCTACAAATTACAAGAATTCTGTGAATCAATTTATTCTTAAATATGCCGTCAACTAACGATCAACAAGAGTATGCATTATACTACAAACCCATTTTTGGCTTTACTGAATGGACCCACTTATCAATTGTAAATATCTGACAATTTAAGTGTATTGCGTTCTCTATTCTTACTGCGTCATTTTATACTTAAATATATCAGTAATCAATCAGCAAGAGTGTGCTTAATCTTAAAAACGCTCCTTTCACCTTCGTGAATTCACTCATTCCGGTCTTTCATTTCATTTATATTTATGTCGTTATATACCGATCAGCAAGGTTTACTGCAGCTTCCATTAACTCGTTCGCCCGGCTGGGTTTACTTACATTTCAATTGTAAATATCTAAAATTTTCGAGATTTCCATTACTTCTTTTTATTGTAAAATAGTTGAGTAACTAACTACAATGAAACACTGCGTTCTACATATCTTTTGCCCTACTGAATGGACTAAAAATTCAAATGTAAATATCTGTTGATTTATGTCTGTTCCATTCTCACAATTTGTTGTCAAATATCTGAGCAACTAACGATCATCAAGAGTCTGCCTTTTATACTATAGCACACAAATTTCGCCCTACGAAATACACTGGCTTCTTAATTCTATATGAGAAACAACGATTATTCCGTTCTTTCACTTTACACTCAAAAATGTCATTAGCCAAAGATAATGAGAGTCTACTCATCTACCGGTCTCTTCTTTCGTGCTACTCTTTAGAACAATTTCTCAGTTGTAAATATCTAACAATTCGTGACAACTTAGGTATTTCAATTTATTCTTATATACGCCAGCGAAAAACAACACCAAGAGTTTGCTGCATCTTTGAAACACTCCTTTCGCTCTACCGATTTTCCGGACGGTACTGAGTTAGACGAAAGGAATGGTCGGAGGATTAAGCACGCACTTGCCGATTGTTTGTTACATTGTTAGGAATGAAATAAAAGAACGGAATAGTCCTGCATTGTAAGATAATAAATTCGGAAAGTGGCGAAGGTTGTGTTTCAAAGATAAGCAGTCTCTTATGATTCTTACTTACTTAAATATTTTGAAATATAATTAATGAACGGAATTACGGTACAAGGTAAGAGTAAAAGATGAAGCAAACTCATGTTGATCGCTTTTTGCCAACATATTTAACAATAACATGAAATCACGGTATTGTCGTAAATTGTTATATCTTAACATATAAGTTATTCATGTCAGTGGCACAAGCGAAAATTTCGCTAAATGGAATTGGCTCTCAATAACGCTAGTTACTTACATATTTAAGTACAAAGTGAAAGGAAGGAAATTTGTCTTAAATTGTATGATATGTACTGTAATAAAGTGAGGCTATTTAAATATGCGAGAATTGTTTTCGTATAATAAATCAGACTCTTGTTGATCGTTAGATAATGAACTATTTTAGATTAAAATGAAATATAGGAATGGTCGAAACACTCAATATACTTACAAATGAATAGCGAGTCTATTAGGATAGTATCAGGAATGTTTGTTATGTGAAACATTCTCTTGCTGCTGAGTAGTTGCGACATTTTTGAGAATGAAGTAACAGAAGGGAAATTCGTCAATTCTCGGAAACAATTGAAATCGCGTCTCTGCAGTAGTGGAAGAAAATGTGTTACAAACTCAAACAGAGTCATGATAATCGTTAGTTTAGTACTTATTTAAAGAAAAACGAAAAAAACGGAATCGTGTACTGATATTTAGTATTGAAAATTGAATATATTTATTCCATCGAATGCAGTGTTCGGAATATTAAACAGACTCTTGTTGATCCTTGCCGGATATTTACATTTGGAAAGTGAATCTATTGCAACCATTGAAATGTGGGATCAATCGACCCAACTTCTGGTTTCTCCACAGTTGTTGCAGGTGTTGACAAATTTCTTCACACATATTGAATTTTATTCGCAGTTCCTCACACGTCTGGCTCTGTTAGCCTAATTTGCTGCTTGAAGATCTTCATTTTTACATGCATTGGTCTTCAGGAATGTGATGCGTCTTGGAGTGTTTCGTCACCTTTCTTAAACTTAACTACCACTGCACTATCCGCGTAGTCACAACACCCTCAAAAAAGGTCTGGCATATCTTCTACTTAACTGCAGCGTCGTTAGATCCCAGTTTGAACTCATACAGCATATACAAACTCTTGATTCTGACGGGGTTTCATATTCGCTCTGTCCTTACGCAAGTTCACGGGATGACTGAACTGTCACAACCAGTTACTACGGTGGATATTCCCACACCAACAACTGAGCACCTGATCTCCATTCACATTCAACTCACGGTGTGAGGGCCAATGGATCACACTCCTCCACAAAAAGGGGCAGAACATTCCTTGCTATCTTCATACATAAGACGGATATTTGGAATTGAACTTAATTTCTTTGGGATTTCTTGACAAATATGGTTATTTATTTTTTGTGACTAAAAAACAAATATTTCATTAACAGCTATATATTCTGTTACACACCAAATAGCATAAAATAGAGCGAATGAAATCCGAACTGAAAAACAATAAAAACGTTATTTTCCCCTAAAATTTTCCAACTGATAAAAAAATTTTTAAAAACACTTGTTACATATAAAAATATATAATATAGTTACTAATTAGATTAGTGCCATTGTTTAATGGTAGTATTTGAAATAGCGGGTATGAGATAGAAGATTTCATGATTTTATATAATTCTACCAAAATTCCAATTATCCTTACCTTCTGTTTTAAAACTGTGGCACCGTAGTAGCCAAATTTTCAGTGATTGTGATTGTGTGCATTAAGACTTTTTCTCAGGATCAAACATTTACAACCTATCACGATTTCAAGCATTTCCACCGACATCCGAAATTCTGTTACCTTCTGCTCTTTTTTAAGTGGCCCTGTATTGGCTAAACCGTCATTGTTTGGTAGGTGTGCATTTTGAGACTTTACTCTGGGACCCAATATCTACTACATATCACGATTTCAAGCAATTCCACCGAAATCCAGACTAAAGTTACCTTCTGCTGTATTAAAAAAAGTGGCCCAGTAGTGGCCAAAAGGACAGTGATAAATGGCTGTGCTTATTGAAACATTTTCTCTGTCATAGTATTTACAACATATCAGAGCTTCAATGATTTTCTTCGAGATACACAATATCAAGATCTTCGTCTGGTTTTAAAAAAGTGGCCGTGTAGTGGTTTTTCAATCACTGATTTGTGGTTGTATCCGTTAAGACTTTTCTTCAGGATAACATCTACAGCATATCACGCTTTTAATCATTTCTACCGAAATCTACAAAGTCATTGTCATCTTTTGTTTTCAAAAAAGTGAACATGTAGTGGCTCAGCGGTCAGTAATTTGTGTTTGTGTACATTGAGACTTTTTCTTAGGAACATAACATCTAGAACATATCACGGTCAGTGATTTGTGCTTGTATTTGTTAAGACTTTTCTTCAGGATAACATCTACAGCATATCACGCTTTTAATCATTTCTACCGAAATCTACATTGTCATTGTCATCTTTTGTTTTCAAAAAAGTGAACATGTAGTGGCTTAGCGGTCAGTAATTTGTTTGTGCCCATTGATCCTTTTTCTTAGGAACATAACATTTAGAACAACAAAGCACGGTTTCACGGTTTCGATGGACAATAGATTCATTTTCCAAATGTAAATATCTGACAATTTACGACTGATCCGATTTTGATTTTCTTCTTAAATAAATTTGTAACTTACAATCAACAAGACTCTAATTACTACAGCTTACAATAACTCTATCGCTCTATATATTTAAATCACTCATATTTTTAATGTCTGCCAAACCAACTATTCTTTTATTTTATTTCACTTTTAAATATGTAAGTAACTAAAGATCCTTCAAACGCATCTTTTAGTTTACTCACCCTACTCTCTGCAACTGTAAAATTATTTTTTCGACAATTCCGCTCTCTCATTTTATTCTTAAATATGTAATATTGTAACATTAGCGAGAGTTTGTTTCATATACTAAAAACACATTTGGCCCAGCAAAATAGAATCAATTTCAAAAGTAAATATTACATATGTTACGACTAATCCGTTCTCTTGTTTTAAAGGTAAATATTTCAGAAAGCAAGGATCAACAAAAGTCTGTTTAATCTTCCGAACACTGCATTCGTTGGGATAAATGTATTCAATTTTCAAATCTAAAAATCACTACACGATTCCGTTTTTCCGTTTTTCTTTAAATAAGTACTAAACTAATGATTATCAAGATTCTGTTTGAGTTTGTAACACATTTTCTTCTACTACTGCAGAGACGTGATTTCAATTGTTTCCGAGAATTGACGAATTTCCCTTCTTTTACTTCATTCTCAAAAATGTCGCCACTACTCACCAGCAAAAGAATGCCTCACTTAACACACATTCCTCTTACTATCCAAATAGACTCGCTATTCAAGTGTAAGTATATTGAGTGTTTGGACCATTCCTATATTTCATTTTAATCTAAAATAGTTCATTATCTAACGATCATCGAGAGTCTGATTTATTATACGAAAACACAATTCTCGCATAACTAAATAGCCTCACTTTCCTACAGTACATGACATACAATTTATGACAAATTTCCTTCCTTTCACTTTGTACTTAAATATGTAAGTAACTAGCGTTATTGAGAGCCAATTCCATTTAGCGAAATTTTCGCTTGTGCCACTGACATGAATAACTTATATGTTAAGATATAACAATTTACGACAATACCGTGATTTCATGTTATTGTTAAATTTGTTGGCAAAAAGCGATCAACATGAGTTTGCTTCATCTTTTGCTTTTACCTTGTACCTTAATTCCGTTCATTAATTATATTTCAAAATATTTAAGTAATTAAGAATCATAAGAGACTGCTTATCTTTGAAACACAACCTTCGCCACTTTCCGAATTTATTATCTTACAATGTAGGACTATTCCGTTCTTTTATTTCATTCCTAACAATGTAACAAACGACCGGCCAGTGCGTGCTCAATCTTCCGACCATTCCTTTCGTCTAACTCGGTACCGTCCGGAAAATCGGTAGAGCGAAAGGAGTGTTTGAAAGATGCAGCAAACTCTTGATGTTGTTTTTCGCTGGCATATTTAAGAATAAATAGCAATACCTAAGTTCACGAATTGTTAGATATTTACAACTGAGAAATTGTTCTAAAGAGTAGCACGAAAGAAAAGACCGGTAGATGAGTAGACTCTCATAATCGTTGGCTACTGACATTTTTGAGTGTAAAGTGAAAGAACGGAATGATCGTTGTTTCTCATATAGAATTAAGAAGCCAGTGTATTTCGTAGGGCGAAACTTGTGTGCTATGGTATATAAGGCAGACTCTTGATGATCGTTAGTTGCTCAGGTAATTGAGAACAAATTGTGAGAATGGAACAGACGTAAATAAACAGATATTTACATTTGAATTTTTAGTCCATTCAGTAAGGCAAAAGATATGTAGAACGCAGAGTTTCATGGTAGTTAGTTACTGAACTATCTTACAATAAAAAGAAGTAATGGAAATCTCGAAAATTATTACAATTCAAATGTAAGTAAACCCAGCCGGGCGAAAGAGTTTTTGGAAGCTGAAGTAAACCTTGCTGATCGGTAGGTAACGACAAAATAAGAATGAAATGAAAGACCGGAATGAGTCAATTCACGAAAGTGAAAGGAGCGTTTTTAAGATTAAGCACACTCTTGCTGATTGATTACTGATATATTTAAGAATAAAATGCAGTAAGATAGAGAACGCAATACACTTAAATTGTCAGATATTTACAATTGTTAAGTGGGTCCATACTCTTGTTGATCGTTAGTTTATGACATATTTAAGAATAAATAGATTCACAGAATTCTTGTAATTTGTAGGAATTTACAATTGCAGAGCGATCCAAATATATAGGTTCAAAGGAGTGTGTTGAAAGTGAGGTAATTAGAACTGCTCCGAGTTACTTACAATTTTAGATATAAAATGAAAGAAGAGATTAGATACAGAGCAGTGATTTGAAGCTGGTACAAACTGTTGCCGACATCTAGTTAAGATAATAAAAAATAAAACGAAAGAACGTGTCTCGAAAAATGTCTGATAATTACAATTGAAAAGTGAGTCGACTTAGCAAGGCGAAAGAAGCGTTTCGAAGATACCGCATTCTTGTTGATCGTTAGTTGCTGACAAATTTAGGAATAAATCAAATAACATAATTGTCCTAAAATTTAAGAAATTGACATTTGAAAAGTCAATTTCTGTCTGTCTAAACCAAATTTCTCAAGGTGGACTATACTCTCGTAATTCTTAGTTTCTAACATATTCAAGTATTAATTGATAGAACGAAATTATCGTAAATTGCCTGACTTAAAATTGAGTAGCATTTCAATTCAGTAGTAGGAATGGCCGGATCCGGATCTGGCCGGATCCGAATATCCGGATCTGATTGGGTCCGGATCCTTTGGATCCGGATTTCGAATCTGGATCCGGATCTCGGATCTCGGATCTGGGTCCGGATCTGGAATTGGGAGTTATCTTAAGTAAGAGGTAGCGGACTCCAATCTAGAAAGCCGGCATTAGGGACTTTGGGTGTCGATGCGTTGACTACACCTTCCCACTTTGAACGTAAGTCCGCTGGTAGGAACCAAAGGACTGTCGTGCCAAGAATTTAGTTTGTTTTAATTATCATAAATGCCTCCTTTATTATTAAATTTTATCCAATATTTATTTTTCAACCAGTTTGCGAAATTCAGAGCTAGCTACTTGTATTCCTTTTGATTCATGTTCATAGTTAGCACAACTAATCACAAGGAAAAACAATCTTTTCGATAAAATTTGCCTCGAGTCTTTCGTAGCTCTAAGTTTAGTTATTTTTACCTTTTTTTTAAAAAAAAAAAAGTTGAATGGCGTTTTATCACTTTCCCCTTGCTTTCCCTATTTTTTTTCTGGTTTTACCTATGTTTCTTTTGCACGGACATTGCACCTATATGCACATGCTTAGTGTGTTCGTTTACAAGAGCGGGCCATTTTCCTACCAGTATAGAAATTAAGAGTGCCCTGTATCAGAGAAATATTAATTGACGTAAGTGAATATATCTGTGATGAATTCATAATTTATCAGTTTTGCATCGTACATAGTTTCCTCATCCTCATTAATCTCTTCACCCCCGTTTCCTGAATTCCAGTTCTAGTATTCTTTCTTGATGGGAGACTGATGTCTCATGTATACTTATTAACTATAACATCAGCAATAAAGAAAGTGGGGTTTAATTTGCACTAATTTTAGAACATCACGTTAATTAAATAATAATAATAATAATACGGAGCGAGCTCAGGCTACTTGTTAGGATTCTTGCTTCGCAATTGGATAATACCGGGTTCGAATTCGGAGACCAGCCATCCTGACTGAGAATTTAGCAGGATTGTTTCTCAGTTATACTGGGCAAATGCTTGGTTAGTACCTTGATCTAAGGCTCTGGAGCCCTTCCTTCCATTCCTTTTCCAATGTTTTCATCTGTTGATTACTACAGTGTAAAGTGGCCTCTGAGGATGTATCTGTTAGTTTATAATAAATAATCGATAACGACGTAATATATCTTCACGAAACGTGTGGGTTAATTTAAATACAGCATTACAGTCCCAATAGATAGCTAAAGTTTTAATATCAATTTCCTGACTTTTAAATACTATTTTCATATTGTTTCAGCTTTCAATTTTCTCATGTATGTTCCACCGAGAATTAAACCTGAGATCACATGAAGAAATGCAAATATGTTAAATATTTTTGAACACTTTAATATACAAAACACAAAACGCTTCAATGATACGATGCATGGATATGTTTTGGTTACGTCCTGCAATGTATAATTAAAGAAACCTAGAGGGTGAAAAAAAATAACAGAAATCTCTTTTATATTTACTCCTTCAACAAACTCCTGGCCTCAGAAGGGCAAGCCATAAGTTAGGTAATAAAGTCATTCAACGAACACTTTTATTAATACTAATAATAGTACACAACCATATCGCTCTTCTGAAATTCTCGTGTGTATGTTTACAAAGCTACTGTTGTTCCACGCCAACCAGTCTATATTTTTATGCTGTACCTTCTAAGTGAAAGATATTCATTGTTACATTTGTTGATGGTTGGACTCTAGTGAGTCAGAAACTATTAATAAAGAGTTTGTTTTGTCCAGTATTTCTTCGATTAGAAGGGTCTATCTAAAATATATTTCATTTGTATATGAGAAAATAAGAAAGTTTATTTTCTAAGAATAAAATAAATATTTTCAATGTGAAGTTAACATCAAGTTTCGAAGGGGAGCTAAACAGAAGAATTTGTTACGATTTAGATCAGTTTTCAGACAATTCAGTATACTCTGAAATGGGAAGAAGGCAAACTTGGAAATATTTTACTAACGAAACTTCGATGTAAACATTGCAAGGTCAAAATAAAATAAAGAATGAAGGTAACACAAACGTGTTATGGAAACATTTAAAAGCACAGCAATCTACTATATTAGTGAATCTGAAAAAAGTTTTGACGAATTTTAGATATTCAATTTTATCATCACAATTTCAGATGCAGGTTTGGATACGAATCAAGATCTAAGATTCGAATTTCGGATCCAGATCCGGGATCCGAGATCCGGACCCAGATCCGAGATCCGAGTTTCGGATCCAGATCCGAGATCCGGACCCAGATCCCAGATCCGAGTTTCGGATCCAGATCCGAGATCCGGATATGAGCTTCGGATCCGAGATCCGGATATGAGGTTCGGATCAGAGATCCGGATCTAGGTCCGCATCCCGCAAGATCCAGATCCCGATCTCACTGGATCCGGGATATCCGGATCCCAAAATTTTTGGCCATCCCTATTCAGTGGTGTTCCGAACGTTAAAACTATTGCTCACTGGTAGTTTTCGACATATTTGAGAATGAAATGAAACAACGGAATCGTCGTACATTATCAGATATTTACAATTGAAAAGTGAGCCAACTAAGCAGAGCGAAAGAAAAGTTTGTAAACTGTATCAGATCGTTACTCGTTTTACTGAATGACAAATAAAATGAATGACAGAATAAAATGACAGAATCGATCTTTCGTAATTTTTTTAGAAAATTGTATGTCTGATTTATTATACGAAAACACAATTCTCGCATAACTAAATAGCCTCACTTTCCTACAGTACATGACATACAATTTATGACAAATTTCCTTCCTTTCACTTGGTACTTAAATATGTAAGTAACTAGCGTTATTGAGAGCCAATTCCATTTAGCGAAATTTTCGCTTGTGCCACTGACATGAATAACTTATATGTTAAGATATAACAATTTACGACAATACCGTGATTTCATGTTATTGTTAAATTTGTTGGCAAAAAGCGATCAACATGAGTTTGCTTCATCTTTTGCTTTTACCTTGTACCTTAATTCCGTTCATTAATTATATTTCAAAATATTTAAGTAATTAAGAATCATAAGAGACTGCTTATCTTTGAAACACAACCTTCGCCACTTTCCGAATTTATTATCTTACAATGTAGGACTATTCCGTTCTTTTATTTCATTCCTAACAATGTAACAAACGACCGGCAAGTGCGTGCTCAATCTTCCGACCATTCCTTTCGTCTAACTCGGTACCGTCCGGAAAATCGGTAGAGCGAAAGGAGTGTTTGAAAGATGCAGCAAACTCTTGATGTTGTTTTTCGCTGGCATATTTAAGAATAAATAGCAATACCTAAGTTCACGAATTGTTAGATATTTACAACTGAGAAATTGTTCTAAAGAGTAGCACGAAAGAAAAGACCGGTAGATGAGTAGACTCTCATAATCGTTGGCTACTGACATTTTTGAGTGTAAAGTGAAAGAACGGAATGATCGTTGTTTCTCATATAGAATTAAGAAGCCAGTGTATTTCGTAGGGCGAAACTTGTGTGCTATCGTAACTTATAACTGATCGTTAGTTGCTCAGGTAATTGAGAACAAATTGTGAGAATGGAACAGACGTAAATAAACAGATATTTACATTTGAATTTTTAGTCCATTCAGTAAGGCAAAAGATATGTAGAACGCAGAGTTTCATGGTAGTTAGTTACTGAACTATCTTACAATAAAAAGAAGTAATGGAAATCTCGAAAATTATTACAATTCAAATGTAAGTAAACCCAGCCGGGCGAAAGAGTTTTTGGAAGCTGAAGTAAACCTTGCTGATCGGTAGGTAACGACAAAATAAGAATGAAATGAAAGACCGGAATGAGTCAATTCACGAAAGTGAAAGGAGCGTTTTTAAGATTAAGCACACTCTTGCTGATTGATTACTGATATATTTAAGAATAAAATGCAGTAAGATAGAGAACGCAATACACTTAAATTGTCAGATATTTACAATTGTTAAGTGGGTCCATACTCTTGTTGATCGTTAGTTTATGACATATTTAAGAATAAATAGATTCACAGAATTCTTGTAATTTGTAGGAATTTACAATTGCAGAGCGATCCAAATATATAGGTTCAAAGGAGTGTGTTGAAAGTGAGGTAATTAGAACTGCTCCGAGTTACTTACAATTTTAGATATAAAATGAAAGAAGAGATTAGATACAGAGCAGTGATTTGAAGCTGGTACAAACTGTTGCCGACATCTAGTTAAGATAATAAAAAATAAAACGAAAGAACGTGTCTCGAAAAATGTCTGATAATTACAATTGAAAAGTGAGTCGACTTAGCAAGGCGAAAGAAGCGTTTCGAAGATAACCGCATTCTTGTTGATCGTTAGTTGCTGACAAATTTAGGAATAAATCAAATAACATAATTGTCCTAAAATTTAAGAAATTGACATTTGAAAAGTCGTTCTATTTAGTCTGTCTAAACCAAATTTCTCAAGGTTGACTATACTCTCGTAATTCTTAGTTTCTAACATATTCAAGTATTAAGTGATAGAACCAAATTATCGTAAATTGCCTGACTTAAAATTGAGTAGCATTTCAATTCAGTAGTATGAATGGTCGGATCCGGATCTGGCCGGATCCGAATATCCGGATCTGATTGGGTCCGGATCCTTTGGATCCGGATTTCGAATCTGGATCCGGATCTCGGATCTCGGATCTGGGTCCGGATCTGGAATTGGGAGTTATCTTAAGTAAGAGGTAGCGGACTCCAATCTAGAAAGCCGGCATTAGGGACTTTGGGTGTCGATGCGTTGACTACACCTTCCCACTTTGAACGTAAGTCCGCTGGTAGGAACCAAAGGACTGTCGTGCCAAGAATTTAGTTTGTTTTAATTATCATAAATGCCTCCTTTATTATTAAATTTTATCCAATATTTACTTTTCAACCAGTTTGCGAAATTCAGAGCTAGCTACTTGTATTCCTTTTGATTCATGTTCATAGTTAGCACAACTAATCACAAGGAAAAACAATCTTTTCGATAAAATTTGCCTCGAGTCTTTCGTAGCTCTAAGTTTAGTTATTTTTAGCTTTTTTTAAAAAAAGTTGAATGGCGTTTTATCACTTTCCCCTTGCTTTCCCTATTTTTTTCTGGTTTTACCTATGTTTCTTTTGCACGGACATTGCGCCTATATGCACATGCTTAGTGTGTTCGTTTACAAGAGCGGGCCATTTTCCTACCAGTATAGAAAGTAAGAGTGTCCTGTATCAGAGAAATAATTATTGACGTAAGTGAATATATCTGTGATGAATTCATAATTTATCAGTTTTGCATCGTACATAGTTTCCTCATTATCATTAATCTCTTCACCCCCGTTTCCTAAATTCCAGTTCTAGTATTCTTTCTTGATGGGAGACTGATGTCTCATGTATACTTATTAACTATAACATTAGCAATAAAGAAAGTGGGGTTTAATTTGCACTAATTTTAGAACATCACGTTAATTAAATAATAATAATAATAATACGGAGCGAGCTCAGGCTACTTGTTAGGATTCTTGCTTCGCAATTGGATAATACCGGGTTCGAATTCGGAGACCAGCCATCCTGACTGAGAATTTAGCAGGATTGTTTCCTCTGAGGATGTAAAGTGGCCTCTGAGGATGTATTTGTTAGCTTATAATAAATAAACGATAACGACGTAATATATCTTCACGAAACGTGTGGGTTAATTTAAATACAGCATTACAGTCCCAATAGATAGCTAAAGTTTTAATATCAATTTCCTGACTTTTAAATACTATTTTCATATTGTTTCAGCTTTCAATTTTCTCATGTATGTTCCACCGAGAATTAAACCTGAGATCACATGAAGAAATGCGAATATGTTAAATATTTTTGAACACTTTAATATACAAAACACAAAACCCTTCAATGATACGATGCATGGATATGTTTTGGTTACGTCCTGCAATGTATAATTAAAGAAACCTAGAGGGTGAAAAAAAATAACAGAAATCTCTTTTATATTTACTCCTTCAACAAACTCCTGGCCTCAGAAGGGCAAGCCATAAGTTAGGTAATAAAGTCATTCAAAGAACACTTTTATTAATACTAATAATAGTACACAACCATATCGCTCTTCTGAAATTCTCGTGTGTATGTTTACAAAGCTACTGTTGTTCCACGCCAACCAGTCTATATTTTTTGCTGTACCTTCGAAGTAAAAGATATTCATTGTTACATTTGTTGATGGTTGGACTCTAGTGAGTCAGAAACTATTAATAAAGAGTTTGTTTTGTCCAGTATTTCTTCGATTAGAAGGGTCTATCTAAAATATATTTCATTTGTATATGAGAAAATAAGAAAGTTTATTTTCTAAGAATAAAATAAATATTTTCAATGTGAAGTTAACATCAAGTTTCGAAGGGGAGCTAAACAGAAGGATTTGTTACGATTTAGATCAGTTTTCAGACAATTCAGTTTACTCTGAAATGGGAAGAAGGCAAACTTGGAAATATTTTACTAACGAAACTTCGATGTAAACATTGCAAGGTCAAAATAAAATAAAGAACAAAGGTAGCACAAACATGTTATGGAAACATTTAAAAGCACAGCAATCTACTATATTAGTGAATCTGAAAAAAGTTTTGACGAATTTTAGATATTCAATTTTATCATCACAATTTCAGATGCAGGTTTGGATACGAATCAAGATCTAAGATTCGAATTTCGGATCCAGATCCGGGATCCGAGATCCGGACCCAGATCCGAGATCCGAGTTTCGGATCCAGAACCGAGATCCGGACCCAGATCCGAGATCCGAGTTTCGGATCCAGATCCGAGATCCGAATTTCGGATCCGAGATCCGGATCTAGGTCCGGATCCCGCAAGATCCAGATCCGGATCTCACTGGATCCGGGATATCCGGATTTCAAAATTTTTGGCCATCCCTATTCAGTAGGGTTCCGAACCTTAAAACTATTGCTCACTGGTAGTTTTCGACATATTTGAGAATGAAATGAAACAACGGAATCGTCGTACATTATCAGATATTTACAATTGAAAAGTGAGCGAACTAAGCAGAGCGAAAGAAAAGTTTGTAAACTGTATCAGATCGTTACTCGTTTTACTGAATGACAAATAAAATGAATGACAGAATAAAATGACAGAATCGATCTATCGTAATTTTTTAGAAAATTTATAATTGGTAACGGAATCCATTCATCAAGGAGAAAGCAGTTTTTGGAGGATCAAACAGTCTCTTGTTCATCGTTAGTTACTGACATTTTTTAAAAAAATGAAGAATTATTTAAATAGCCAGGTATTTACAAATGTAAAATCAATTCTAATATATAGGGCTAAAGGAATGTTTAGAAGCAAAAAAAATATGACTCTTGCCTATCGTTATTTACTGACATTTATATATAAGGAACGGAATTGTAGTAAAATGTCAAATATTTACAATCTGAATCAAGACCTGTAGAGTGAAAGGTGTGGTTTGTTGTTCTTGAATTTTATACTTATCTATTCAAGTAACGATTTCCGATTGTCTATTTCCACTTCCATATTCTCCTTTTCTCTAACCGATTACACACGCTATTCAATTACAAGTATTTGACAATTTTCGTCTATTCCAATCTTCAATTTAATTTTTGAATGTGTCTACAATATACGATCAGCAAAATTCTGATTAAAATTTTCGTTGTTGCATTTTATTCATAAATATGTTTCAGAAAGAAGAATTAAAGTAACTTTTGCTTTCAAACACTCCTTTCACCCTAATGGATAGACTCCTTGTTTAATGTTAAATCTGTGACAAATTTTGGACAATTCCATTCTTACCTATTTCCTATTTGCGTTATTTCATTTATATCTTAAACATGCTTGAAACTAATGATCAGAATGCGTCAGCTTAAGCTATTACACACTCCTTACGTCCAACTGTATGGACTCAGTATGGACACGCTGAAGCAGTGTCTTGCTGCTCATTATTAATATCATAATTAAGTATAAAATAAAAGAACTGAATTATCTTAATTTGTCAGATATGTACAATTGGTAAGTGTTTGCATTCAGTAAGGGGAAAGGAGCGTCTGGAAGATTAAGCAGGCACTTGTTGCCCATTAGTTATTTACATATTTAAGAACGTAATAGTCGTACGTTGTAGAATATTTATATTTGGAAAGTGGCGAAGGAAGTGTTTCAAAGATGAAGCAGACTCTTGTTAATTATTACTTACCTAACATTCAAGAATAAAACGAAAGAACGGAGTTGGTTAAATTTGTCATAAATTATTGAATTGAAACCGATTCTATTAAACAGGCCTGAACCATTATTTGGAAGCTCAACTAAACTGTTGTTGGTCAGTAGTTGTAAAGATATTTAAGAAGAAAATGATTGAATGGAATTGTAGTGTGTTCACATAATTACAATTGAAAAGTGAGGTCATCATTATGGAGATGGAAGGTCTCAAAGAAGAAGCAGACTCTTCCTAATCGTTTAGAAGAGTTACTGACATATTTTGGAATGAAATAAAACAACGGAATTGTAACTTTTCAGATATCTACAGGCGAAAACCCAGTCTTTTGCGTGGGTGAAAGGTGTATCTATAAGCTGAAGAAGACTCTTCGTTTTCGTTAGTGGCCGACATATTTGTGAACGTAATGAAAGTACAGAATTGTCCTAAATTATTAGGTTTTCCCAATTAAAAGGTCACGACACTCATTAGAAAAAAAGAAGTATTAGCAACATTAAGCAAACAATTGCTGGTGTTTAGTTCGTGACATATAAATGAACTGAGAGTACAAAAATGACGTTAATAGTCAGAAATTTACAATTGAAAAGTTAGTCCGTTAATTATTATGTCTTTGTTGAGAAATTGTTCTATTCAGTAAGAAAAAGAGGAGAATTCGGAAGATGAAATATTCTTTCGTTATTATTGGTTTTTGTCATATTTAACTATAACGTGATTAACGGAATTGTAGTTAATTATTTGTCATTTAGAATGAAAATCGAGTTCATTCACTAGGGCTAAAGGTGTTTTGGTATATAAAGCAAACAGTTGATGACCGTTAATTAGTGACATATTTAAAAATAAAATGAGATAATGGAACAGTTGTTATCTAACAGATCTTTACAATTGAAACGAGAGTAACTTCAGTAGGCCCAAAGCAGGGTTTGGAAGCTCAAGCAGCGTCTTTGTGCTCGTTAGTATCTAACGTTATACGAATAAAATGAAAAAACGGAATTATTTTCAATTTGTTAAGTATTTACAGTTGGTAACTGAGTCCATTCAGAAACTTGCGAGTCTTTAAGATGAAGAAGCCTCTAGATCATTAGTTACTAACATTTGAAAAATAAAATCAAATAACGGAATCGACGTATTATGTCAGATATTTACAACTTAATTTTACTCTATTCAGCAGGTCGAAAAAAGTTTTTTACAAACCGATGTACACTATTGCTGATTGGTAACTAACATATATAAGAATGAAATGATAGAACGGAGTTTTTGTGAATTATAGAATATTTAGAATTCAATAGTAAGTACATTCACTAAAGTAAGGAAGCGGTTAGAATATCAAGACCTTCCTTGATGAAATACTCACAATAGTAAGTCTATATAGTAGGGGGAAAAGAGTGTTTAAAACCTGAAGAATACTCTTCCTGATGGTTATTTGCCGACATTTTTAATAATAAAAGGTATAACGAAATTGTTTAAATTGTCACATATATACAATTGAAATCTCTTCCACGCCATATCCTCAAAGCTGTAGCAGACTCTTATTCTTACCTGTAGATAAAAAGTGTCTGAAAGATAAATAGGTTTGTGAACGAGCCATATTTTAGTGAAAAGAGCCAATATGAAGTATTCAGGGTTTTGTGTATTCTGCCAAGAGAGAGAGAATGGAAGACAATCTGATATAGATGATTAGGAACAACAGATGTAGAAAATCAACATGTCATTGACAACGGCATAATTCTTGCTCCAATCAGTTATGATTATTATTTTGTGTAAACGTCACCGCCTTATAGACCTAAGAAAATGGACATGAAGATGATTTTGATGTAACTTTAAATGAAGGCATAAAAACAAAGTATAAAAGAAGGGGGTTTATTGTTCTGTTTACATTTTTTTGTAATTCTTTAACACGAGCAGCATATATGCCGGCTTATGTCCTTACTCACTTTCCACATCTTGGAGCAAAAGCCATGAATTTTCTCCCTTAGTAATAGTGTTCGAGTACTTGCTCGTACGGTGCCCAAAGAAAGTAATAAATACTGCGTAATAACACACGTATTAAGACACGTGTTGTTCTCTTATCAAAACGAATGCAAGCAGTTAGCATGCACTACAACCAACCAGACATGGTAATATTTGATAAGAAGCGTACTGAAATTTGCATTTTTTATATTACAACTTACACGCTGTAATACTCAAAAAATTTGTTGTAAAATCACCTTCATATGGCAAAAGATTTAAGATTTACTTACAAGTCTGGCGACTGTAGTTTTCTGAAGAAATTATGCTATTCCTAATTGTAGATATCAGGATCCATTTAGATAAAGAGATAATAACAGTAGATATCGAGATGCCCAATGATCCATTTATTAGATCGAGTGGAATCAGTTTGCAAGCAGTACAACTGACGAGAGCGGGCGGCATGAAATGGGAAAAGTACCGCACCTCATATTGTCCTTAGGACATGCAAATTCGAAATATTCGAGTTCAAACCCAGTGACGTACTGAACAAGAAGTCTTTAGCTTAGAAGGAATGAATATCACGGTGAGCTCATAAGGTATAGTAAAGAGAAAGCGCGTTAAAATGAAGTTCAAGTTGATGGGTCACTTGCGATAGGACAGTCATCCCCGAGCTTGTGAAGCTTTTTGTAATATCCATCCACAACGACAGAAATCGCCTTAAAATGAGAACATTATTTGAGATGTCACTTGACATCATTGTAAAGGTATTCTACAAAGTCTGAAAACAGTTTCCTTCTCTATAGAGGGGAATACGAAATGTCTAATCTTGACCATTTTGTATAGATTGAAATCATGCTTGGTCCAATATGTTTAATTTATGAACAAACTGAAAGATTGGAATTTTAGTTAATTATCATATATTATTCACCGAAAAGTAAGTCCATTCGTTTGTTCGAAAAATGTATTTGGCATATCAAGCAAACTTTTGCTGATCACAATTTCCCGAAATATTTAAGTATATAATGAAATAACATATTTGTGGTAATTTGTTAGATATTAACAAATGAGAAGTTGTTCTATTCAGTAAGGCAAAAGAATAGTTCGGAATATGAAATATACTCTCGTTATCGTTTATAATGTTATCTTTAAGTATAAAGTAGAAAAACGTTTCCCATTAACTTGTCTGTGATGTACGATTGAAGAGCAATAGCCTTCAGCAGTGCGAACGGAGTGTTTAATGATCAAAGCAGACTCTTTCTAATATTTACTTACTGATATTTTTAAAAATAAAAAAGAATTTCAAAAATTGACAGAAATTTCAAATTGAAAAGTGATTCTATATAATAGGTCTAACGGAGTGTACGGAAGCTGAAGATAGCTTTTTCTGATACTTAGTTATTGACATAATTATCTATAAAATTAATGAACGGAATATTCGTACGTTGCAATATATTTATCGTTGGAAATTGGCGATGGGTGTGTTTTAAAGATAAAGGGTATTCTTGACAGTAATTATTTACTGAAGTTTTTAAGAATGAAATGATATAACGGAGTTGTCGTAAATTGTCATATATACAATGGAAATCGCGTTTACGAAGAAGGGCCAAATGCGTGTTTGGAAGCTGAAGCACAGTCTTGCTTTGCTCATCCTTTGTTAATTACATATTTAACAAAAAAATTAAAAAACGGAATTAACAAGGCAAAGGTGAGGCCATTCAGTAGTGCTAAGGGATAGTTTCAAACTTGAAGCAGACTTGCTAATCGTTAGTAACAGATATTTTTAAGGATAGAATGAAAGAACGGAATTGACAAGAATTGCCGGATATTTCCAATTGAATATTAATTCCTTTCTATAGGGTAATAGGAGTGTTTCGAAGCAGATGTTAACTCTTGCTGATCCTTAGTTACTGGCATTTTTGAATAAAATGAGAGAACGGTATAGCCGTGCATTATAAGATATTTATAATTGAAGTGTAGAGTACGGAGTGTTTCAAGAATTAAGCAGACTCTTGTTGATCGTTAATTACTGACCATTACTCTCACACAACGGATTTGTCGTATATTGTCAAATGTTTACATTTGATAAGTGTGTCTATTTTGCAGGGCTATACGACTGTTGGAAGTTGAAACAGACTTTGCAGAATGTTAGTTGAAGACATCCAAAATGAAATTAAAAAATGGTATTATCCTAAATTCTCATATATTTACATTTGAAAAGGGGAGAATTCAGTATGGCCAAAGGAGTGCTTGAAGGCTAAAGTTGATTCCACCGTATAAAGTCGAAGGATTTTTTCGAAATTGATACAGAGCTGTTCTTTGAAACTGCTACAGATTATTGCCCACATCTAGTTAAGATATTAAAAAATAAAATGATAGAACGTGTGTCGAAAATTGTGTGATATTTACAGTTGAAAAGTGAGTCTACTTAGCAAGGTGAAAGAAGTGTTTCGATGATTACCGCATTCTTATTGATTGTTAGTTACTGACATATTTAAGAATAAATGAAATAACAAAATTGTCCTAAAATTTAAGAAATTCACAATTGAAAAGTTCTATTTAGTCGGTCTAAACAAAAATTCTCAAGGTGAACTAGACTCTCGTTATTGTTAGTTTCTAACATATTCAAGTATTAAGTGAAAGAACGGAATTGTAAATTGCCTGACTTACAATTGAGTAGCGAGAATAATGTATGCTAAGAGGATGGACTAATACGTGAAGGAAAATGAGAGCAGAAAGTTGAAGAATAGCAATTCTCTTCTTTTTGTTTCAAGTGATTCAAATAGCTTGTTGTTTCACTGTAATGAGAGTTAATGTAATCAAGATGGGTAGGTATGTAAAACCAACATGAAAAGATTTTTTTTTTTTTTTTTTTTTTTTTTTTTACTCTCTTGGACCATGGAATAGTGAAGAAACTACTGAATCAGAAGCATCAAATAACAGCTGAAGCATCTTCATGCATCGATTTACTTGTAAGTACCATATTGAGATCTTTCGTGTACAGTCGGAAACAATAATAAATAAAGGTGGATGTATAAGAAATAACAGGCCCAACATATACTTAATATTGTTACTGAATGTACATCTACTTTTCCTTATTTCTTGCTGATTTCTGTATAGTTTCCTTGTGTGGATTGTTAACAAATTTTTAGATACTTGTGTGCCTAACGACGTATACATCTCGATACCTTAGGAAACAAATATTCCGGCGTCGCTTGTCCCCTCTTCCTGACGGTGCCTTCAACTCGACGAAACTTACACCCTTCTTAATATATGTTAATAATTATGTTTCCAAGTTTCTACAAACATTCAAAATTATATACAAAAATACATGTTATCTTTGCTATTTTATTTCAAAACAACTTTCACGGTGATATATGTAATTTGTATCAAATTGCACTACTATAATATAAAAGCAATGCTGAAGGCGTTATTCAGTGTTATATATTTTTCTGCATTTTTACTTTTAAAGATTTGGCAAACATTATTCTTCTCCTGCTAAACCTAATATATTCTACTAATTTATATATATAATATATACAATATATTAAGTGAGGCAAGCCATCATACCTTACTCTTACGAGCTGCCACCGCTATCAATTTGACTTTCTCCTCTACTTTCTCGTCTCCTAGTTTGCTTGGAAAGAACTAAAATATATTTAATCGGTATTTAATTTAACGGTGTTCATCCGACGGCATTTTCTTTGATAAGGACAATAGTTACCGCTATGAAGTACAAAGCAGGCACAGGTTCCCGTGGAAGCTATTTTTTAAATCCTTGTATACATGATTAGCATTTTTCGTAGGCAAAAGTAAGGTCACATGTTTGAAGAAATGAGGGGTGTAACCAGCAACTATCAGTAGAAGGGGTCCTACATTTTTGAAGGGAAGCTAGCTACAATGTATAAAACAAAAAAAAAACACATGTTTCATTTAGTGTTTTTTGAGGCATGGAATGTCGGAAAATTTTGTTTCCTACCGGAAATGTAGAAACACTGTTTTTACCTCCCCCTCCTCCTTCTTTTTCTCCTTCTTCTTCTTCTTCTTCTTCTTCTTCCTTTTCTTCTTCTTCTTCTTCTTCTTCTTCTTCTTCTTCTTATTATTATTATTATTATTATTATTATTATTATTATTATTATTATTATTATTATTATTATTATTATTATTATTGGAACTCTAAAGAAACTCTAGAGTCTCTAAAAGCCTGCTTTCACTTTCTTCATGATGCAACAGGCTTAGACACGACCTCAGCTATACTGAGGAGTGAATAGTTCCAGCCTACAAGAACCTTCAAAAAGAAAAAGGACTGTAAAAGTTAGTGCAAGTCTTAAACCAACCAACTCTCAATCCTGAAAAAATGGTCAAGATTAGATATTTCTTATTCGTCAATATAGAGAAAAAACATGTCCTCCCTCGTATAAGCCACATCAGGTATAAGAAGGAAGTACTTACAAAGCTTAATATGGCCACTTTTTCCCCTACTAACACGGCAGCTCGCAGCATTAATTCGGAAGTACCTACAAGTCCAAGAGAGAAACGATCTAAGCATGAAGACAACGAATGAGGTTAGTGTATACGAATTCCTGGACACACACAGGTACCATCAGCTCCAGCCGAATAAACTTAGTTACCTGTAGATAATGAGTCACAGGAAGATAGGATTGTGAACGAGCCACATCTTAGTATAAAAGAGCAGATATGAAGTATTCAATGTTTTGTGACTTCTGACAAAAGTGTTCATCTACAAATGGCAGATCGGAAGAAAACCTGGTATAGATGTTGACGAACATAAGCAGCACAAAACCAATATGTCATTCACAACGACTTAGTTGTTGATCCAATCAGTACTTATCAGTAAAAATGAAGCCTTTTTTTAACGTCCCCGCATTATAGATCGAACTAAATGTATACGAACACCATCTTGATATAACTCTGAATAAAGGAATGAAGACAAATTATAAAACATGAAGGTGGTTTATTATTCTCTTTACCTATTATGGAATCCTCTAACACGAGCGAACGGCTTTGGTACCCGGAGAAAACGAAATATTAGCAGGACACATTTAATATAGCGAGCTAACCCAGTTCATTTAGATATCACTTTCGCTTACTATAATTTCATTCACAGTATGTTTAAAACATTTTTTTATTATTTGTTATCTGTTAAGATGTTAAACACCAGATAATTGACTCCAAGGATCGAGTCATCGGCAAGGACACATAAAATTGTGTAACTACCGTTCAGTTTTCGAGTCTCCTACAAAGAAGAAAAGTTTAACACTATTAATAAAGAACGATGTTTGGATATTCCGTAAAGGCAAATACTCCATGTACATTTTTATCCAAGACGGAATCGTAAGAATGAAAGCTGTGCTACACCCCGATCTCAGTTGGTTTCAACTTATTCCCCTAGATTTTATACGGCATAAGGAAAATCAATGATTAATTCTCAGCACCTTGTTCCATTGCGACTGTACCAAGCTGCTTTTCAGACAGAAGCCCACGAAGCTTAACAATTACCCTTAACAGTTATATAACGGTTATGATCTTATACTTGTATAAGATATTGGCCTGAAACTCTAGTAGGAGATGCTTATGTAATTAGGTATGTGATTACCTTGTAGAACCTGTGAAACTTGTCCTGCCGTAAAATTACTAAAGCTAGCGTACCAAAGCACTGTTTCGCGACACAAAGGAGTTATACGGGCCAGGTAGAACAGTTGTAGAACAGAGACATCAACAAAATGTTGAATTGAAAAATTTTTTTTTGTACTTAGATTAAATTGGGAGATTTTCAGTTAAGTGTACCTGAATAATATAAAACCTTCTACGCTTACTTCCCACATGTTGAACCAGAAGCCTTGAATTTTCCCCTTGGGTATAGTGTCCGAGAACTTTGCTCGACATGCTTCTCAAATCAAGTAAAAGAGACTGCGATAAACTTTCGATTAACCTAAAAGTTAAACTGCGTCAATAAGATATTTTGAGGTGTCTTTTGCAACTTTGACTCACTTTATCAAGATGCTATATTGATAACGCTATGTATCTCTCACATTAATCTTTGGTAAATAGAATTTTAAATTATCTCTGGCTCACAAGGTATATCATAAAGTACAGACTGCCATATCGCACACTCTTATTAAGCTTATTGGAGAATGGGAATTTGTCAATCTTCTCAACGTTTACTCACAGGTCAGCAATACGGTTCTGAAATTAACTATATATTACACCGAAAGATTACCGGTTCAGAAAAGGTCACCGTCTTAATTTTCAGAATTCCTCGATATCGTTTATCTTATGTAACATCATTTTCTTGGTAATGGTGCATATTGATTTTCTCGTCCAGGCATTGATGAATAAGATCGAACGTCCTAGATTTTGTCATCTCTTCAGACGGTTGTAAATGTCTTCATAATCAGATGTAAAGGTCGCCGAGCAAAGTCTAGAAATGGGTTCTTAATGATTTTGAGTAGGCATGGCCATTCAGCATTTTCACTATTGTTGTCTTAGAGTACAGGATACCCCAAGCTTCTTCTTTACCATTTCCTCACATAATGTATCCAATCGTACCTAGAAATTACTTAAGTGGAAACCTCCTATGGGCGGTACGACTTTGGACAGTTCAGAAATTTCTTCAGGTGCAAGTACGATTTGAAGACTTTTCCAGTATATTGCCTGATCTAATGTTATAACACATGTGATTTGTCTAATTTTCTTGCACTTATATACTGTGTTCAGAAGAGTAGAATATATACTATTGGTACTTGATGTTGAATTATGGAAGATATAAAGAAGGACTACACTGCTTATGTCAAAGGAGTTGTGTGTATCTCACAATTCTTCAATCGTAGTAGTGAAGCTGTCAGAAGATGAATAGCTATCCAAACGTTGTTTGAGAAAAGCAAATCGAGACGCGAGACAAGTGTGAAAGTGATTAATTCTTCCGAGTAAATCAGCACTGACACACCAAGAAGATGATTAAATAAATACCACTAGAGGGGAAAAGGATGTCAGAAATTCGAAATGTGAAACAATATTCTTATCAAGATATCAGTTTACTTTCTCATTCAAGAACTAGGATATGGAGAATTTCATCAAGAGACTTCTGAAATGAATGATTTTTTCTGCTCTATGAAATGTGTGGCACTTAGTTACTAATTAAAACATGCAATGAACTTTTTGAAAATAATATTTCATTTGCCCACAGTTTGGTTTCTTTGTAACGACAAGTGTTGGTCAGTTCGTAGCGAAAACAGGATTAACAACCCATAAGTATTTACCACCTAACTGCTTAAGAGAAGATCTCAAAGGAACTAAAAATCGATTGTAATTTCTTTATTTGTCTCATTGATTATATCACTGGTCTCAGGCCCGAAGTAAGGCCGTTTCGGAGGTTAGAATAAAATGTAATACTACGTCGTTTAGTTTTTGAATAGTGAAGATTCGACTATTAGTTAAAGAGATATAGTCTAAAACTAACACTATGAATTCGTAGAGGCGGCAATTTTTATAGCCGACATATTGGATTCTCTCGACCTGTGAGAGTGGGGCCACTTCGATTCCTGCTTAGTTGGATCAGGGAAACTACATATCCGAGTGGCACTTTTTTAACTCAAAGTGCAGGATATTTGCCGTAAGATACCCTACTAAGTAAGCCCGTTACGGAGGTTAGAATATAACGAATTGGTTAAATAGCAAGCTTAACAATTTTCCAGAGCAGTTATATTACACTTATGGTCGTAATCTCGTTAACGATAGTGGCCTGAAACTCTAGTATTTGATCCTTATGTAGATAGGTACCTGATACATTGTAGAACCAGGCCAGCTTCTCTTGGCCTGTGTGAGTGGTCCTGTCTATGAAATACTAAAGCTGGCGTAGTAAAGCACTGATTCGCGTTACAAAGAGGTTACCCGGGCCTGGTAGAACAGAGACATCAACAAAACTAATAAGTGAAAGATTTTTTTTTTTTTTTTTTTTTTTTTTTTTTTGTAGCTTGTTTACATTGTGAGATTTTCACTTAAGTACACCGGAAAGATATAAAACTTGGGCTCTCTGCGCACATGTTGACCCAGAAACCTGAATTTTCCCCCTCGGGTATAGTGTTCGAGAACTTACTCGTCTTGATACCCAAAGAAAGTAAAAGAGACTGCGATAAACTTTCGATTAGCCTGAAAGTTAAACTTGCGTCTTTAAAAAATTTGGAGGCGCGTCAGCTTTCATTGCCCCAACAATAATATTAACTATATAGCGTTCCTTCACATCACTAGTCTGTCTATAGAAACAAAAATTTTCTGAGTTTAAAGTTCATCTCTTATTTTTCTTATTGTGTCCTCGTTACACTTTGGCATGCAATATTTCCCGAGATTCGTTTCGTCTGGAATGGAACGACCTGTATGACGTTCCAGGAAATCCCGCAATTTGACATTGTTGAGCTTCTAAAGAGGAATATTTGAAGACACAAAATCTTCACACAACTCTTTTGAAAACTGAGGATTTGCCTTTACTATTCGAAGCACTCTTCACAAGTAATAACTGCGAATACTTGGTTTTATGTTTGTTTTCAACTGCGCGTAAATGTTTTTCGCTTCTTATATGCTTTTGCACAGTGTATCTTTTCTCTGCTACCACTTTTACTTCACATACCTTACAAAACAATATTGTACCGTCAGTACTAAAAACATTCTCACCAAATTCAGAAACAATCTGTCTTAAATGAGAAGCTGTAGATGGTTTAGGCCTCGGCATTCTACATACTGAAAGCATCAATTCACTCTCGAGTTGAAACTAGGAAGCACACTTAAAGAATAAAAGTTCGCAAGTGTAGATTGTATACACGAGAATAATAGATAAAAACCCTGTTTAAAATCTTTGTACGTCTTCTAATCTATTTTTAGTTATTCACGTAGTCATATCCTTTGTGGTAAACAACCTAGAACTATCTGCTTTGGCCACTTACGAACCCCCAGCCCTCGTCAACCAGCTACAGCTTAGTGTTCATTAATTTGTTAGGAATGCAGTTTTTCCACCCAAATTATCAGGAAGCAGGAAAACAGATAATTTAACTTCGTGTTTTTAAATCCGTAAACAGTTTTCATTTTAAGATTTCCTTATGTAGAATAAAAAGAATAAAAAGATCATAAGTGACCTAAAAGTTACCTTAAAATATTAAAAAATGACCTGAAACTACAAAACGGCAAAAAGTGACCAAAAGTTGACCCTAAAACTTTATATTTATATTACCAAGAGTTGATAGATATTTTTTTTTATTTGAACTTGCCTTGTTCTATGCGTAACAGGAAAAAGTTGACTTGTCAACAAGATCCGGGCCCTGTTGATAACGCTACGTATCTCTCACACTAATTTTAGTAAATAAAATTTTAAATAATCTCTGGCTCGCATTGTTCATCTTCCACTACAGACTGGTTTATCGCACACTCTAATAAACTTAACTAGAGAATTTGAATTTGCGAATCTTCTGAACGTCTTCTCACAGGAGAGTAAATTTCTAGTAAGCTTCCGCTCAGGCGCAAACTAGTGTACAATCTGTAGTATCTTTTAAGACACTCTACATATCTAAGACCGAATGATCATCAGGAAGAATTTCTGTAATCGTATTTATTAAATTCAACACTAACACATCTCGCTGACGTGAATAGAGCTTCTGTGTCCTGTGCACCAACTCAAAGGTATTTTCTCAAGAGCAGAAAGGAACTCCACAACATGTACTCCATTAATCGCCAGCAGCTGAAACTTACGAAGTGTACTCACCATAAACTGAACCACACTGTCATTTGCCTTGGTATGATGGCGAACATATTCAGGGCCGTTGACCAAAGCCATCCTAGATCACAGGAAATTCCATTACAAATTAGAAGCACTAAATCATCTGTAGAATTCTGCATAGTTTTTCGCTGCATATAATGGAATATCTCGGCAACTGCCTCGAGTATATTTCTTGCACAGTCCAACTGAGGGCCGTTAACACTGGCAAGACAAAAGTCGAAAAGCATAGTTATGTTCATAGAACTATACTTCAGAATGTTTTCAGAGAACATTGTATTACCAAGTGCAGACATCACGAAACATTCAGATAACATTTTACTAAGAGGAGGTGTTGAGGTAGAGTTAAAAACAATGCAAACAGATAGCATTCACTACTACCAAGCAGACATAGTGATATTTGATAAGAAGGGTAGTGAGATTAGGATTTTTCAATTGCAACTCACAACCTGTAATAGACTAAAATCTGTTGAAGGAATACTTTGATATGGCAAAAGATTTAAGATTTATCTAGAAGGCTGCAGGTGTGGCTTTCTGAAGTAATAATATTATTACGAATTGTTGATATCAGTTTGCATTTAGATAAAATGTTAGCAACAGTAGATGTCGAGAACCGCCACGATCCTTGCATTAGAACGAGTGGAATCGATTTGCGAGCAGTACAACAGACGAGTGCGTGTAGATTGAGATATGAAAAGTACGGCTGCTCATATAGTCCTTAGGACTTGCAAATTCGAAATATTCGAGTGACATGCGAAACCCGGTGACGTGCGAAAAAAGAAATCATTAGCTGAGAAAAAAGTAATATCACGGTGAGCTCGTAAGTTATTGTTTCATAAAATTAGTAAAAAGAAAGTGAGTTAAAATGATTGACAAGTCGATGGGTCATTTGCGATAGGGCTGGCATCTCTGAGGTGGTGAAGCTTTTTGTAATATGCATCTGTAACGCCAGAAATCACCTTAAAATGAGCACATTAAGAACATTAACGTGGATGTCTCTTGACTTGATTGTAATAGGATTTTACATTGTCTTAAAAGAGATATTAAACAGGGAGGAGAGCGATCTCTAAGTGATTCAGTGACTAAAGAAATAATTTTCAAGATGGACCTGGATGTACGATTTTTAATTAGTGCTTTAGGGAGCCACAAACATGCCAATAATTCGAGGGTTATCTTTCGAGGTGTCCGGTAATGCTAAACAGCTTCATCGATCGTTCTTAAAATGCTGTGAAATATAGAAGTCAGCGGTGGACAACGGCATGTATTACTTAATTCCTATTGGCTTGCAGCTAGCAAAGGCATTCAACACCCAATTGAAGGCCGCAGGGACTTTTGTTGTGTACCAAGGTCTTAAAAACGAAACAGTAGTGCTTTTTGATCTACTTAAATCACATTATACAATGGCGTAGCATTTGAAAAACCGTGGATTTACTTCTCCTTTTAAAAAGACGAAGGTATCACCAGTGATGAAAATTTTCCGGAAAATATTCCGATTAAAAAAACCATATTCCAGTTATTCCTACATCGTTGTATAGCCGTGATGTGAGGTGGAAAATTTTCTTCTATACTTTTCTGGAAAATTTTCCGTTAACAAATATCATTCGGTAAGTCCTCATTATCAAGTAACAATCAAAAATTCTTTATTATTCATAAAATATATTGAAATAATGTATAGAAATATTAAAAAGTGAAATATCATTATAGAATCTGAAAATTTTCTTAGTCCAGACAATTTTCAGTGCTATGTAGGAACATGTAAAACTATTTTTCATGAATAGAAGAATTGTCTGTCCTGTACATTGATGAAAATCTCAGTGTTAATAACAACATACTCCACATTCCTACATTGTTTTTTAGCCGTGATATTAGGTTGAAAATTTTTTTCTATATTTTTCGGAAAATTTTCCACTCTTAACAAATATCATTGATCAAGTAACAGTTCCTCAATATTCATAAAATTGCTGAAATCATGTATAAATATGTTAGAAAGTGAAAGATCGTTTCAAGAATCTGAGTATTTTCATGGCTCACAATTTTCAGTACTATGGAGGAACAAGTGAAACAATGATTAATGAATCGAAATATTTTGTGTCCTGTATGGAAAAATTGAAGAAATTTTTGAGTAAAACTTTTCAATATATCGAAGCAAAAAGTAAAACAACTTTTTGTGTATCGGAAAGTTTTATTGCTCTGAAGAAACCAATGTAAGGATTTTTAATGAATGGGAAAATTTTCTTCACGATGTAGAAACAAGTGGAAAAAACTTTTCATAAGCCGTAAAATTTTTGATATTAGGTGGAATATTTACTTGCACATTCAGCTACAAAATTGAATTTCTGTAAAGGAAAATTCCTTTCACTTGTTTCTACAGAGCAACAAAACTTTCCGATTCATTAAAAGCTGTCTTACCTTTTGCTACAAATTATGAAAATTTTTCGAATCATAAAAAGTTCTATTTTTCCATATAAGACAGAAAATATTTCGTTACATGAGAAATTGTTTTACTTGTTACTACATAGTACTGAAAATTGTCGGAATCATGAAAATTTTCAGATTCTTTAAACGATCTTTCCTTTCTTCACATTTCTGTACATGAATCCAACCAATTTGATGATTGCTGAGGAATTGTTACTTGACTACTAATATTTTTCTAGAATTGAAAATTTTCCGGAAAAATATAGCGGAACATTTTTCACCCCACATCACTAGGTATCACATACGTATAGCTTTGGGAACGTATAGTAGTTTGTTTTAGTTGGGACATTGGCATTGAAAATGGCTGTGAAACCATAGTAAAAACATAAGTATTAATTTATCAATGATAGCCAAGCAATTGTTATTTCCGATTATAAGCAACAACAAAACTAGTTGAGAGTGCTACCTGGTAAAGAAATCTACTTAGCACTTATAACGCTCTAACTTTTTTCATGATCGTTAGCCTGACCCAAACTGTTTAATCCACAAAATTCTTACGGATAGTTTACTTAAAGTCAACTGTGTGTTAACACTCGGAGCTTTCAAATATGCATTTAGTTAGCGTCCTTGCAGCTAACTAGGGCTTAAATACAGAGTTGTGTAGGATTCACTAGGTTCCGGTTTATCATTAATAATATATTTTCGATCGTATACTGTAAAACTTTCTATAGAACTCATTTTATTCTAACCTCTGAAACAGCCTTATTTTGTGCCTGAGACCGGTGATCAGGATCGACGAGACAAATAAACAATCGATTTTAGGTTATTTGAGATCTTCTCTTAGACGGTTAGGTGGGAAATATTTACGGTATAGTCAGTCCTGAGTTCGCTACTAGCTTTGTAAAACAGATCATCATGTGTCAACAGCTGTCATACAGTGGGCTAATTAAATAATCTTTCATATAAGCTCACTGTGAGCTTTGAATAGTAACTAAGTGCAACACATTTCATAGAGCAGAAAAAGTCGTTCATTTCAGAAGTCTCTTGATAAAAATTCTCCATTTCCAAGTTCTGGAATGAAATAGTATTCTGATTACACGATAGCATTGTATTGATAAGAATATCGTATCTCATTACGTAATTCTGACGTCCTCTTCTCTTCTAATGCTATATACTCATGTTCTTGGTGAGTCAATACTGTCTTACTCGGAAGATTTAATCGTCTTCGCTCGCGTCTCGCGTGTCGATTTCCTTTTCTCAAACAACCTTTGGATAGCTATTCCTCTTGCGAAAGCTTCGGCACAACACTCACGGCTATCATATATGCCTTTAGTTTGAGTCCTTGCAGTTCACTTGGGCTTACATACAGTGTTGCGTGGTATTAACTAGTTCCAATCTATCCCATAATATTTTCTCGATTGTATTCTGTAAAACTTTCTCTGGCACGATTCATATTCTAACCTCCGATTCAGCTTTACTTTGGGCCTGAGATCGGTGATCAGAATCGATGAGACAAATAAAGAATCGATTTTAAGTTTTTTGAGATATTTAGGGTATAGTCAATCCTGTTTTCGCTACTAACTTAGTAACAGGTCATCATAAAGAAACGATACTGTGGGCTAATAAATTTATATTTTCATATAAGCTCACTGTTAGCTTTAAATAGTAACTAGGTGCCACAGATTTTATATAGCAGAAAAAAATTCATTTCAGAAGTCTCTTGATGAAAATTCTCCATATCTAAGTTCTTGAATGAAAAAGTAATCTGAAATCACGGTAGAATTGCCTTGATAAGAATATCGCATCATATTTCGTAATTCAGATATCCTCCTTCCCTCTAACGCTATATACTCATGTTCTTGGTGTTTCAATACTGACTTACCCGTAAGAATTAATCAAGTCTTCGCTCGCGTCTCGCGTGTTGATTTCCTTTTCTCAAACAACCTTTGGATAGTTATTCATCTTGCAAAAGCTACGCCAGACCTACTGTGGAATGGTAAGATACACACCTAAGCTTTTGATATAAGAAGTGTAAGCCCTTTGTAATTCTTAAGTAATTAAGATCAAGAATGTTTACTATATATTTTACTCTTGTGCATAAAGTGAATAAGTGCAAGAAAAGTGTACAAAGGACATGTTATGACATTAGATCGGCTTTTATTCTGGAAAGGTATTCAAATCGTACCTGGAACTAAAGAAATTTCTGAACTTTCCAAAGATGTACCGCCCTTAGGAGGTTCTAACTTAAGTAATTTCTAGCCATGATTCATGTCGTTATGTCAAAAATTGGTGTGGAAGAACTTTGGGGTATCCTGTACGCTAAGATAATAGTAGTGAAAATGCGGAATGAACGTGCCTAATCAAGATCATTGAAAAGTCGCTCCTAAACTTTGCTCGGCGACCTTTACATGTGGTTACGAAGACATTTACAATCCTCTGAGGAGATGACCAATTCTAGGATCAGTGATCTTATTCAACAATGTCTGGATGAGGAAATCAATATGCGCGTTTACCAAAAAATGAAGCTTCAGGGCAAAAAAGCGATACCGAGGAAATCTCAAAATTAAGACGATTACCTATACCGAAGGGGTAAGCTTTTGGCTGCAGTATATTGAGAAGGTCAGAATCGTAATGCTATTCATTCAAAGGAACTGGATCGAACATGGGACTAGAAACTTCATTTGTAAGCAATTAAATTAATGCTTCTCTTTTCTCAAGCAGCTGGTCATTTTTTCTATGAAAAATTTGCACATCACTATACTAAGCGGATGGAAGCCTTGGAGGCAACATCGGTATCACATGATTACAAGAAATTAACACTTCAAGGCAGGGCCGGCGAGAGGGGAGGGCAGGAGGGGCCAGAGCCCTGGGGCCCGGCGGCCGAGGATAAAGAATTACTAAATGTTCTATATTCTTGCTCACTTCGCTTCCAAACAGTGCGCTCTTTGTGTTACAATTTTTGTGTACTGTGGTCTTGCAAAGAAATGGCAGGTGACCAGATCCAAGAACAAGCAGCTGCACTAGTCCAGCGATACCCAAAAGATTTAGGAGATTATCTTTCTGATGAACTGCATAGCCTGAAATTGATATATTCAGCCAATTTTGGTGAGAAAACGCTTTCACCATGGGAACTCCTAAATAACATCAAAACTTTGAATCTAGAAACTTTATTTCCAAATCTGACAGTGGCCCTTCGTATACTCCCCACAACCCCTGCTACCGTTGCTAGTGCAGAGCGCTCTTTCTCTCTGTTAAATATAGTAAAAAATGTTTTACGCACTACAGTATGTCAAAACAGATTATCAAGCTTAGGCTTGTTGGCAATGGAGACAGAACTTGTCAAGTGTACCAAACTTGAAGCTATCATTGATGAATTCGCCCTGAAAATTCCAGAAAGGGAATTTTGTTGTAACTATATGTAGAAAAGGATACATTGTAACTGTAACAGTTGTCTAGTATTAACACATATAATAAATTTCTCCTACAGACAATTACTATTAATATCACATTATTAATCACACTATAGTTAATTTGAGCAATATTTCATTGAAATAACTAAATTAGGCCTAATGCCTCATGTCTCTAATTAAGGAAGACTAACTGCATAGCTTACTTCTATCTAATTATTTCTAGCAACAATTTGTGCAAAGATATTCATAGTAAAGGGTAGGTTGGATGGTTGAGAACATTTACTTTCTCAACTTTTATTAACTATTTAATACGTGCTTTTTCTATTTACTTCACAAATTAGTTTGCTTTGAGCATTTGATTGAGCACTGGGGGAGAACTTTTGCTATTACAAATAGATAAGTTACTTTTTTCTGTATTTTGATAGCGTTGTATTAAATATATTATATTTTTTTTATTCATTTTAGTTTTGAAGCCTTCAAAAATCTTAGAACGAACAACTATAGGGTTTAAACAAAATCATAAATAGTAAATTAATGAGTTTTGTTGTTGTTGTTGTTGTTTTGTTTTCAGTGAACAGTGAACATAGGCTAGGTTTAGAGTTCTTATTATTCACTTATTTGGAGATATAGCAATACCATGTAAATTAAACGCATTAACGGTCTAATGAAGAGTTCAAACTAAGCCTTAATGTTCATTTTAGTTTACCTCCGTTCAAAGTGGTAAGTACGTAAAAGGTTATAAGGGAACGTGTAAGGGGCCCGGGATTGCTCAGCCCCGGGGCCCGCGACCGCTCTCGCCGGCCCTGCTTCAAGGAACAATCAAAATTCGCAGAAAAAGAATTTTTCTGAAACGAAGTTCCAAGTGATATGAATATCGAACAGAGCTTAATGAAGGACACAAAATATTCTGGTGGATTAACTCTACGTCACACACTACATTAGCAAGATTAATCCTTCATTCGAAGAGACTGTTACGATAACACAAGTTCTACAGGACTTTTGTGGGTAACCGTTTGTCATCTGAGCGGCAGGTTGAGCTAATGTCACCTTCCTTGTGTGATAATAACTCATTGCGAAAAAATATCAATTCGACTGAGGTGAATATTGCAGAGTCTCTGTTGACTTACGTTATAAAACCCACACGTAGAAGGAAGAGTCCTTCTAAACGCATTGTTGTTGACAAAAATTTTAAGAAAAATCTGTGTTAAGTACGTATATAAATTTTGTAAAGCTCTATTTTCACCTATTATTTTATGGATATAAACTACAATTAGACACTGAGAATACCGAAAGACAAGAAAGAGCTTTTGGATAATATCTGCAACGATGGAATTTCATTCTGCCATTGAAGCCACGACCATTCATCATCGTTCTTGAGATACATATAGATCAATAATAGACGGCTTCAAATAATGCAAACAGTTTTCCAAGGAACAAAAGATAGCGTTATATGGACAGCAGTAATGGAAGAAACTACAACGTGAATTCTGAAGCAATTTAATGATCTAATTTAGATCCTTCAGAATCTTGCTACAAGACTTCATGAGCAGTATTGATTTTCTTAAGGCCTCATACGTGCAGAACTGAAAAGAAATGCTACGAAATCATTACATCTAAAGAAACTCTAGGGTGATTAAAAGACTGCTTTTACTTTTTTCATGATGGAACTGGCTGTGACACGACCTTAGCTATAATCAGGAGAAACAGTTGGCAGTCTTAAAGATCCTTCTAAAAGAAAAAGAATGGTGCAAGTTAGTCAGAGTCCTCAAACAACCAAATGTCAAGCCTGACAATATGGTCAACATTAGACAATGCTTATTCGCCATTATAGAGAATTGAGAATTGTATTGTATTTTTTATCCATAAATTATAAGGTGAAAATAGCGCTTAACATAATTTATATACGTACTTAACGGAGATTTAACTTCACATTTTTAGTTCATACCATTGCGTGTAGAAGGACTCTTTTTTCTACGTTTGGCTTTTTTTACACAAGTCAACAGAGACTCGGCAATATTCACTGCAGTCGAATTGATATTCATGCTTATTGAGATATTATCACACTAAAATGGTGGCATCATCTCAACGTGCCGCTCAGATTACAAACTGTATTCGAAAAAAGCCATGTAGAACTTCTGTTATCGTAACAGTATTTGGGAATGAGTATTAATATTCTAACGTAGTGTCTGACGTTGAGTTAATCCCTCAGAAAATTTCGTGGCCATTAGGCACGCTTCGATAAATATATCACTTGGTACTTCGCTCCAAAGGAATCTTTTTTTGCGAATTGTGAAGGGTCCTTGAGTTGTTTATTTCTTGAATACATCTGATACCATAGTTGCCTTCAAGGATACCATCTGGTGTGTTACTAAGTTAGTAGTGAAAACAGGACTGACTATAACGTAAATATTTTCCACCTAACCGTCTAAGAGAACATCTCAAGAGAACTTTATTCGATCTTTATTCTTTATTTGTCTCATCGATCCTGATCACGGGTCTGAGGCCCAAAGTAAGGCTGTTTCGGAGGTTAGAATATAATGGGTTCCATAGAAAGTTTTACAGAAGCCAATCGGGAAAATTTCTTAATGATAGACCGGAACCTAGTAAAACTCTGTATTTAAGCCCTAGTGAATTGCAAAGACGTTAACTAAAAGCATATTTGGTGGCTTCGAGAGTTCACACATGAGACTTTGTATAAATAATAAATCCGTAAGAACATTTCCCATCAAGGTAACGAAGAAGAAAAAGGGGAGAACATTATAAGTGCAAAGAAGATTTCTTCAGCAGGAAGCACTTTCAAATAGTATTATAGTTGCATATGAACGAGAAGTATAGCTATTGCTTGATTATCATTGATAAATTAATACTTAAGTTTTTTACATTAGGTATCAATTTTTTCAACCCCAAGGGCCCACATAAACAAACAGCTGCACGTTCCCAAAACTATACGACTGTGATACCATCGTGTTATTAAAGGGATAAGTAAATCCACGGTTTTCTAACTGGTACGCCTCTCTATCAGGTAAGCTAATTAGGTCTAAAAGCACTACTGCTTCGTTTTAGGAACCTAGGTAAAAAACACAAAATCTTGCGGCCTCCGACTCGGTGTTAAATTACTTTACTAGCTGTAAGCCAAGAGGAATTTAGGAATACATGTCGTTGTCCACTGCTGACTTCAATATTTCGCAGCATTTGAAGAAAAAACTTACAAGCCGCTTAGCCTTACCGGACACCTCTTAAAAGAACCGTCGAATTATTGGCACGCCTGTTGCACCCTAAACCGTAATTAAGAATTGAAAACCTCCGTCCATTTTCAAAATTATTTCTATAAACACCGCATCACTTAGAGGTCGCTTTCATCCCTGATTAATATATTTTTTTAGACAATGTACAATACTATTACAAAGAAGTCAAGTGACATTACTGCTAACGTTCTCATTTTAAGGCGATGTCTGACGTTACAGATGAATATTACAAAAAGCTTCACCAGCTATGAAAGCCTGGTCTATCGCTACTGACCCATCAACTTGTCCATCATTTTGACGCGCATTCTCATTAGTAGTTTTATGAAAACAATACCTTTTTAGCTCAACCTGATATACATTCTTTCTCTGTTTAAGTCTTCTTGTTTCACATGTTACTGTGTTTAAACTAGAATAATTCGAACTTGCATGTCCCAAGGACAATATGTACTACCGTAGTTTTCCTATTTCAATCCACCTGATCTCGTATGTTGTACTGCATGCAAACAGATTCCACTCGTTCTAATGAAAGTATCATGGCGGATCTCGACATTTACTGTTATCATCTTTTTATTTAAATGTATCCTGATATCTACAATTAGTAATACCATTAGTTCTTCAGAAAGCCACAGCCGGCAGCCTTGTAGATAATAAATCTTTTTCCGTATCAATGTAAAGTTTCAAAAGATTATATAGCCTATTACAGCGAGTGAGTTGCCAATGTAAAAACCAAATCTCACTACGCTTCTTATCAAATATTACTATCTGTTTGGTTGTAGTGCATGCGTTTGATACTACTTGCATTCGTTTTGATAAGAGAACAACTCGTATCTCGACTTCTTCTCTTAGTAAAATGTTGTCTAAATGTTTCGTGATGTCCGCACTT
The DNA here is from genome assembly GCF_964235325.1 of Thermobia domestica. Classification (NCBI taxonomy): domain Eukaryota; kingdom Metazoa; phylum Arthropoda; class Insecta; order Zygentoma; family Lepismatidae; genus Thermobia; species Thermobia domestica. The sequence continues at coordinate 85,628,977 of NC_137465.1, read as the reverse complement.
GGTAACACAATGTTCTCTGAAAACAGTCTGAAGTATAGATATCTGTGTGTTTCGACTTTCTTCTTGCAGTGTTAAAGGCTCTTAACGTTATCATAATTTTTCTTGTGCGCATTTCTCATTGACTGCTACATATTTTCTCATACATAGGACACATATACAACGGTCAGTGTTAACGGGTCTTAACGTTATCATAATTTTTCTTGTGCATATTTCTGATTGAGTGCTACATATTTTCTATACATAGGACACATATACAAAAAAAATAGGTTTTGATTGTATGTACCGGGGTACGCCCGGTACAGCCTGTCTTATATATAGGATATTGTCCTTTTGGGTTGACAATACTACAAAATAAACACAAGTATATCTAATATTTACTAAGCTTTATTAAACAACGTTTGCAAGATTGCATACCCTTACAATGAGTCTTAGCAAATTTACATCGCACTTTTAAACTAACGATGGTAATTATCAAAGCACGAAACAGCACTCAAGCCAACCTGGCATTCCTGACATTATGTTATCAGCTTTTCTTTGACATCCTTCACAGATTAGCTTTCCTTTCTCCTTTCGTATTGGAATATGTTTCCTAGGTTTCCGTGCTTCAGAACACTTTCTATACAATTCCTTAAGCCGCGGACGAAGTCTTGTCGAGGCAGACTGTAAGAGCAATGCCATTGTAACACTTCTGTGAAATTCTAGAAGATCCAAATTACGTAAGTGCAAGATACGATAAAGTTTCCATCTAACAACTAAAGCAGTTTCCACAACATTCGTAAATGAGTTCCAATGCCCCTTATTGCCCTTGATCTTGATTGGGTATAAGCTCATCAATTTGTAAATAAATCTACGCCAGTCTTTAATTTGTTATATGAAGCAATACACGAAGGCACTTTGATGTTTTCTTTACGCCCTTTGTTATTTCATGTTATTGTTTCCACACAATCAACGGAATCACAATTCGTTACAACAGTCCAATCAGTTATGATTATTATTTTGTAATAACGTCCACGCCTTTTAGAAAAAACAAAATTGACATGAAGACGATATTCATGTAAATTTAAATGGAGGTATACATTTGAAAGTGGTGTGTTTTTGTTTAAATATTTAATTAAATAGTATAAACGAGCGGCTTTGGTACCGGAAGAGAAAACGAAACCATAGCAGGGCACATTTACAATGGCGTAATGGCGTAGCATTTAAAAAATCGTGGATTAACTTCTCCCTTTAATATGACGAGGGTATCACCAGTGATGAAAATTTTTCGGTGTTTAGGAATGTTCGATTTTTAATTCGTAAATTCCATTAGAAAAATGAAGCAGCAAGTCGTCTCTAAAATTCTGCATACGTCTTCGCTGCATATAGCGGAATATTATGGCAAACTGGCTAGAGTACATTGCCTTCACACTCCTCCTAAGAGCTTTTAACTTTGGCAAGAAGAAAGTCGAAACAAAGATATTTGCTTAGATCTATACTTCTGACTGTTATCAGAGAAAATTCTATTACCAAGTACAGACATCACGAAACATTGAAATAACATTTTACTAAGAGAAGATGTCGTGATACTTGTTGTTCTTTTATCAAAACGAATGCAAGCAGTTAGCATGAACTACAACCAACCAGACATAGTAAACTTTGATAAGAAGCATAGTGAGATGAGGTTTTTTCCAACGCAACTCATACGCTGTATTATACTAAAATCCGTTGAAACATTACTTTCATATGGCAAAAGATTTAAGATATATCAACAAGGCTGTCGGCACTGGCTTTCTGCAGAAATAATGGTATTACTAATTTTAGATATTAGGATGCATTTTGATAAAAAGATAATAACAGTAAATGTCGAGATCCGCCATGATACTTGCATTAGAAAGATCGAATCACTACAAGCAGTACAACCGACGAGATCGGTTGAATTGAAATGGGTAAGCTAGGGAAGCCCATATTGTTCTTAGACTATCAAATTCGAAATATTGTATTTTAAACCCAGTGACGTGTGGAACAAGAAGTCTTTAACTGAGAAAGAATGTAAATCTGGTTGAGCTCTTAAGGTATTGTTTTCGTAAAACTATTAATGAGAAACCGCGTTCAAATGATGAACAAGTTGATGGATTACTAACGATAGGCCAGGCATCTCTGAACTGGAGAAAGTTTTTGTAATATGGATGTGCAACGTCAGAATTAACCTCAAAATGAGAATATTAGGAGTAAGTTCACTTGACATTATTGTAATAGTTTTTGTATTATCTCAAAAGTTATATTAATTAATGATGAAAACGATCTCTAAGTGATGCAGTGATTAAGAAATAATTTTGAGGTTTGACGTCATGTTCGATTTTTAGTTATTGTTTTAGGGTGCAACAGGAGGGCCAATAATGAGAGGCTTTTCCGAGATATGCTTTTGAGATATCCGGTAAGGCTAAACGGCTTATAAGTTCCTTCTTAAAATGCTGTGAAATTTAGAAGTCAACAGTGGACATCGGTATGTATTCCTTAATTGATATTGGCTTACAGCTAGTAAAGGAAATCAACACCGAATCGGAGGCCGCAGGATCTTTTGTTCCTTAGCTAGGTCTAAAAAACGAAGCAGTAGTCCCTTTAGAGCTACTTAACTCACCTTATAGAGAAACGTACCCATTAAATAACCGTGGATTTACCTCTCCCTTTAATAAGACGAGGGTATTACACACGTATAGTTTTGGGAACGTACTGCTGTTTGTTTTAGGTGCGCCCTTGGGGTTGAAAAAGGTTCTGATACCAAATGTAAAAAGCATAAGTATTAATTAATCATTGATAATCAATAAAAGCTAAACTTCCCGTATATATGCAAGTAGAATGCTATCTGAGAGTGCTTCCTGCTGAAGAAATCTACTTAGGACACATAACGATCTCACCTTTTTCTTGATTGTTACCCTGATAAAAGATGTTTAATCCAAAGAGTCGTGTACATACAAATATAATATTTAAACCTAGTCTTATGTGTGTTAACGCTCGAGGCTATCAAATATGCATTTAATTAGCGTGCTTGCTGCTCACTAGAGCTTACATACAGAGCTGAGTAGGATTCACTTCGTTCCGGTCTATCATTAATATTATTTTCCTGACTGTATCTTTAAAACTTTCTATGGAACCCATTATTATGTAACCTCCGAAACAGCCTTACTTTGGGCCTGAGAGCCGTGATCAGGATCGATGAGACAAATAAAGAATCGATTTTAGGATCTTTTGAAATCTTTTCTCAGATGGTTAGCTGGAAAATATTAATGGTATAGTAATCCTGTGTTCGATACCAGCTTTCGAAAACTGGTCATCACTAAGCAACCAAACTGTGGCCTAATCAAATAATCTTTTCATAAGCTCACTGTATGCTTTGATTAATAACTAGGAGCCACACATTTCTTAAAGCAGAAAAGTCATTCATTTCAGAAGTCTTCATGAAATTCTCTATATCCAAGTTCTTGAATGAAAATGTAATCTGATATCACGGTAGCATTGACTTGATAGAAATATCGTATCACATTTTGTAATTATGAAATCTTTTTCCCCTCTAATGTTCTCGTTCTCTTGTTCTTGGTGTGTCAAGGCTGTCTTACTCGGAAGAATTAATTAAGTCTTCACTCGCGTCTCACGTATCGATTTTCTATTCTCAAACAACCTTTGGATAGCTATTCATCTTGTGAAGACATTCCCACAACGATTGTGGAATTTGAGATACACACCTTTCCTTTTTTATAAGCAGTTTAGTTCTCTTTATTTCTTCAATAATTCAATATCAAGTACCAAAGCCATATATTCTACTCTTATGTATACAGAAAATAAGTGCAAGAAAAGTGGACAAAGCACATGTGTTATTACATTAGGTCAGCCATTATACTGGAAATGTGTTCAAATCGTAGCTGCAGCTGTGGAAACTTCTGAATTGTCCAAAGTTGTACCGCCCTTAGGAGATTTCCACTTAAGGAATTTTTAGGCACGATTCGATATATTATGTCTGGGAATGGTATAGAAGTACTTTGGGGTATCCTGTATAGGAAAAAAACATTAGTGAAAGTGCTGAATCGCCATGCCTACTAAAGATCATTGAAAACTCAGTTCTAGAGTTTGCTTGGCGACCTCTACATGTGTTCATGAAGACATTTACAACCCTCTGTGGAGATAACAAAATCTAAAATCTGCGATCTTACTCAAGAAGATCTGGATGAGATAATCAATCAGCGACATTTACTATAAAATTAAGCTGCATTAATAAAAAGAAAAAACATTTCGAGGAAATCTCAAAGTAAAGACGATGACCTATACCGAAGAGGTAAACTTTGGCTGCAGTGTATAGAGAAGGTCAGAATCGTATTGCTATTCATCCAAATGGTCTAGATCGAGCAGGGCACTAGTAACATCATTTGTAGACAATTAAATTAATCTTTCTGTTTTGGCACGCAGCTTGTCATCTTTTCTATCCAAAATTTGCTCATCACTATACTCAGCAGATGGAACCCTTGGAAAAAAATACAGTATGAGATGATTTCAAAGAAATTAACAACTAAAGGATCTTTCACAAGTAAATGCAGAGAAAACTAAATACATGGAAGTGCGTCGGGACCGTAATACGGCAAATTGTGGAGGCGTTAAAATATTAAATAATACTTTTGATAAAGTGGATACTTTCAAATATTTAGGATCAATATTAACAGACGAAAATCATATTCACGAAGAAATTAAATGTCGACTAAAAGCAGGGAATTCGTGTTACTATTCGGTTCAAAATCTCTTGTCGTCGCGAATTCTGTCGAGGAATTTGAAGCTTAAAATATATAAAACGATAATCATGCCTGTGGTTTTGTATGGTTGCGAAACATGGTCGCTTACTCTGAGGGAAGAACATAGACTGAAAGTATTTGAGAACAGGATCCTGAGAAGAATATTCGGACCCAAGAGGAACGAGAATGGGGAATGGCGGAAGCTTCATAACGAGGAACTACATAGTTTATACGGTTTACCCAACATTGTTAGGGTCGTCAAGTCTAGGAGGCTTAGGTGGGCAGGTCATGTAGCTAGAATGGAAGAAAGTAGAAACGCTTTCAAAGTCTTGACTGGTAGACCCATAGGAAAACGACCATTAGGAAGACCTAGGCGCAGATGGGAGGATAATATTAAGATGGATCTCGCAGAGATAGGAATACAAAGTAGAAACTGGATCCAATTAGCTAAGGATAGAAGTCAGTGGAGAGCTTTTGTGAACGCGGCATTGAACCTCCGGGTTCCATAGGCCATAGAGTTAGTTAGTTAGTTAGGATCTTTCACAATTCTCAGAAAAAGTGCTTAATGAGGCCACAATTATATCTCTTCTCATAGTTTTCTCACCGATGAGTAAATTTCTAGTAACTTTCTCTTAGTACCAGATTAGTGCACCAACTGTATATGCTTTCGACCCCTTTCATATCTGAGACGAAATGATCAACAAGAAGAATTTCTGTAATCTTATTTCGCAAAAAACACTACCTCATCTCGCTGACGTCAATAGAGCTTGAGTGTACCCCCGTGAAGTTAGCGACCAAAAGTTTAATAAATCGATATTTTTTTAGAGTTCTGAGTAGCACTCAAAGAGTTCTAGAGTTCTTGATAGGTTAAACCAATAGTTCTGGGTAAATAAAGATTTTATAGCGATTTTCAAATTTTGGTGCTAACTTCACGCAACACCAAAAATCTTAAAATGTCTTTATTTTTTTAGGCCATACATATGTTCCCAAACATACCAGGCCAAATCACAGTCTGGTTCAGTGTTAGAGAAGAGTACAATTCGTAAGCCTCAGTTGCTGTCGATTAATCTGGTACATTTTTTGGAGTAGCTTTCTGCTCTTGAGAAGATACCTTTGAGTCGGTGCACAGGACACGCAAGCTCTATTCAAGTAAGCGAGATGAGGTAGTGTTGAATTTAATAAATAAGATTACAGAAATTCTTCTTGTTGATCATTCCATCTCAGATATGAAAGGGATCGAAAGCATATACAGTTGGTGCCCTAATCTGCTACTAAGAGAAAGTTACTAGAAATTTACTCATCGGTGAGAAAACGTTGAGAAGATATCATTAGGCTAGCAAATTCGAAATATTCGAGTGATGTGTGAAACCGAGTGACGTGCGAAACAAGAAGTCATTAGGTGTGATAAAAGGAATATCGCGGTGAGCTCGTAATTTTTTTTTGGCGTTTAAATGATGTGCATGTTGATGGGTCACTTGCGATAGGATTAGCAACTATCAGGTGGTGAAGCTACTTGTAATATGCATCTGCAAAGTCACAAATCACCTTTAAATGAGAACATTAAGAACATTAACGTGGATGTTAATTGACTTCATTCTAAGAGTATTCTACATTTTCTCAAAAGAGATATTAATCAGGGATAAAGGCGATCTCCAAGTGATGGGGTGATTAAAGAAATAATTTAGAAGACAGACGGGGATGTTCGATTTCTAATTAGTTGTTTAAGGTGCAACAAGCGTCCCAATAATTCGAGGGTTCTCTTTCGAGGTGTCCGGTAAGGCTGAGCGGCTTATAAGATCCATCATAAAATGCTGTGAAATTTAGAAGTCAGCAGCGGACATGGGTATGTATTCCTTAAATCCTTTTGGCTTACAGCTAGTAGAGGAATTCAACACCGAATCGGAGGGCGCAGGATCTTATGTTGAGTACTTAGGTCTTAAAAGCGAAGCAGTAGTGATTTTAGAGGTTCTTAACACATTATACAGTGGCGTACCTTTTAAAAAACCGTGGATTTACTTCTCCGTTTAATAAGACAAGGGTATCAGAGATGTATAGCTTAGGGAGCACACAGCGGTTTTTTTAGGTGGGCCCTTGGGATTGAAAAAGGTTGTGATACCATATGTAGAAAACATAAGTAATAATTTATCAATGATAATCAAGCAATTCATATACATCCCGTCTATATGGAACTACATAATATTTGACAGTGCTTCCTGCTGAATATATCTACTTAGTACTCACCTTTTCCTTGATCGTTACCTGATTGAAACTGTTTAATCCAAAGAGTTGGGTTCTTATGGATATGTTATTTAAACAAAGTGTCCAGTGTGTTAACACTCGAAACTATCTAATTAGTATTTCATTAGAGTCCTTGGTGGTCATTAGGGCTTATATAGAGAGTTGTGTAAGATTCATTAGATTCCTTTCGATCATTATTAATATTTTCCCGATTTTAACCTGTAAAACTGGGTATGGAACCCATTATATTCTAACCTCCGAAACAGACTTACTCGGCGCCTGAGACTGGTGATCAGGATCGATGAGACAAATAAAGAATAGATTTTAAGTTCTTTTGAGATCTTCTCTTAGACGGTTAGGTGAAAAATATTTACGGTATAGTCAGCCCTGTGTTCGCTACTATCTTAGTAACACAAATCATCACAAAGCAACCAAAGTGTGGGCTAATGAAATAATCTCTTCAAATAAGCACACTATAAGCTTTGAGTAGTAAGTAAGTGCAACACATTTCATAGAGCAAAAAAAATCATTGATTTCAGAAGTCTGTTGATGAAAATTCTCCATATATAAGTTCTTGAATGAAAAAGTTTTCTGATATCACGGTAGCATTGTCTTGATAATAATATGGTATCACATTTCGCAATTCTGACATCCTCTTCCTCTCTAATGCTATATAATCATGTTCTTGGTGTCAATGCATTCTTACTCGGAAGAGATAATCAAGTCTTCGCTTGCGTCTCGAGTGTCGATTTCCTTTTCTGAAACAACCTTTGGATAGCTATTCATCTTGCGAAAGCTTCGCCACAACGACTGTGGAATGGTGAGTTACACACCTCTTCTTTTGATATAAGAATTGTAGGCCCTCTGTAATTCTTCAATAATTAACATGAAGTATCTTTACAATAAATTCTACTCTTCTGCTTACAGTAGATAAGTTCAAGAAAAGTGGACAAAGTATATGTGTTATGACCAGTGGCGTATTTAGGGGGGGCTTCCGGGCTTAAGCCCCCCCGAAATCTTACTTACTATAATAAAGTATATGAAATATCTTGCAGAATTTTCACATTTTCAGCAAAGCCCTCCCCGAAAGTTAGCAAAGCCCCCCCGAAAGAAAATCGTAAATACGCCACTGGTTATGACATTACATCAGCCATTATACTTGAAAGGTGTACAAATGGTACCTGCAGCTGAGGAAATTTCTAAACTCTCCCAAGTTGTACCGCCCAGGCATGATTGGATACATTATGTCATTGGTTATTTGAAATTGTATAGAAGAAGTTTGGGGTATCCTGTACACTAAGAAACATTACTGAAAATGCTGAATGGCCATTACTACTCAAGATAATTGAGAAATCACTAGTAGACTTTGCTCGGCGACCTTTGTATGTGGTTAAGAAGACATTTACCACCCTCTGAGGAGATGACAAAATCTAGGACCTGCGATCTTATAAAACAATGTCTGGATGAGGAAATCATTATGCAACATTTACAACAAAATGAAGCAGCATGAAACAATAACATATTCAGGAATTTTCAAAATTAAGATGATGATCTTTACTAAACCGGTAAACCTTGGTTGCAGTATATAGAGATGGTCTGAATCGTATTGGTATTCATCAAAAGGAACTAGATAGAACAGGGAACTAGAAACTTCATTTGTAGGCAATAAAATTAATGCTTCCGTTTTTTAGGAAGCTGGTCATCTTTTCTATGCAAAATTTGCTCATCACATTACTCAGCAGAATGAATCCTTGAAGGCAACTACGGTATCAGAGGATTACAAGAAATTAACAACTCAAGGAACCTTCACAATTCGCAAAAAAAAAAAAAAAAAAAAAAAAAGAAGCTATGGAACAGAGTTCCGAGTGATATAATTATCGAGGCGTGCTTAATGAAGGCCACGCAATTTTCTGAGGGATTAACTCAACCCCAGACCTTACGTTAGCAAGATTAATCCTTCATTTTCAAATACTGTTACAGTAACAGAAGTTATACAGGACTTTTGTGGAAAACAGTTTGTCATCTGAGCGGCACGTCGAGCTTTTGCCACCTTCCTTGTGTGATAATATGTTAATGCCCAAGAATATCAATTCGACTGTGGTGAATAAAGGCCAGTTTTTGTTGACTTCTGTTCAAAACACACATGTAGAAAAAAAGAGTCCTTCTACACGCTGTGGCGTGGACGAAAAATTTCAAGTCAAATCGGCGTTAAGTACGTATATAAATTATGTTAAGCGCTATTTTCACCTTATATTTTATGGATATAAATTACAATTAGACACTGAGAGTGCCGAAAGACAAGAAAGAGCTTTTGGGAAATATCTGCAACGATCAAATATAATTCTGCCATTGAAGTCACGAAAATTCAATCACAGTTGTTGAGATACATGGAGATCAATAATAGACGGCTTCAAATAACGCAAACAATATTCGAAGAAGCAAAAGATCAACTACAACGTGAAATCTGTATCAATTCAATGATCTGATTTAGATCCTTAAGAATCTTGCTAGAAGACTTCATGAGCAGTTACTGATTCTCTTAAGGCCACATACAAGCAGAAGTGAAAGCAAATCCTACGAAATCATTACATCTAAAGAAATTCTAGGGTGACTAAAAGTCTGCTTTCGCATTTTTCATGATGGAACAGGCTGTGACACGACCTTAGCTAAAATCAGGAGAAACAGTCTTAAAGATCCTTGAACTAGAAAAAGAATTGTGCAAGTTAGTCAGAGTCTTCAAACAACCGAATCTTAATCCTGACCGAATTAGACAATTCTTATTAGCCATTATAGAGAAGGTAACATATCCTCTTTGGTATAAGCCATTTCAGGTATAACAAGGAAGTAGTTACGAAGATTCAATATGGCCACTGTTGCCCCTACTAACGCGGCAGCTGTGCAGCATTCAATTCGGAAATACCTCCAAGTCCAGGAGCGAAATGAGCTAAGCATGGACCCAATCAAACGAGGTTGGTGTTTCAAAGAGGATCTGCGAATTCCAGGATCCACACAGATACCATGAAGTCCAGCCGCATAAGCTTGCTTACCTGTAGATAAAATGTGACTGTAAGATAGGATTGTGAACGAACCACTGTTAGTGTAAAAGAGCCGATATTCAAGGTTTTGTGCATTCTGCCAAAGTAATTCATGTACAAATGGCAGATCGGAAGACAGTCTGATATAGATGATGACGAACAACAGCTGTAGAAAATAATGTCACTGACAACGGCTTAATTATTGATCCAATTAGTTATGATTATTAATTTGTGTTATAGAAAAAACAAAATGGACATGAAGACGATATTGATGTAACTTTGGTACCTAAAGAGAAAGCGAAAACTAAGCACGACAAATTTAATTTCAAGAGCAAAACCAATTTATGTAGATATCACATTCGCGTAATATCATTCAATTGATTGAATATAAGAATCCAAATGAATTAGTTGAGCTCGTTAAATTTTATCAGTCTTGCTACGATTTCGTTTTCTCTTCGGGTTCCAAAGCCGCTCGTGTTAGAGGATTCCAAAATGAGTAAACTGAATAATAAACCACCTTCATGTTTTATACCTTGTCTTTGTGCCTTTATTTAGAGTTAGGTCAAGATGGTCTTCATGTCCATTTTCTTAGATCTTTAAGGCGGGGACGTTGTTACAAAATATTACTTATAACTGTTTGGATCAACAATTAAATCGTTGTCAAAGAATTATTGGTTTTCTACAGCTGTTGTTCGTCAAATCTATATAAATTTTCTTCCTATCTGCCTTATGTACATGAACTCCTTTGTCAGAATGCAGAAAACCTTGAATAACTCATATCGGCTATTTTATACTACCATGTGCTTCGTTCACAATCCTATCTTGCACTCACTTTTTATCTATAGGTAATTAAGTTTATCCGGCTTCTGCTAATTTTACCTGTGTGGTCCTGGAATTCGAATACATTAACCTCATTCGACTGGGTTCATGCATAGACCATTTCGCTCCTGGACTTGGAGGTACTTCCGAATTGAATGCTGCACAGCTGCCCTTTTATAAAGGGGAAAGTGCCATAATAAGCTTTGTAACACTTCCTTGTTATACCACGGAGGACATGTTTCCTTTTCCATACAGGCGAATAAGTAATGTCTAATTTGACCATTATGTGAGGATTGATATTTGGTTGGATTAAGACTTTACTAACTTGCACAATTCTTTTTCTTTTCGAAGGAACTTTTAAGACTGACAACTATTCTCTCCTGAGTAAAGATGAGGTCGTGTCACTGCCTGTTGCATCATGAAAAAAGTGAAATCAGTCTCTTAATGACGTTAGAGTTTCTTTAAATTTAATGATTTCGTAGCATCTTCTTTTAGTTCTATTTGTATGTGGCCTTAAGACAATCAGCAACTGCTCATGATGTCTTCTATCAAGATTCTAAAATGATCTGAAACCCAACAATCAACAGCAACAGACTTCCCGCTTGTAGTTAGTTCCATTATTGTTGTTCATATACAGCTACCTTTACTCCTTCGAAATGTGATTGCATTATTTGAAGCCGCCTAGTATTGATCTCAAAGTTTTTCAAGAGCTGTGATTGAATAGTCGTGGTTACAATGGCTCAATTAAAATCAATCTTTCCAGATATTTCCCCAATGATATTTTTTCCTTCTTTCGGCACTTTCCATGTCTAATTGATTTTATATCCATAAAATATAAGATGAAAATAGCGCTTAACATAATTTATATACGTACTTCGCAGAATTCACTTCCCATCTTAAGTCCACACAATTGCGAGTGGAAGGACTTTTTTTTCTACGTGTGGGTTTTAAAAGACAAGTCCCTTTTTCTCTACAGTCACTCGGCAATATTCAATGCAGTCGAATTGATATTTTTGCGCATTGAGATATTCTCACACGAGGAAGGTGGCATCATCTCAACGTGCCGCTCAGATGACAAACTGTTTTCAAAAAAAGCCATGTAGAACTTCTGTTACCGCAACAGTATTTGGGAATGAGGATTAATCTTGCTAACGTAGTGTCCGACGTTGAGTTAATACCTCAGAAAATTTCGTGGCCATTAAGCACGCTTCGGTAAATATATCACTTGGAACTTCGCTCCAAAGAATCATTTTTTGCGAATTGTGAAGGTTCCTTGAGTATTTATTTCTTGTTATCATCTGATACCGTAGTTGCCTCGAAGGATACCATCTGCTGTGTTACAAAGTTAGTAGCGAAAACAGGACTGTCTATACCGTATATATCTTCCACCTAACCGTTTAAGAGAAGATCCCAAAAGAACTTAAAATCGATTCTTTATTTGACTCATCGATCTTGATCAGGGGTCTCAGGCCAAAGTAAGGCTGTTACGGAGGTTAGAATATAATGGGTTCCATAGAAAGTTTTACAAAACCCAATCGGGAAAATTTTTTAATGATAAACCGGAAACTAGTGAATCCTACACAACTTTGTATGTAAACTGTAGTGAGCTGCAAAGACGTTAACTAAATGCATATTTGATTGCTTGGAGAGTTGACACTCATGACACTGTATAATAATAAATCCGTAAGAACATAACTCTTTGGATTAAACAGTTCCTATCAGGCTAATGCTGAAGAAAAAGGTGAGGGCGTTATCAGTACTTCTAAATTTAGCACCATTTTAAGAATTTTGAGTTACTTCCTTCCTTTTAAAACATATACTTTTCAAGAAAAAGAAAAAGTTCATTTTTGTGATTACGAAGGAAATCGTTCTACTTCCTATGAAATGATGTAGTTCGTGTTACATTTGTCCTTATTGCTAAACCCCTGCTTTCTCTTGTTGAAGATTTTATGGTCTCTGAAGAGTATATACCCTATATCAAATCCACTCGCTTTGCATGAAATGTGTCCTCTTATCTTAGAGCATATTTTAAGAAATTGCACTGGAAATAATCATAAAATGATTCTACTGATGCCGGTTGCAAAATGTGAACCCAAATTCTCCATCAAAAAATAAAACATCACAAAAATTAGGAAAGTGTTCTTCTTTGATGTTGGCTTCACTATATAGATGTATACCTAAATCCGACTTTGAGGATTGTGAATTATGGTAGAGAGTCTGTGGAGTTGGTTGATTCTGATTGATTGGAAAAAAATTATCCAAGTTTAGTTACTCACGTGTATGGGAGAGTGAATAGTTCAAAGTTCATCTAAAGTAATTTTATTTTATTTCTGTTTCTCTTGTTCTTTTGAAGGGAAGAATGAAGCACTAGAGAAGATTTTTTCATAAGAGAAAAGAATTGCTTGGTCCATTCTACTATATCTTCTTGCACAAATTCATTGTACAAATTAGACCCTTTTTGTTCTGCTGAATATAGGGATTCAATTACCGTATATCACCGCTATAGATGATTCTGGAAGCAACATTAACAAGTCCACTATTTTCTTCAAACGGATTCCACAAATTCGACGAAGACTTCTTTCATCTTTCCAACAGCTGATTTAAATTTTTCTTGCATCGACGAGGAATTTTCATGGTGCTTATTATCAAAATCATTATCTTTATATGACATTTTGAATTCGTTAATTAACCTACTAATTTCTGGTCCCGCTGTCATCCATTTGACAAGAGCATTGAAGTAGTGTAAGAGACCAATCGCCCCGCCAACACCTTTTATAATTTTGTATTCAGTTTGTGAACCGAACTATAGCTATTGCAGAGAAAGGTCTTGATGTCTTTCTTATCACAAAGTAAACCATTTCGAAAGCATTCATATTCTCAGGATGTGTTTCTTCCAAATTCTTCAAATCAAAAATGCGAACGGGAATCCAACGAGCATAGTTCAGGAGGTTCGTTACGAAAAAACATTCTGCAATTGGTTTTAGTGATTCAACGTACTAGGAGGTACTAGAACATATTTATCGGGGAGAACAGGAGCAGTTCTCTTATTTATATTGACATTATCCAGTGAGACATGGTCACCTTGAATGCAAAGGTTATCCTTAGACAGATGCTGAAAAATAGAAATGTTCGTACGATGAAAAGAATTCCTTGATGTGCCAGAAGGATTGTAGTCAATATATATAATGTTGCAATGGTTAAAACACCTCGACGAAGAGTGGAAGAAAATATATTTCGTCACTTTGTTTTATCAAGCACTGAGAAAGACTTGGATTTATTTCCTCTACACATGTAGACGATATACAATACCCTAGTCAATGCAATTCTTTTATGAAATATTTTTTACGAGTTTTAGCCTAAAAGCTCAGTCCAACATTGAGAAGAAGAGGTTGCACGCAATTGCGTTTGTGCCTTGCTGTTTTTTTTCAATATCTCCTGTTTTCTGATGGAAGTTATAAAATATAAGTAGGCTAATAGCTGAAGTTGGTTGACTTACGCTTCTATTATGGGTAGCAGATGAACAATGAAGTAACATATTAACAGCACCAGCTATCTGTGAAGTAAGAACAGAATCTTCCTGGCAGTAATTCTCAAATTTTCCTGCAAAGTCACTCTTGTGGTTTACCATATCCTTTCGAAGCAACTTAACAACACGACTATGTGCCATAGCATCTTCATCAATGTCTTCCTCCAACTCACTTATTATGTCAGTTCCTTCTGAAAGTAAACCATATTCTCTGCCAGACAGATGAGCTATTACCTCTGGCCTGTGACGAAGAATCCTTTCACAAAATCTTGTACTATGAACTTGTATATCTTCTGATTCAGGCTTCTTCATTATCGTCATTAGCCGTGTTTTGTACAGTATAAAAAGATCGCTCATTTTGAATCGCCGGCTTCTTCGTAACACAAGAGTTGCGCAGGTGCCTCAAACTTCACCTTTTTGTGTGATTCCAAACTATTCCCGCTGAAACATTACACGGGATTTATTCATTGTTACTTTCAGCACAAATACTTCGAGAATAGTGCAGTAGTGATTATTCCAAGTTTTTCAACACAGTTTGTTTTAGGTTGTCACTTGGGGTTGAAAAAGGTTGTTTTACTAAACGTAAAAAACATAAGTATTATTTTATCATGATAATCAAGCAATTGATATACTTCCAGTTCATATGCAACTACAATACTATTCGAGAGTGCTTCCTGCTGAAGAAATCTACTTAGCAATCACAACACACTCACGTTTTTCTTGATTGTTACCTGATAGATACTGTTTAATCTAAAGAGTTGTGTACTTACGGATAAATCACTTAAACAAAGACTCTTGTTTGTTAACTTTCGAAGCTATCAAATATGCATTTAGTTAGCGTGCTTGCTGCTCACTGGGGCTTACATACAGATTTGTGTAGGATTCAGTATATTCAAGTCTATCATTAGTAATATTTTTCCGAATCTATCCTGTAAAACTTGCTATTGAACCCATTATATTCTGACCTCCGAAACAGCTTTACGTTGGTCCTGAGACTAGTGGTCTGATCGAAAGGTCTATTTCAAGTTCCTTTGAGATCTTCTCTTAGCCACTTAGACGGTGGAAAATATTTAATGTATATTCAGTCCTGTGTTCGTTACCAAATTGGTAAACTGGTCATCACAAGGCAACAAAACTGTGAGCTATTCAAATAATCTTTTCATATAAACTCACTGTATACCTTCATTATAAGTGCCACAAATTTTATACAGCAGGAAACGTCATTCATTCAGAAATCTCTTGATGAAAATTTCAATTTCCATGTTCTTGAAAGAAAAAAAATCTGATATCATTGCTTAGTATTTGCTTTTGATATAAGCAGTGTAGTTCCTCTGTATTTCTCCAATAACTCAACATCAAATACTAATACTATATATTCCACTCCATTGCATACATAAATAACTGCAAGAAAAGTGAATAAAACACATGTGTTTTGACATTTAGTCAGCTATGTATACGTAAAAAGTGTTCAAATCGTACCTGCAGCTGAGGAAATTTCAGAAATTTCGAAAATTGTACCGCCCTTAGGAGGTCTTCACTTAGGTAATTTATAGGCGCAATTCGATACTTTATGTCAGGAAATTATATAAAAGAACTATGGGATATCCTGTACGCGTATAAAAAGTAAGTGAATATGCTGAATTGCCATAAATTCTCAAGATAATTAAGACTCACTTCTAGATTTTGCTCGGATATCTTTATATGTAGTTATGAATTGATTTACAACCCTCTGCGATCTTATTCAAAAATGTCTGGATGAGGAAATCAATATGCAACATTTACAAGAAAATGAAGCTGCATGAAAAAAAAAAAACGATATCGAAGAAATATCAAAATTAAGACGATGATTTTTACCGAACCGGTAAATTTTGGTTGCATATATAGAGAAGGTCAGAATCGTATTGCTATTCATTCAAAGGCACTAGATCGAACAAAGAACTAAAAACTTTATTTGTCGGCAATTTAATAAATTCTTTCGTTTTCCCATGCAGCTGGTCATGTTTTCTATGCAAAATTTGCACATCACTATACTAAGCAGATGGAATCCTTGGAGGCAATTACGTTATCAGATGATTACAGGAAATTAACAGCTCAAAGAACTTTCACAATTCGCAGAGAAAGAGCCATTCTGCCGCTTAGATAAGTTATATAATATCGAACAGTGCTTAATGAGTCCACAAAATAATCTGGGGATTAACTCAACGTTAGACACTTCGTTAGTAAGATTAATCCTTCTTTCCCACATACTGTTACGATAACAGAAGTTCAAAGGACTTTTGTGGGAAAAGGTTTGTCATCTGAAGGGCACGTTGTGCTAACGCCAACTTCCTTGTGTGATCATATCTCAATCCACAGAAATGTCAATTCGACTGCGGCGAATATTACAGAGTCGCTGTGGTTTTGTGTTTTAAAACATACACGTAGAAGATCTAAACTCAATGGTGTGGACTAAAAATGACAAGTGATATCTGCGTTAAGAACGTATATAAATTATGTTATGCGCTTTTTTCATCTAATATTTTATGGATATAAATTACAATTAGACACGGAAAGTGTCGAAAGACCAGAAAGAACTTTCGCGAAATATCTACAACGATCGTATTTAATTCTGCCTTTGAAGCCACGTCAATTCAATCACAGTTCTTCAGAAATTTCAAGTCATGCAAACAGAATTTGAAGGAACAAAAGGCAGCTGTATATGGAAAATAGTAATGGAAGAAACTTCAAGCGGGAAATCTGTGGCTGTGGATGGGTCTGATTCAGATCTCTTAAGAATCTCGTTAGAAGACTTCATGAGCAGTGGCTGATTCTCTTAAGGCCAAATACAAGCAGAACTAAAAAAAAATGCTATAAATCATTAAATTTTAGAAACTCTGGTGCCATTAAAATACTGCTTTCACTTTTTTCATGATGCAACATGCTTTTTTTCATGATGATCCTTCAAAAAGAAAAACAATTCTATAAGTTAGCGTCTTCCACCAATCAGATCTCAATCTATACAAAATGGTCAAGATTAGATATTTCGTATTCCCCTCTATAGAGAAGGAAACGTATCCTCTTTGGTATAAGTCATATTAGGTATAACAAGGAAGTAGTTGAAAATCATCAGTATGACCACTTTTCCCCCTTCTAATACGGCAGCTGTGCAGCATCATATCGGAAGTACCTACAAGTCCAGGCGCGAAATAATCTAAGCTTGAACCCAATCGAATGAGGTTAGTGTATGCCATTTACAGGACCCACACTGCTCTTATCAGCTCCAGCCGGATAAGCTTACTTACCTGTAGATAAAAAGTGAATGTAAGGTAAGATTGTGAACGAGCCACATTTTAGTGTAAAAGACAGGATATTGAAGGTGTTGAGGATTCTGCCAAAGGAGTTCATGCACAAATGAGAGATCGGATGAAAGTCTGATATAGATGATGACGAACAGCAGCTGTAGAAAATCATTATGTCATTGACAAAGGCTTAATTGTTGATCCAATCAGTTATGATTAATGTATTGTAATTACGTCCTCACCTTATAGACCTATAAAAAATGGACATGAAGACGATTTTGATGTAAATTTAAATAAAGTTTAATGACAAGGCATATAACATGGTGGTGGTTTATTATTCTCTTTACATAATTTCGAATCCTTTAACATGAGCGGCATTGGTACCCGATGAGAAAACGAAACTGTAGCAGAGCACATTTAATTTCATGAGTTAAACCTATTCATTTAGATATATCATTCGCGTACTACTGTACTATTCAATATTACGTTTATAACAATTGTTTATTTTTGATTGTTCTTCTGTTAAGATGTTAAACAACAGATTATTGCCTAAAAGGATTCTGCCATCTGCAAGGACACTTAAAAATGTGTAACTACCATTTAGTTCTCAATTCTCCTACTAAGAATCATAGTTTAACATTCTTAATAAAGAGCAATGTTGGGATATTTCGCATATACAAACATTCCATGTACATTTTTATCCAAGACGGGGTCCTAAGAATGAAAGCTATACTAGTGAATGCATACTGCTCAGCCCCTTGTTCCTTTGCGGCTGTACCGTGCTGCTTTTCAGACTGAAGCCAACGAAGCTTAACTATTTTCTTTAACAGTTACGGTAGTAAGGTTGTAAAGGATTCACATCCAGGTTATTGCACTGAAACTCTAGTAGATCATCCTTACGTAATTATGTATGTGATTATATGGTAGAACCTGTGAGACTAGTCCCGCCGATGATTACTAGAGCTACCGTAGTAAAGCACTGTTTCACGAAACAAAGGAGTTATACGGGCCAGGGAGAACAGGAGTAGAACAGGGACATCAACAAAATTATAAATTGGCAGAATTTTTTTATGTAGTTAGGTAACTTTGGGAGATTTTCAGTTTACACCTGAAACATGTAAAACTTCCTAGGCTCACTTCCAACATCTTGGACCAGAAGCAATGATTTCTGGTCTTGGGAATAGTGTTCGAGAACTTACTCTCGCTGCGCAAAGAAAGTAAATGAGACTGCGAATAACTTTCGATTACCCAGAAATCATTGCTTAAACTTGCGTCTATAAAAATTTTCGAGGCGTCTTTTGTAACTTCACTCACTTCTTCAAAATGAGGAAGTAAATTCACATTTTTTTTTAAATGGTACGCCTTGTATAATGTGAGATAAGTAACACTAAAAGAATACTGCTCCGTTTTTAAGACCTTCACAAGTTTCTGCGGCCTCCGATTCAATGTAGAATCATTTTACCTCCTGGAAGCTATTAGGAATTAACGATTACATGGCGATGTTCAATGATGACCTAAATTTTCAAAAGGAACTTACAAGCCACTTAGTCTTACCGAACAACTCGAAAGATAACCCACGGATTATTACCACGCCTTTTGCACCCTAAACCGTCACAAAGTCCTTACACTTCTGTTATCGTACATTTATTGTGAAATAAAGATTAATCTTACTAACGTAGTGTCTGACGTTGAGTTAATCCTTCAGAAAATTTCGTGCCCTCATTAAGCACAGTTCGATAATCAAGATCATTGAAAAGCCTACTCAAGATCATTGAAAAGTCGCTTCTAGACTTTTCTCGGCGATCTTTACATGTGGTTATGAAGGTATTTACAACCCTCTGAGGAGATGACAAAATCTAGGATCTGCGATCTTATACAACAATGTCTGGATGAGGAAATCAATATGCAACATTTGCAAGGAAATGAAACTCTATGAAAAAAGCAATGTCGTGGAAATCTCAAAATTAATACGATGACCTATACCGAAGCGGTAAATTTTGGCTGCAGTATATTCAGAAGGTCAGAATCTTATTGCTATTCATCCAAAGGGACTGGATCGAAAATGGTACTAGAAACTTCATTTGTAGGCAATTAAATTATTGCTTCCCTTTTCTCACGCAACTGGTCATCTTTTCTATGCAAGAGTTGAATATCACTGTACTAAGCAGTTGGAAGCGTAGGAGGCAACAACGGTATCAGAGGATTACAAGAAATTAACAACTCAAGGTACCTTCATAATTCGTAGAAAAAGAGTCCTTCTGGAGTGAAGTTCCAAGTGATATGATTATGGAACCGTGCTTAATGAAGGCCACGAAATTTGCTGAGGGATTAACTCATCGTCAGACACTACGTTAGCAAGATTAATCCTTCATTCCTAAATACTCTTATGGTAACAGAAGTTCTATAGGACTTTTGTGGGATACAGTTTGTCATCTTAGCGTGACGTTGATCTGATGCCAACTTCCTTGTCTGATAATATATCAATTCCCAAAAATTTCAATTCGACTGCGGTGAATTTTGCCGAGTATCTGTTTACTTGTGTTTAAAACCCACACGTATTAAAAAAGAGTCCTTCCACACACAATGGTGTGGACTAAAAATTTCATGTCAATTCTGCGTAAATTCCAAATGCTGTGAAACTTAGAAGTCAGTAGTAGACATCGGCAAGTATTCCTTAATTCCTATTAGCTTACAGCTAGCAAAGGAATTCAACACCGAATCGGAGGCCGCAGGATCTTGTGTTCTTTAGCAAGGTATTAAAAACGAAACAATAGTGCTTTTAGAGCTACTTAACTGTCATTATAGAATGACGTAGCATTAAAAAACCGTGGATTTACTTCTCCCCTTAATAAGGCGATGGTATCACAGATGTGTAGCTTTGGGAAAGTACAGCGGTTCTAGTCCCATGTTAGATCCAGATCCTTTGTACACTTTTCTTACACTTATGCACTGTATGCACAATGGTAGAATATATAGTAAAGATCCTTGATCTTAATTACTGGAGAGTTACAAAGGGCGTACACTTTTTATATCAAAAGGTAAGGTGTGTATTCCACCATTCCACAGTAGTTCTGGCGTAGCTTTCGCAAGATGAATAGCTATCCAAAGGTTGTTTGAGAAAAGGAAATCGACACGCGAGACGCGAGCGAAGACGATTAAATCATCCAAGTAAGACAGTATTCAGACAACAAGAACATTAGTAAAAAAAAATTGGAGGGGAGGAGGATATTTGAATTACGAAATATGACACAATATTCTTATCAAGGCAATTCTACCGTTATATCATATTACTTTTTCCTTCAAGAACTTAGATATGGAGAATTTCATCAAGAGACTTCTGAAAAGAATTTTTTTCTGCTATATAAAATCAGTGGCACTTAGTTACTATTTAAAGCTTACAGTGAGCTAATATGAAAATATAAATTTATTAGATCACAGTATCATTGCTTTATGATGACCTGTGTTACTAAGTTAGTAGCGAACACAGGATTGACTATACCGTAAATATCTCAAAAAACTTAAAATCGATTCTTTATTTGTCTCATCGATCCTGATCACCGATCTCAGGCCCAAAGTAAAGCATTATCGGAGATTACAATACAATGCGTTCCATAGAAAGTTTTACAGAATACAATCGGGAAAATATTATGGATGATGGATTAGTACTAGTGAATCCCACGCAACTCTGTATGTAAGGCCTAGTGAGGTGCAAGGACGCAAACTAAAGGCATATATGATACCAGTGAGTGTTAACACACAGGAGACTTTGTTCAAGTAAACTATCATTAAGAACTTTTTGGATAAAACAGTTTCTATCAGGCTAACGATCAGGAAAAAGGTGAGAGCGTTATAAGTGTTAAGTAGATTTCTTCACCAGGAAGCACTCTCAAATAGTATTGTAATTGCTTATAATCGGAAATTTAGCAATTGCTTGGCTATCTATGATAAATTAATACTTATTTTTTTACATATTGTTTTACAACCATTTTCAATCCCAAGGGCCCAGTTAAAACAAACCGCTGTACTTTCCCAAAGCTACACATCTGTGATACCATCGCCTTATTAACGGGAGAAGTAAATCCAAGGTTTTTTTAATGCTACGCCATTGTATTATGTCAGTTAAGTTGCTCTAAAAGCACTATTGTTTCGTTTTTAATACCTAGCTATAGAACACAAGATCCTGCGGCCTTCGATTCAGTGTTGAATTCCTTTGCTAGCTGCCCAACAGATGGGAGAAATGAGTAACCATTTCTTTTATTGATGCGACTCAGTGCTACGTGCAGAGGAAGCGCGAGTAAACGTTCATAAATCTGGAGCAGACTAGACCTGAGTAGTGCCTTGTTTTATTGATACGAAATTGAAGGAGGAGTTTACTCCGGGTGTAGTTACTCCGATTCTCGAGCAGAACTTCTCAGGAGTAGTACTTATTTTTATTGATATCAGCCAATTTCGTATCAATAAAACCAGCCACTACTCAGGTCTAGACTGCTCCAGATTTATGAACGTTCACTCGCGTTTCTTCTGCGCGTAGTAGTGAGTCGTATCAGTAAAAGAAGTGATTACTCATTTCTTCCATCCGTCGCGCGGTAAATTCGTTGTTTTTAATCTATGGTGTAGTATCCTAAACGCCATGGAACGGGCAGGTAGCAACAACAGTTTCTGTCAAAGTGCATTTGTATTATAAAAGAGTTTCGAATGGTACTTTCAAAGTCACAGCTACCAGAAAGTAAAGGAAGAAAAGCCGAAACTTTGAAGGTAATTACAGTGAAATGCAACGAAATACCAAATACATCTACGACTTAGATACAAATTCAAAAGAGAATCTTTAATATTAGAGCGAGAATAAAACAAAAATAAAAAAGAAGAAAAAATAAAAAAACGGGATAGAAGAAAGTAATACTGAAACCATGGGAATGAACCTATTTGAGCTGATGGATGTTGATTCGAATCCAGCAATATCAAGATTAACACGACAAGCGCATATCACGTGTTGTCCAAGGTCTTTCAGATTGTTTGGCTTTAAGAACGAAATCAGACACTTGACTCCTTTGTTTTGTTTTTTAAAAAGTCCAGCCACTCAAGTCATAAAGCACGTCCATCTGATTGCTTTTTCCACAGCATACCTTTCGCCTTGACATAAACAAAATACATTCTCATGTATACACCCTTTCTATCAACGTTAAGTTGAGTTGATTATTAGTTTAACGTCCTTTTCAGTAGCGTGCCTATATGAGGCGGAACCCACTGATTAACGTGGAATCCGAACCACATGAGCTCCTGCCGGGAATCGAACGCCGGTCTCCTATGCCAAAGGCATGTACGCTAACCGCTTAGCCACGAAATAGCTCTTCCTATTAACGTATTACTCTCCAAAATAATATGTTTCTTTAATGCCACTTGTGTATAGTCAAGTGCTCCGATAACACCAGGAAATGTATATTGTTCTTGCCACTCTGCCTTTGCTGTTTCCATATTACGCACTCTTCCGGAAACAATCCATTTTCAGGTAGTCATAGACACAGTACTTTGAGCCACACCAGAATCCCCTGACAATTCGACCTGGAATCACGGATCACTCACGTAACGCAAGAAAATCAAGGGCACCGATTTCTCTGTAAATTTGGGGGGGGGGCGTTCAGATACAGAAGGTATATATATCAGTATTTTAAGACAAATTGCACTCTAGTTATGCCAAATATTGTATATTCATAAATACAATCGAGGGGCCCACATGAGCTTTGGGGGGCTCGGGCCCCCTGCCCCCCACAGGATCGGCACCCTTGAAGAAAACACGCATTTTTCATCATTACGTAGTGCACCACCCCGAATTTCGGTTGATTCTCCTTAAAATACGTGCTCTACATTTTCTTTCATAAACTTATAATGCTTTTTGTAATGTCCATTTCTAACATTTCTATGCAGTTTATAAGTTTTTCCACGTTGTAGAACAATCATATTCTCTGCCATATTTCGCACGGAGTCACCTATTTACCTTGCTCCACAAATTTGGAGAAGTTACTAGCATCACAGAGGAGTCTTTGATTTTTATTGATATCAAACGCGAAATAGTTACTCGGCTCGAGAATAGAGGTGTGGTTTCTCCAGAAGGGCGGGTCTTCTCCGAGGTCAGCCGAGACGAGTTGTGCTCAGTTCTCTTTTTATTGATACCAATGCGAGTAACTACTACACATTAGGAAATAATGAGTAACTTCTCCGTTTTATTGATATCACCCACTGTGTGGTATACAATATACGGAATATAAGATGGCTGCCATGATGTACACTAAATCATTTAACGCTGTTTCTACAACAATGCCAAATTGTAACATTTTTGTTTACTCCGTTCATGCGTCTCTTTGTTTCTGCTCTGTCACAATGCATTTTTTCTATTAGATACATATGTCAAACATAACATTCCCTGTCCCAAATAGATAATGTGTAAAAATGAGTTCACATTCTCATTTGGGAGAATATTCAAGCTCAGGTTGAAGTGTAAAATCATAACCTTTTACATTTGAAACAATATTGTGTGATATGCAATATGGCGGAATTCACGTACTGCAGATTTAAATGGTACACTGTGTCAAGTATATATTCCCTATAAAGATATGAGTACTCAGAAGAAAACATCCACTCCAAATCAGTGCGTCTACGCATGTCGTATTTATTGTTCTGTCCCAATGACCTGTATACAGATCCACATATGTCTTCTCACAGCAACATTATACTAATCTTTTCCACAGAATATTTTTCATTCTATGCTTTGATCCAGGGGTAGAAATGAAATTTTAGAACTAAGGGGAAAGTCAATAATAGACAGAGTCTGATTAGGCTATGTATCAAGAAGTCGGAAGTGCAAAGAAACTTAATGGAGAACGACTTAAGCAATAGCGATTGTTGCAGAACAATCAACAGCCAAACAAAACTAATTTCACCATTCAAATTTCCTATTTGTTACTAATAACAACAGATATTTTTCCTTCTTTTGCACAAACACTTCAACTTACTAAGGGGATACTTTCCCCTTGTGCATGCCTGATTTCCACTGTTGCTTTCATCTCAGGCTTTTTACAGGTGGACCGTATTTACCGGGCAATTTTGACGCTGGGCCCTTTTGATTCGTGTCTTTTTGTCGCGGGGCCCTTTCGTCCGGACCTTTTCCACGCTGGGCCGTTTTGACTCAGGCCCTTTTGAGGCGGGGCCCTTTTGACCCTGGATCTTTTGACGCAGGGCCTTTTAACTCGAGCCCTTTCGACCCGGGCAATTTTGATGCGGGGCCGTTTCTACTCAGGGCCTTTTGCCGCGAGACCCTTTTACCCGAGCCCTTTTGACCTGCGCTCTTGTAACTCGGGGCCGCTTCTACTCGGGCCCGTTTGACGCAGGGCCATTTTGACTCTTGTCTATTTCTCGCAGGACCCTTTTCACCCGGGACCGTCTGACGCAGGGCCGGTTTGACTCGGCGACTTTTGTTGCGGAGACTTTTGACCCGGACCTTTTGGCTAAGGCCTTCTTGTAGCGGGGCCCATTTTGACATGGGTCCATTTGACATAAGGCCCTTTTGAGTCTGGGTTCTTTTGACTCGGGATCTTTCGACGCAGGGCCCTTTTAACTAGAGTCCTTTTGACCCAAGCCCTTATGATGGGGGCCGTTTAAACGGGGAGCCCTTCTTTCGCGGAAAATCTTTCACCCGAGTCCTTTAGACTCGAGCCCTTTGGTCGTCGAGATCTTTTGACCCCGGGCCGTTTAGACTCACTCACTTTTGTCGTGGAGTCCTTTTATCCGGGCACATTTGACCAGGGCTCTTTTCACGCAGAGCCGTTTTTACTCGGGCCCGTTTGATGCAGGGCCGTTTTGACTCGGGTCTTTTTGTCGCGGGACCTTCTGACCCGAGCCTTTTTGACTCGGGCCTTTTTGTAGCGTACCCCTTCTGGTACGGTCCATTTGACGTAGGGCCTTTTTGACTCTACCCCTCTTAAGACGGGGCCCTTTCGAATCTGGTCATTTTGTCGCGGAGAACATTGGACCAAGGCCTTTTTCACGCTGGGCTGTTCTGAAACAGGACCTTTTGAGGCAGGGTCCATTTGACCCGGACTATTTTGACGCAGTGCCCTTTAAACTCGAGACCTTTTGAGCCGAATCATTTTGACCAGGGGTTGTTTTCACTCATGCCTTTTGTCGCGGAGATATTTTGACCCATGCCTTTTTGACGCGGAGCCGTTCTCACTCGGGCCCTTTTGAGCGGGCCCTCTTGACCGGGCCTCTTTTGACCCGTGACCACTTTGTCGCGGGCCCTTTTGACCCGGCTCTTTTTGACGCGGGGCAGTTTGGACTCGGACCCTTTTGACCCGGGGCCTTTTGTCGCGGGTGGACATTCCCCCGTGTTCTTTTGACCGGATACCTTTTGATGTGGGCTCTTTTCACGCGGGGCCGTTTTCACTCGGGAAAGTTTGACGCAGGACCCTTTTGACTCGGGTCTTTTTTGTCGGAGGACCCTTTTGAGCCGGATCCATTTGACGCGGGGTCGTTTTGACTCGTTCACTTTTGTTGCGGGGATCTTTCGACCAGGTCCCTTTTGACTCGGGCTCTTTTCTAGCGTGTCTCGTTTTGACACGGGTCCATTTGACGTAGGGCCCTTTTCACGTGGGCCCGTTTCACCTTGAACCCTTTCCTCGCCCTTTTGTCTGGCCCTTTTGACATAGGACCATATATATAACGCAGCATCTGAAATTCCTGGGGCAGGCGGCGGGTATGAGTAAATTGATTATTAATCGATCCCTGGCGCAGTAAAATTAGTTACGCTACTGGTCAAATCTCTTTCTTTCTCTTCTCTCTACATCGTGTCTGGAGATGAATGTTCTGACTAATAGGCTACAGCGGCGATTTTAAAAAGTAAGAAGATTTTGCTACCAATATAGCTACCAATTATAAATGTTATGAATTTAAACAATATATATAGGGCAATAAATCGAAAAACTCTATGTGGGCCTTCTCACCCCCTCTCGGTGGAAAAAATTATGCTGGTGTTAGTGCTTATCATGTTGCTTAGTTACTTTAATATATTGTGCTATACACACAATAAATACTTCTGTCTTTTATTTAATAATAAGGACCTTCGTTATGTTTATTACGGCCCTAGCTTGACAACAGCGAAACATATTCACGCTCAGTGTAATTAGATTTCATTCTCAAATAAGGTCAGTGAAGCGAATGAAATAATTCCCGCACAAATTTAGGACTTAGAAAAGTGTCCTGCGAACATGTCGTAGGAAATTTCTGAAGAGTAAAAAGCGCTAGTAGCAATTGTTAGCAGATATTAATTTAACATATAGGACAATAAATAGAAAAACTGAGAATACGAATCTTTTCAGAGATGGCAGTGTACTGACGGTTCAAATCTGTGCCTTTACTCCCTATACCTACGTTATTTCCCTAGTCAAAATAAAAACTCTTCAAAATTAATCACAATTTCTTATGCAACCATCCCTTCCTTGGTGTACTGCGCCGTCACATAACCGTCACGGCGATGTAAAGGCACTTTTGGCGACGAGCATACATATGGCAGATCGGAAGAAAATCTAATATAGAAGTTTAGAACACCAATAACTCTTTGACAACGACTTAATTGTTGATACAAACAGTTATATTTAATATTTTGTAACAACGTCCCCGCCTTATAGATCTAACAAAATTGACATGAAGACGATATCCATGTAACTTTAAATGGAGGTATAAAGACAAGGTATAAAATATGAAAGTGGTGTGTTTTTATGTTTAAATATTTAATTAAATAGCATAAACGAGCGGCTTTGGTACCCGAAGAGAAAACGAAACCATAGCAGGACACATTTACAATGGCGTAATGGCGTAGCATTTAAAAAATCGTGGATTAACTTCTCCCTTTAATAAGACCGTGATGAAAATTTTCCGGTGTTTAGGAATATTCGATTTTTAATTAGTAAATTCCTTTACAAAAATAAAGCAGCAAGACGTCTCTAAAATTCTGCATAGGTCTTTGCTGCATATAGCGGAATATTATGGCAAACCGGCTGGAGTACATTGCCTTCACACTCCACCTAAGAGTTGTCAACTTTGGCAAGAAGAAAGTCAAAACAAAGATATTTGCTTAGATCTATACTTCTGACTGTTATCAGAGAAAATTCTATTACCAAGTACAGACATCACGAAACATTGAAATAACGTTTTACTAAGAGGAGATGTCGTGATACTTGTTGTTCTTTTATCAAAACGAATGCAAGCAGTTAGCATGAACTACAACCAACCAGACATAGTAAACTTTGATAAGAAGCGTAGTGAGATTAGGATTTTTCAATCGCAACTCACACGCTGTATTATACTAAAATCTGTTGAAACATTACTTTCAAATGGCACAAGATTTAAGATTTATCAACAAGGCTGTCGGCTCTGGCTTTCTGCAGAAATAATGGTATTACTAATTTTAGATATTAGGATGCATTTTGATAAAAAGATAAAACAGTAAATGTCGAGATCAGCCATGATACTTGCATTAGAAAGATCGAATCACTTTGCAAGCAGTACAACCGACGAGATCGGTTGGATTGAAATGGGTGAGCTAGGAAAGCCCATATTGTCCTTAGGTCTATCAAATTCGAAATATTGTATTTTAAACCCAGTGACGTGTGGAACAAGAAGTCTTTAACTGAGAAAGAATGTAAATCAGGTTGAGCTATTAAGGTATTGTTTTCGTAAAACTAATAATGAGAAAGCGCGTTCAAATGATGAACTATTGATGGATAACTAATGATAGGCCAGGCATCTCTGAGCTGGAGAAGCTTTTTGTAATATGCATCTGCGACGTCAGAATTAACCTCAAAATGAGAACATTAGGAGCAAGTTCACTTGACATTAATGTAATAGTTTTTGCATTATCTCAAAAGGGATATTAATCAAAGATGAAAACGATATCTAAGTGATTCAGTGATTAGACAAATAATTTTGAGGTTGGACGGGGATGTTCGATTTTTAACTATTGGTTTAGGGTGCAACAGGAGGGCCAATAATGAGAGGCTTTTCAGAGATATCCTTTTGAGATATCCGGTAAGGCTAAACGGCTTATAAGTTCCTTCTTAAAATGCTGTGAAATTTAGAAGTCAGCAGTGGACATCAGCATGTATTCCTTCATTCATATAGGCTTACAGCTAGTAAAGGAATTCAACACTCAATCGGAGGCCGCAGGATCTTTTGTTCTTTACCTAGGTCTCAAAAACGAAGCAGTAGTCCCTTTAGAGCTACTTAACTCACCTTATAGAGAAACGTACCCATTAAATAACCGTGGATTTACCTCTCCCTTTAATAAGACGAGGTTATTAGACACGTATAGCCTTGGGAAAGTACAGCTGTTTGATTTAGGTGCGGCCTTGGTGATGAAACAGGTTCTGATACCAAATGTAAAAAGCATAAGTATTAATTAATCATTGATAATCAAGCAATAGCTAAACTTCCCGTTTATATGCAACTAGAATGCTATCTGAGAGTGCTTCCTGCTGAAGAAATCTACTTAGGACACATAACGATCTCACCTTTTTCTTGATTGTTACCCTGATAAAAGATGTTTAATCCAAAGAGTCGTGTACATACAAATATATTATTTAAACCTAGTCTCATGTGTGTTAACACTCGAGGCTATCAAATATGCATTTAATTAGCGTGCTTGCTGTTCACTAGCGCTTACATACAGAGGTGAGTAGGACTCACTTCGTTCCGGTCTATCATTAATATTATTGTCCTGACTGTATCTTGTAAAACTTTCTATGGGACCCTTTATAGTGTAACTTCCGAAACAGCCTTACTTTGGGCCTGAGACCCGTGATCAGGATCGATGAGACAAATAAAGAATCGCTTTTAAGATCTTTTGAAATCTTATTTTAAACGGTTAGCTCGAAAATATTAATGGTATAGTAATCCTGTGTTCGCTACCAGCTTTCGAAAACTGGTCATCACAAAGCAACGAAACTGTGGGCTAATCAAATTATCTTTTCGTATAAGCTCACTGTATGCTTTGATTAGTAACTAAGAGCCACACATTTCTTAAAGCAGAAAAGTCATTCATTTCAGAAGTCTTCATGAAATTCTCTATATCCAAGTTCTTGAATGAAAATG
This sequence comes from Thermobia domestica, assembly GCF_964235325.1. NCBI lineage: Eukaryota > Metazoa > Arthropoda > Insecta > Zygentoma > Lepismatidae > Thermobia > Thermobia domestica. The sequence goes on along the minus strand of NC_137465.1, from coordinate 85,599,189 downwards.
TAATCTGATATCACGGTAGCATTGACTTGATAGAAATATCGTATCACATTTGGTAATTATGAAATTATTTTCTCCTCTAATGTTCTCGTTCTCTTTTTCTTGGTGTGTCAAGGCTGTCTTACTCGGAAGAATTAATCAAGTCTTCGCTTGCTTCTCGAGTGTCAATTTCGTTTTCCCAAACAACATTTGGATAGCCATTCATCTTGTAAAAGCTTCGCCACCTCGATTGTAAAATGCTGAGATACACACCTCTACTTTCGATATAAACAGAGAAGTCCGTCTGTAATTCTTCAATAATTCATCATCAAGTACCAATACTGTATTCTACGCTTTTGCATACAGAAAATAAGTACAATAAAAGTGGACCAAACACATGTTATTACATTAGATCGTCCATTATACTTTAAAGGTATTCAAATCGTACCTGCAGCTAATTAAATTTCTCAACCATCCAGAAATGAACCGCCGTTATTAGGTTTGTACTTAATTTCTAGGCACGATTGGATACATTATGTCAGTAAATGGTATAGAAGAACCTTGGAGATCCTATTAGTAGAATGCTTAATGGCTATTACTACTCATGATCACTGAGAACTCGCTTCTAGACTTTGCTGGGCGACCTTTACGTGTATTTATGAAGAGATTTACAACCCTCTGAGGAGATGACAAAATCTAAGACCTGCGATCTTATTCAACACTTTGTGGATGATAAAATCAATATGCAAGGTACACAAGAAAATGAAGCTGCATGAAAAAGACGATATCTAGGAATCTCAAAATTTAGACAATGACCTTTACCGAACCTGTAAACTTTTGCTGCAGTATATAGAGAAGGTGAGAATCCTATTGCTATTCATCCAAAGAAAATCTAATATAACAAACCTAATCTAATATATATAAATTAAGTACAAACCTAATAACGGCGGTTCATTTCTGGATGGTTGAGAAATTTAATTAGCTGCAGGTACGATTTGAATACCTTTAAAGTATAATGGACGATCTAATGTAATAACATGTGTTTGGTCCACTTTTATTGTACTTATTTTCTGTATGCAAAAGCGTAGAATACAGTATTGGTACTTGATGATGAATTATTGAAGAATTACAGACGGACTTCTCTGTTTATATCGAAAGTAGAGGTGTGTATCTCAGCATTTTACAATCGAGGTGGCGAAGCTTTTACAAGATGAATGGCTATCCAAATGTTGTTTGGGAAAACGAAATTGACACTCGAGAAGCAAGCGAAGACTTGATTAATTCTTCCGAGTAAGACAGCCTAATATAGATCGAACAGGGAATTAGAAATGTCTTTTGTAGGCAATTAAATTAATGTTTCCGTTTTCTCACGCAGCTGGTCATCTTTTCTATGGAAATGTTGCACATCACTATACTCAGCTGATGGAAGCCTTGGAGGTAACTACGGTATCAGATGATTACAAGTAAATAAGATCTCAAGGGACTTTCACAATTCACAGAAAAATAGTTGCAAAGTTATAAGTGATATGATTATCGAACAGTGCTTAATGAGGCGACGAAATTTTCTGAAGGATTAACTCAAAGTCAGACACTACGTTAGTAAGATTAATCCTTAATTCACAGTAACTGTACGATAACAGAAGTGTAAGGACTTTGTGACTGTTTAGGGTGCAAAAGGCGTGGTAATAATCTGATAGGTAGCGTTATCAATATAGCATTTTGAAGATGTGAGTCAAGTTACAAAAGACGAATTGAAAATTTTTATAGACGCAAGTTTAACTTTCTGGCTAATCGAATATTATTCGCAGTCTCATTTACTTTCTTTGCGCAGCGAGAGTAAGTTCTCGAACACTATTCCCAAGCCCAGAAATCATTGCTTCTGGTCCAAGATGTTGGAAGTGAGCCTAGGAAGTTTTACATGTTTCAAGTGTAAACTGAAAATCTCCCAAAGTTACCTAACTACATAAAAAAATTCTGCCAATTTATAACTTGTTGATGTCTCTGTTCTACTCCTGTTCGCCCTGGCCCGTATAACTCCTTTGTATCGTGAAACATTGCTTTACTACGCTAGCTTTAGTAATTATCGGCAGGACTAGTCTCACAAGTAATACCATATAATCACATACCTAATTACATAAGGATCATCTACTAGACTTTCAGTGCAATAACCTGGATGTGAATCCTTTACAATCTTACTACCGTAAGTATAATATAACTGTTATAGAAAATAGGCAAGCTTCGTTAGCTTCTGTCTGAAAAGAAGCATGGTACAGCCGCAAAGAAACAAGGCGCTGAGAAGTAAGCATTGATTATTCTTATGTCGTATAAAAACCTAGGACAATAATTTGAAACCAACTGGGATCGACGTGTAGTAGAGCTTTCATTCTTAGGACCCCGTCTTGGAAAAAATGTACATGGAATGTTTGTATGTGCGGAATATCCAAACATTCCTCTTTATTGAGAATGTTAAACTATGATTCTTAGTAGGAGAATTGAGAACTAAACGGTAGTAACACAATTTAAAGTGTCCTTGCAGATGGCAGAATCCTTTTAGGCAATAATCTGTTGTTTAACATCTTAACAGAAGAACAATCAAAAATAAACAATTGTTATAAATGTAATATTGAATACTACAGTAGTACGCGAATGATATATCTAAATGAATAGGTTTAACTCATCAAATTAAATGTGTTCCGCTACAGTTACGTTTTCTCATCGGGCACCAATGCCTCTCATATTAAAGGATTCCAAAATATGTAAACAGAATAATAAACCGCCACCATGTTATATGCCTTGTCATTATATTTTATTTAAATTTACATCAAGATCGTCTTCAAGTCCATTTTACTTAGGTCTATAAGGTGGGGACGTAATTACAATTCATTAACCATAACTGATTGGATCTATATCATCTATCGTCATCATCTATATCAGACTTTCTTCCGATCTCGCATTTGTACATAAACTCCTTTGGCAGATTGCTCAAAACCTTCAATACTTAATATCCTGTCTTTTACACCAAAATGTGGTTCGTTCACATTCTTACCTTACATTCACTTTTTATCTACAGGTAAGTAAGCTTATCCGGCTGGAGCTGATAGGAGCTGTGTTGGTCCTGTAAATGGCATACACTAACCTCATTCGATTGGGTTCATGCTTAGATTATTTCGCTCCTGGACTTGTAGATACTTCCGAGATGATGGGGGGCGCGGTGGCTCAGTGGTAGAGCGTTCACCTCTGGTGCTTGGGGTCCCGGGTTCGATCCCAGCCCCCGCCAAGTGAACTTTGTGGTAGACAAACACCGTGCTCGTGGGTTTTCTCGGGGTTCTCCCGTTTCCTCCCACTTTCTTCATTCCACCATTTCACTCATCTCTCACCATCACCGTCTCCTTTAGCCTAACCGGCATAACCGTGGGACGTAAAACTCAAAGATTTCATTTCAAAGATTTCATTTCATTTCCGAGATGATGCTCCCCAGCTGCCGTGTTAGTAGGGGGAAAAGTGGCGATACTGATGATTTGCAGCTACTTCCTTGTTATACCTAATGTGGCTTATACCATAGAGGATATACGTTTCCTTCTCCATACAGGGGAATAAGAAATGTTTAATATTGACCATTTTGTATACATTGAGATCTGATTGGTTGAAGACGCTAACTTATAGAATTCTTTTTCTTTCTGAACGATCTTGTACGCTGCCAGCTATTCTCTCCTCAATATAGATGAGGTCGATTCACAGCCTGTTGCATCATGAAAAAAGTGATAGCAGTTTTTTAATGACACTAGAGTTTCTAAAATTTAATGATTTCTAGCATTTTCTTTTAGTTCTGCTTGTATTTGGCCTTAAGAGTATCAGCCACTGCTCATGTAGTCTTCTAACAAGATTCTTAAGAGATCTGAATCAGACCCATCCACAGCCACAGATTTCCCGCTTGAAGTTTCTTCCATTACTGTTGTCCATATACAGCTACCTTTTGTTCCTTCAAATTCTGTTTGCATGACTTGAAGTTTCTCAAGAAGTGTAATTGAATTGACGTGGTTTCAAAGGCAGAATTAAATTCGATCTTTTTAGATATTTCGCGAAAGCTCTTTCAGGTCTTTCGGCACTTTTCCGTGTCTAATTGTATTTTATATCCATAAAATATTAGATGAAAAAAGCGCATTACATAATTTATATACGTACTTAACGCAGACTTGTCATTTTTAGTCCACACCATTGCGTTTAGAAGGACACCATCTTCTCCGTGTGGGTTTTAAAACACAAAACCACAGTGACTCTGTAATATTCGCCGCAGTCGAATTGATTTTCCTGTGGATTGGGAAGTGATCACACAAGGAAGGTGGCGTTAGCTCAACGTGCCCTTCAGATGACAAACCTTTTCCAACAAAGGTCCTTAGAACCTCTGTTATCAGAACAGTATTTGGGAAAGAAGGATTAATCTTACTAACGTACTACCTGACGTTGAGTTAATCCCCCAGATTATTTTGTAGACTCATTAAGCACTGATCGATATTATATAACTTTTATCTACGCGGCAGAAGGCCTCTTTTTCTGCGAATTGTGAAAGTTCTTTAGCTGCTAATTTCCTGTAATCATCTGATAACGTAATTGCCTCCAAGGATTCCATCTGCTTAGTATAGTGATGTGCAAATTTTGCATAGAAAACATGACCAGCTGCGTGAGAAACAAAAAAAATTAATTAAATTTCCTACAAATAAAGTTTTTAGTCCTTTGTTCGATCTAGTCCCTTTGAATGAATAGCAATACAAATCTGACCTTCTATATATATGCAGCCAAAATTTACCGGTTTGGAAAAGGTCATCGTCTTAATTTTGATATTTCATCGATATCGTTTTTTTTTCATGCAGCTTCATTTTCTTGTAAATGTTGCATATTGATTTCCTCATCCAGACATTTCTGAATAAGATCGCAGAAGGTTGTAAATCTATTCATAACTACATATAAAGATATCCGAGCAAACTCTACAAGTTAGTTCTCAATTATCTTGAGTATTCATGGCAATTCAGCATATTCACTTACGTTTTCTACTCGTACAGGATATCCCATAGTTCTTTTATATAATTTCCTGACTTAAAGTATCGAATTGTGCCTATAAATTACCTAAGTGAAGACCACCTAAGGGTGGTACAATTTTCGTAATTTCTAAAATTTCCTCAGCTGCAGCTACGATTTGAACACTTTTTACGTATACATAGCTGAATGAATGTTATAACACATGTGTTTTGTCCACTTTTCTTGCAGTTATTTATGTATGCAATGGACTAGAATATATAGTATTAGTATTTGATGTTGAGTTATTGAAGAAATACAGAGGAACTACACTGCTTATATCAAAAGCGTGTAACTAATAATTCCAGAATCGTTGTGGCGAAGATTTCACAAGATGAATAGCTATCCAAATCATGTTTGAGAAAAAGAAATCGAAACGCGATAAGCGATTGAAGATTGATTTAATCTTCCGAGTAATACAGCACTGACACATCAAGAACATTAGTATATAGATTAGAAGGGAAGAGAATTACGAAATGTGATATGATATTCTTATCGAAACAATGCTACAGTGATATAAGATTTCTTTTTCTTTCGAGAACTTGGATATAAAAATTTTCATCAAGAGATGAAATGACGTTTCTGAATGAATGACGTTTCCTGCTGTATAAAATGTGTGGCACTTATAATCAAGGCATACAGTGAGTTTATATGAAAAGATTATTTAATAGCTCACAGTTTTCTTGCCTTGTGATGACCAGTGTTACTAATTTGGTAACGAACGCAGGACTGATTACACCGTAAATATTTTCCACCGTCTAAGTGGCTAAGAGAAGATCTCAAAGGAACTTGAAATAGATTCTTTATTTGTCTCTTCGATCAGATCACCAGTCTCAGGACCATCGTAAAGCAGTTTCGGAGGTTAGAATATAATGGGATCATTAGCAAGTTTTACGGGATAGATTCGGAAAAATATTACTAATGATAGACTGAATCCTACACAAATCTGTATGTAAGCTCTAGTGAGCAGCAAGGTCGCTAACTAAATGCATATTTGATGGCTTCGAGTGTTAACAAACAAGAGTCTTTGTTTTAGTATTTTATTCGTAAGTACACATAACATCATAAGTACATCATAAATATTTAGATTAAACAGTATCTATCTGGTAATGATCAAGAAAAACGTATGTTGTGAGTGCTAAGTAGATTTCTTCAGCAGGAAGCACTCTTGAATAGTATTCTAGTTCATATGAATGGGAAGTATACCAATTGCTTTATCATGATAAATTAAAACTTATGTTTTTAACATTTGGTATAACAGTCTTTTTCAACCCCAACGGACCACCTAAAACAAACTAAGTGTTGAAAAACTTGGAATTATCACAACTGCACTATTCTCGAAGTATTTGTGCTGAAAGTAACAATGAGTAATTCCCGTGTAATGTTTCAGCGGGAATAGTTTGGAATCACACAAAAAGGCGAAGTTTGAAGCACCTGCGTAATTCTTGTGTTACCAAGAAGCCGCCGATTGAAAATGAGCGATCTTTTTATACTGTACAAAACACGGTTAATGACGATAATGAAGAAGCCTGAATCAGAAGATATAGAAGTTCATAGTACATGATTTTGTGAAAGAATTCTTCGTCACAGGCCAGAGGTCTAGCAGAGAATATGGTATACATTCAGAAGGATCTGACATAATAAGTGAGTTGGAGGAAGACATTGATGAAGATGCTATGGCACTAAGTCGTGTTGTTAAGTTGCTTCGAAAGGATATGGTAAACCACAAGAGTGACTTTGCAGGAAAATTTGAGAATTACTGCCAGGAAGATTCTGTTCCTTCTTCACTAATAGCTGCTGCTGTTAATATGTTACTTCATGGTTCATCTGCTACCCATAATAGAAGCGTAAGTCAACCAACTTCAACTATTAGCCTACTTATATTTTGTAAGTTCCATCAGAAAACAGGAGATATTGAAAAAAACAGCAAGGCACAAACGCAATTGCGCGTAGCCCCTTCCTCTCAATGTTGGACTCAGCTTTTAGGCTAAAACTCGTAAAACATATTTCACATAGAATTGCATGCACTAGGGTATTGTATATCGTCTACATGTGTAGAGGAAATATCTCCAAGTCTTTCTCAGTGCTTGATAAAACAAAGTGACGAAATATATTTCCTTCCACTCTTCGTCGAGGTGTTTTAACCATTGCAACATTAGATATATTAACTACAATCCTTCTAGCATATCAAAGGAATCTTTTCATCGTACGAACATTTCTACTTTCCAGCATCTGTCTAAGGATAACCCTTGCATTCAAGGTGACCATGTCTCACTGGATAATGTCAATATAAAAAAACGAACTGCTCCTGTTCTCCACGATAAATATGCTCTAGTACCTCCTAGTACGTTGAATCACTAAAACCAATTGCTGAATGGTTTTTCGTAACGAACCTCCTGAACTATGCTCGTTGGATTCCCGTTCGCATTTTTGATTTGAAGAATTTGGAAGAAACACATCCTGAGAATATGAATGCTTTCGAAATGGGTTACTTTGTGATAAGTAAGACACCAGGACCTTTCTCTGCAATAGCTATAGTTCGGTTCACAAACAGAATAACAAAATTATAAAAGGGGTTGGCGGGGTGATTGGTCTCTTACACTACTTCAATGCTCTTGTCAAATGGATGACAGCGGGACCAGAAATTAGTAGGCTAATTAACGAATTCAAAATGTCATATAATGATAATGATTTTGATAATAAGCACCATGAAAATTACTCGTCGATGCAAGAAAAATTTAAATCGGCTGTTGGAAAGATGAAAGAAGTCCGTCGAATTTGTGGAATCCGTTTGAAGAAAATAGTGGAATGTTAATGTTGCTTCCAGAATTATCTATAGCGGTGATATACGGTAATTGAATCCCTATATTCAGCAGAACAAAAAGGGTCTAATATGTACAAGGAATTTGTGCAAGAAGATAAGTAGAATGGACCTAGCAATTCTTTTCTCTTATGAAAAAATCTTCTCTAGTGCTTCATTCTTCCCTTCAAAAGAACAAGACAAACAGAAATAAAATAAAATTACTTTAGATGAACGCTGAGCTATTCACTCGCCTACTACACGTCAGTCACTACACTTGGATAAATTTTTTCAGCACGAGAATCATCTAATTTCACAGTGTCTCTACCATAATTCACAATCCTCAAAGTCGGATTTAGTTATACATCTAGCGAGTTTTGCCACATCAAAGAAGAACACTTTCCTAATTCTTGCGATGTTTTATTATTTGATGGATAATTTGGGACACATTTTTCAACCAGCATCAGTAGAATCATTTTATGATTATTTCCAGTGCAATTTCTTAAAATATGCTCAAAGAGAAGAAGACACATTCCTTGCAAAACGAGTGGATTTGATGGATTTGATACTCTTCAGAGAGCACAAAATCTTCAACAAGAGAAAGCAGAGGTGTAACAATAACGTCAAAAGTAACACGAACTCCACCATTTCCTAGGAAGTGTAACGATTTCCTTCGTAATCACGAAAATAAAGAACTGTTTCTTTTTCTTGGGAAGTATATGTTTTAAAAGGAATGAAGTAACTTTGAGGTAGCAACGAGCAATGGATATAATATAGAAAGTTCAAGAAATCTTCCAACATTTTGAAACTAGTCATCAGGAAATCATTTAGAAGAGCTGATAGTAGGATCATGTTATATCCCTTTGAAGCAACATTAAATGGACACAAGAAGATAGTTATCCGTACAGTACACTTAATTGTTATAATACTTGCTTTATCGTTTTTCTACGACCTTGAGCGACATGGTCTCGAAGAATTTTGAATATCTTCCGGCAACAAGAAACATCATCGATTTCTCCCAATTCATCATATTTCAAATGCATAAGGAAAAGAAAAATCAACTACGTTAAGAGACTTCAACGCGTTTACAGATTGTGATACAGTGTCATACTTTGTCGGAAATGGAAATATAACAGCATGGCTAACATGGCTTTTGTATACAGAGGTGACCACAGCTTTCCTAACAATTTCACACCCTGTAATCCACATAAGCGAAGATTGTTTTAATTCACTGCCAGGATATGTTGTCCTAATATATTCAATAACAAGTGAAACATTTCAAGTAATGAATCCCAGCGAGAAATCCTCCAACTTGTCAAGCATTGTTTCTTCACACCAAACGTGTAACATACCAAACTAGACAAATCTGGGGCCAGGGAATAATGAAGACAGCATATATTCCTTCAACAGTAAACTGGGGATGGACTGACAATGGAAGTGAACTTTCTCCAACATGGACTTCCATTCCAGTTGTATACGAAGCAAAAATTCTTTTTGGAATGTGCCTGCAAAGACATGTACCACAAAATGTTATTGTAGAAGTGCAAGCGCCCGATGCTGCTATTTTGTGTTCTGTGTGTAGGGTAACATGTGGAAAGGTGATGGAAAATTAAAACGAAGATCTAGACCAATAAAACTTTAATGCAAGTAGTACTCATTATTTTTGAAAATTCTGTTGATCCATAGTAAATTTACACCACGTTGGAAATGTACTAATAAATAGAAAAACTTACATGTATGATCCTTTATAGAATAGCTTGCACAGAGTAATATTAACTGTTCGTCAAAATCATAAAACTGTTTCTACACGTAAAAAAAAAAAAATATACATATATATATTGTGACTTTCTAATTATCCAACCAAATGTTTCTGTTGTATTTCTGTTCTTACAATTCGAAAGAAACTATTTACTTTCTAATTTATAACAATATATTGCTTTATCTAATTTCCTTATAATATTGTAAGGAATGTAAAACCATTGTCTATGGTTTACATACTAGAACTTACTTCTTAAGTCTTCCTGTGCAGTTCTCTTTCAATTCAGATGAAACCATAAAACTCTTCTAGCGTAAAGCTATGCACGTATTTTCTTAAATATTCGTAAATTTAATTCATGTGTAAAAGTGAATAGTAAGAGAATAGGTGATATTGCTTTGTGCGTATTCGTTTACAAATCTAGATACTCGGGTCAAAAAATTAACCTTTACGTGTTATAATTATTGGCCGCCTTATGGGATTCGTAAACGGGCTTGAGCAGGCTACTTTGTGCTTCTGCTGAAAGTGGGACTTGTAAGAAACACATCAGAAGAGAATGATTTGTTTCGTACAATGCATCATCCACGAGTAATGTTTTATTACGGTAAATGAACTCTCATTCAATATTTGGGAAAATCAATTGACTCAACGTGAATCTTAAAATTGTCATAACTTCGTTGTTTATTAACCAATCTGAATGAACTATACACCAAAAGTTAAATAATCTAACACTCTTTAATAAGTTATACTACATCTTTTCCGATAATTCCAGCGGTTTACTTGTTATTTTAAAAAATATGAGTAAACTCCATCATAAGAAATGCAAAGTTCCAAATTAAGAAATTTTTGTAGGATTTAATTTCTGAGTGAAGTAAAGACTTTTGTTAATTTTTTAGACCCTGTTATCTTCTACGTCGTTTAGTTTTTGAATCGTGAAGATTCGACAATTAGTTAAGCAGATATAGTCTAAAACTATCACTATGAATTCGTAAAGGCGGCCATTTTTTATAGCCGACATATTGGATTCTCCCCACCTGTCAGAGTGGGACCACTTCGATTTCTGCTTAGGTGGATCATGGAAACTACATATCCGAGTGGCACCTTTTTAACACAAATTGCAGGATACTTCACATAAGATCTCCTACTAAGTAAGGCTGTTATGGAGGTTAGATTATAATGAATGGGTTCCATAGCATTTTTACTGGATACAATCGGGAAAATATTATTAATGATAGAATGGAATCTAGTGAATTTTACACAACTCTATACGTAAGCCTAGTGAGCACCAAGGACGCTAACTAAATGCATATTTCATAGCTTCGAGGGTTAACACCCAGGAGACTGCTTAAATAATTTAGCCATAACAACACAAATCTTTAGATTAAACAGTTTCTATCAGGTAACGATCAAAAAAACGAGAGAGTGTTATGAGTGCTAACTAGATATCTTCAGCAGGAAGCACTCTCGAATAGTATTGTAGTTGCATATGAACGGGAAATATAGCAATTGCTTGACTATCATGATAAATTAATACTTACGTTTTTACATATGGTATAACCTTCTTCAACCCCAAGGGCCTACCTAAAACAAACTGCTGTGCGGACCCAAAGGTATACGTTTGTGATACCCTCTTCTTATTAAAGGGAAAAGTAAATCCAATGTTTTTAAATTTCTACGCCAATTTTTTTACTAGCTGTAAGCCAACAGAAATTAAGGAATGGATGCCGAGGTCCGCTTTAGACTTGTAAATTTCTCAGAATTTACAATGGAACTTCTAAACCGTTTAGCCTTACCAGACACCTCGAAAGAGACCCTCGAATTATTGGCACGCCATTTGCACCCTAATCAACTAATTAAAAATCGACATCCCCATCCATCCTCAAAATTATTTTTTTAATCACCACATCACTCAGAGATCGCCTTCAACCCTAATTAATATCTCCTTTGAGACAACGAAGAATACTATTACAATCAAGTCAAGAGACATCCGAACTAATGCTCTCACATAAGTTGATTTCTGACTTTACAGATGCACATTACAAAAAGCTTTACCAGCTCAGTGATGCCTGCCTTATCGCAAGTGACACATCAACTTGTCCATCATTTTAACGCCCTTTCTCTTCACTAGTTTTACGAAAGCAATAACTTACGAACTTACGAACTTACGAAGTGTACTCATCAAACACTAAAGACTGTCATTTGGCTTGGTATGTTTGCGAACATATCCATGGTTGTTGACCAGAGCCATCCTAGATCACCAAGGAAATTCCATTACAAATTAAAAGCACTAAATCATCTGTAGAATTCGGCATAGTTTTTCGCTGCATATAAAAGAATATCACATCAACTGCCTAGAATTTATTTCTTGCACAGTCCAGCTGAGAGCCGTTAACACTGGAAAGAAGAAACTCGAAAAGCATTGTTATGTGCTTAGAACTATACTTCAGAATGTTTTCAGTGAACATTGTATTACCAAGTGCAGACATCGCGAAACATTCAGATTAAATTCTACTAAGAAGAGATGTTGAGGTACGTGTTAAAACCAATGCAAGCAAATTGCATTCACTACAACCAAGCAGACATAGTGATATTTGATAAGAAGGGTAGTGATATTAGGATTTTTCAATTGCAACTCACAAGCTGTAGTAGACTAAAATCTGTTGAAGCATTACTTTGATACGGCAAAAGATTTAAGATTTATCTAGAAGGCTGCAGGTGTGGCTTTCTGCAGCAAAAATGTTGTTACGAATTGTTGATATCAGGATGCATTTAGATAAAAAGCTAGTGACAGTAGATGTCGAGAACTTCCGTATTGCTTCCATTAGAACGAGTGGAATCAGTTTCTCGTGCAGTAAAACGGACGAGTTCGGATGGATTGAAATGGGAAAAGTACGGCTGCTCATTTAGTCCTTAGGACTTACAAATTCGAAATATTCGAGTGACATGCGAAACCCAGTGACTTGCGAAACAAGAAATCATTAGCTGAGAAAAAAATAATAGCACGGTGACCTCGTAAGTTATTGTTTTCGTAAAATTAGTAAAAAGATATTGAGTTAAATGATTGACAAGTTGATGGGTCACTTGCGATAGGGCTGACATCTCTTAGCTGGTGAAGCTTTTTGTAATATGCATCTGCAAGGTCACAAATCACCTTAAAAGAAGAACATTAAGAACATTAACGAGGATGTCAATTGAATTCAATCTAATAGTATATTACATTGTCTTAAAGGAGATATTAATCATGAAGGAGAGCAATCTCTAACTGATGCGGTGGCTAAAGAAATAATTTCGAGGATGGACGGGGATGTTCGATTTTTAATTAGTGGTTTAGGGGGCCACAGGCGTGCCAATAATTCGAGGGTTCTCTTTCGAGGTGTCTGGTAAGGCTAAACGGCTTCCACGTTCCTTCTTAAAATGCTGTGAAATCTAGAAGTCAGCGGTGCACATCGGCATGTATTCCTAAATTCCTATTGACTTGCAGCTAGCAAAGGCATTCAACACCCAATCGGGGGCCGCAGGGTCTTGTGTTTTGTACGAAGGTCTTAAAAACGAAACAGTAGTTCTTGTAGAGCTACTTAAATCTCATTATTCAATGGCGTAGCATTGAAAAACCTTGGATTTACTTCACCCTTTAATAAGACGAGAATATCACCAGTGATGAAAAATTTTCCGGAAAATAATCCGATTCAAAACAACATACTCCAGTTATTCCTAAATCGTTGTATAGCCGTGATGTTAGGTGAAAAATTTTTTTCTATACTTTTCCGGAAAATTTTCCGTTAACAAATATCAGTGATCAAGTAAGAATTCCTCAGTATTCATAAAATTGATTGAAATAATGTATAGAAATGTTTAAAAGTGAAAGATCGTTTAAAGGATCTGGAAATTTTCTTAGTCCAGACAATTTTCAGTACTATGTAGGAACATGTGAAACTATTTTTAATGAATAGAAGAATTGTATGTCCTGTACAGTGATGAAAAATCACCGAGTTATAAAAACATACTCCACATGACTACATCGTTGTTTAGGCATGATATTAGGTTGAAAATTTTCTTCTATATTTTTCGGAAAATTTTCCGCTCTAAACAAATAACAGTGATCAAGTAAGAGTTCCTAAGTATTCATAAAATTGATGAAATCATGTATAAAAATGTTAGAAAGCGAAAGATCTTTTGTAAGCTGTAGGAATTAGACTCTTGTTGATTGTAAGTTACAAACTTATTTAAGAATAATATCAAAGAACGGATCAGTATTAAATTGTCAGTTATTTACAATCGGACTGATTCCATTGAGTAGGGCAATAGGTATGTTTTGTTATATAAAAAGAGACCCTTGATGATCATTAATTAATGATGATGATGAACTCTTTTAGAATAAAGAAATAATGGGTTAACGTATAGTGTGAGATATTTAGAATTGAAAAATGGTCTATTCTGTAGGGCGAAAGGAGTCTTTCGAATCCGAAGAAAACTCTTCCTAATCGGTAGTTACCGACCCTTTTAATAATGAAATGAAAAACCTGTCATACATTGTCATATATTTGAAATGGAAAAGTGTGTGTGGCCAAGGGGGTATCAAAGTTAAAGTAATCTCTTGTTTGTCGTTAATCTATTATATAAAAGAGAACGCACAAATCCTTTGTTAGCTCATCACGCTAATACGGCTGAACCAATTTCTTTCATTTTTGGGGGGTTATTAGGATTTGGACCCTAGATGGTTTTTATCATATCACTTTAATTTTTAATTACCAGTGTCTTGAGATAATTGACCATTCAAGTGTCCATAACGTACAAATCCTTTGTTAGTTCATCATAGGTATAAAAATAAACGTATTTATATGCAACCCGCATGACCGTGTCACTCGGCGGGTTAACATAAATGACAGGCGATATAATGTTAACATTTACTGGAATCTACTATGGTTTTTATCATATCACTTGAAAGCGAAAAAGTAAAAATTATCTAAGTAACAAAGTTTATTGCGTTCCGGGGTGACCGCAGCGAAGCGGGGCGGGTTAACATAAATGACAGGCGATATAATGTTAACATTTACTGCAATCTTCTATGGTTTTTATCATATCACTTGAAAGCGAAAAAGTAAAAATTATCTAAGTAACAAAGTTTATTGCGTTCCGGGGTGACCGCAGCGAAGCGGGGTGAACGCTGCTAGTTACTAATATATTTCAGAATAAAATTAAAGAACGAAATTGTCGTTAATCGTAATAGATATTTGATTGGAAAGCGAAATCATTCAGTAGGATGAAAGGTGTGTTTGGAAGCCAAAGAAAACTTTTGATGATCCTTAGTTATTGAACTATTACAAAAAAATTAAATAATGGAATGTCGTAAATTGTGAGAAATTTGCAAATGGAAAACGAGTCTATTAAATATAGCAAATCAGAGTTTGGAAACTGAAGCAAATGAAATAGACTGTCGTTCGTTGTCTTTAGTTATTTAAGTATAAAGTGTTAGAACGGAGTTATCCTTAATGTCTATTTACAACAGAATAGTTAGTCTAATTAGTATTGGAATGTTTTATGGCTTAATCAGAATCTTTGCGTGGAGAAAGGAATGTCTGGAAATTGAAGCAGACAATTGAACGTCGTCGTTTTATTTAAGAATAAAACGAAAAAGGGGAATTGTCGTAATTTGTATCATATTAACAATTGGTAAGTGAGTTCATTAAGTAAGGCGAAGGGAAATGTTGGAAGGTGGAACAGGCTGTTGATCAATAGTTAGTTTCATATTATACAAAGTACTGAAACAACTGAATAGTCATACATTGTAAAGCATTTGTATTTGGAAAGTGGCGAAGGGAGTGTTTCAAAGAAAGAGCACACACGTCTTAATTGGTAATTATTGACATATTTAACTTTGAAATGAAACTGCTGAATAGTCGTACATTGTTATATTTTACGTTCGAAAAATGCCTCTATTCAACAGGGCGAAAGGAGTGCTTGGAACATGAAGCACACACTCGCTCATCGTTAGTTAAAAATTAAGAAAAAATGAAAGAACGGAAATTATCCCAAATTGTCATATAATAACACTTTGAGAGTTTGTCCATTGATTAAAGTGAAGTTGTGTTTGTAGATTAATACACGCTCTTGATCGTTAGATAATGAAGTCTTGCTACCAAATAACGTAGCGGAGTTGTCGAAATTCTTACATATTTGAAACTAAAGATCGATTCCAATGTTTGGGGCCAAAGGAGTGTTTGGAAACTGAAGAAATTAGACTTGCTCTATGTTAGTTACTGATATATTTTTAAATAGTATGAAGGAATGTAATTCTGGTAAAATGTCACAGATTTTCTATTGAAAATATTTATCCCAATCACGGTAAAAAGAGTTTTAGAAGTCAAAGCAGACTCTTGATAAGTATTGGTTATTCATATATTCGTGACTAGATTGAAACATCGGAATTGTCGTAATTGTCAGATATTAGTAGTAGAAATCTTATTCGATTTAGTTAGACGAAACGACTATTTGGAAGTTGAAGAAGACAAGTTGTGTTCCTTGGTTGAAGACATATTTAAGTATAAAATGAAAGAAAGAAATTGTCTGATATTTACAACTGAAATCGCGCCTATTCAGTCGGCGCAAGAAGCGTTTTGAAGTGGAAGCACTCTTCCTGAACCTTACTTCAAGAATTATTTAACAATAAAATAAAATAAGGAATCGTCATAATTTGCCAGATACTACAATTTGAACGCACTGATCTTATGTTGCCGACACAAAAGATATGATCAAATGACTGAAATGTGGTAAATTGTCAGATATTTACAATTGAAATCGATTCTATGCAGTAGGAGAAGAGTAGAGTATGGAAGATTAACTTAAACTCATTGATCGTTAGTTACTGACATATTTGAGAATAAAATGAGAAATGGGAACAGTCATAAATTTTCACAAGTTTATAATTAAAAAGTAACTCCACTCAGCAGGGCGTAAGGTGTGTTGTTGGTATATAAGTAGATTCTTGATTATCGTTTATTTACGTAAGAGTCTATAATTAGGAATTGCAATTTCTCAGATATTTACTATTGATAAGTGAGTCCATTACGTAAAGATAAGGAGTGTCTGGAAGATGAAGCATGCTCTTGATCGTTACTTAAAAAAATATCATTAATAAAATGAAATATCGGAATTGTCGTTATATTCAGATATTTACATATTAAATCAAAGACTAATCAGCAGCGCGAATGGTGTGTTTGGATACTAAAGTATACTCCGTATACGTATACTTTAGTATACGTATACTTATTCGTAATGCTCGACATATTTAAGAAACAAAAAAAATAAATAAATAATAAATAAAAAAATAAATAAAATAAAATAAAATAAAAGAGTGGTCGAAAATTGTCACGTATTTACGATGGAAAAGTAAGAAGAACGAAAGGTGTGTTCTGATCTCTAAAGCTGACTATTGATAATCATTAGTAACGGAACTTATTTTGATAAAATGAACGACGTTGGAAATAAAAATAGTCTGAACTTATATTTGAAAAGTGAGTAAATTCAGGTCGAAACGAGTTATTGGAACCAGAAGCAGAGTTGGTGGTTGTTTGTAACACATATTAGAGAATAAAATGAATGAATGGAATTGAAGTAGTTTTACAGATATTTACGATTGGCATGTGAGTCTATTCAGTAACGTCAAAGAGAGTCTGGAAGATGAAGAAGGTTCTAGATCGTTAGTTTCTAACACATTTAATAACAAAATGAAATAACGAAATTGTAATTTTTCAGATATTTACAATTGGAATGTGTCTGTTCAGTAGGGAGATAGAAGCGTTTGAAAACTGAGGTATACTTTTGCTGATCGGTAGTTGTCGACATATTTTAGTAAAAAAAAAAAAAAAAAAAAAGAATCGTCGTAAATTATCAATATTTAGAATTGAATAGTTAGTCCATTTTCTAACGGCAAAGGTGCGTTTGAAAGATTAAGCAGACTCTTGCTTCATAAAAGCATTGCAAATTAAAAGCGAATCTATACCGCAACGCAAAAAGGTTGTTTAGAACCTCAAGTACACCAGGCTGATTGCTTATTGCCAATATATGTAATAATAAATAGGAATAATATTAATTGTCGTAAATTGACACATATTCATAATTGAAATCGCGTCTATTCTCTATTCTGAAAGGAGAGTTTGGAAACTGACCGGACTCTTGTTGATCATTGTTTAAGACTTGTTAAAGAATAAAATGAAATAACTGAATTGTCGTAATATCCACACATTTACAATTGAAAACTGGTCTATTCAGTACATCAATTGATAGATAATTATAATTGATAGATAATTATAATTGTTGTATTCAGTTGGACAAAAAAGAGTTCGGATGATAAAAAAACTCTTAGTATCTTCAGTTACTGATATATATAATTGTAAAGGGAAAGAACGAAATTATCTGGAGTGCTTGGATGATTAAGGAAACTCTCCCTGATCGTTTGTTACTGATATATTTATGAATAAA
This sequence comes from Thermobia domestica, assembly GCF_964235325.1. NCBI lineage: Eukaryota > Metazoa > Arthropoda > Insecta > Zygentoma > Lepismatidae > Thermobia > Thermobia domestica. Next base: position 85,581,109 of record NC_137465.1, on the reverse strand, counting down.
ATGAGAGACTGGAACAGAAGTAAATTGTCAGATATTTAAAATTGAACAATTAGTCCAATGAGTAGTGTGAAAGTTGTGTTTTGATGTTGATCGTTACTTACTGAAGTCTTTTAGAATTTCTTGAAACATAGAATTGTCATAAATTGCTAGATAACTCAGTGACGTGTCTCTTCAGTAGCGCAAAAGGATGTTTAGAAGGTGCGGTAAACTGTTTTTGACCAATAGTTTCCGACATATTCAAGAATGAAACCAAAAGTGAGTCCATACCCTAAGTCGAAGGAGAGCTTGAATGCTTATACCGGCTGTTAGCCATCACTAGTTGAAACGATGCTTGAGACTGACCAAAATTCTTTAAAATTGTCATATTTACAATTGAAAAGTGAGTGAATTCAGCAGGAATAAAGGTTCTTTTAAAAAGCTAAAGCATAGTATTGCTTGTTTTAATTACTTACATATTTAAGAGTACAATGGAAGAAAGAATTTTTGTAATTTGTCAGATATATACAATTGAAACGTGTGTCTATTCAATAGATTCTATCCAATAGAAAATGAGTTTTACAAGCTGATGTTGACGCTTGCTGAACGGTAGTTGTCTACATATTAAAGAATGGAATGTAATTACAATTGAGAAGCCAGGTCTTTCAGTATGGCGAGAGAGTGTTTCAAAAATGAAGTAGACTTGGTAATCGTTATATACTAACATATTTATAAAAAAAAAATGAAAGACCGGAATTGTTGTTAATTGCCTCCTGTTTACAATTAAAAAATTTGTAGATTCGGATGGTATTTGGAAAAAAACTTACTCATCCTCACTTCGCGACATGTTTAAGATCAAAATGAAATAGCGGAATTTTCGTAAATTATTACCTATTTAGTATTGGAAGTTATTATATACACTAGGCCAAAAGAAGGGTTCGGAATATGAAATAAGCTCTCATTAATCTTAGCTACTGACATATTTAAGTATAAAGTGAAAGAACACAACTCTCGTAACTTATTTCATGCACACTACTTCAAGATATAATTGCACGCCCGGCTCTGAGCAGCTCTTATTGGGTATGACTGTATCAGAGCTATACTAGACGTATATCACCCCAAAAATCCAACTACATGTATCCATTGTTGAGGAACCAGGCAACGTCTAATGCTACTGTGATAATTCGATTTCCGCATTTCTAAAAGGTGAAAGACATTTCTTAATTAACTTCGCTGCACTGCTTTTGCAATAATACTGTCCAAAAAGCTTTGATTATTTGATGATATAGTAAGTTACTTAACTATTTAAGAAAAAAAGAAATAATGGAATTGTCGAAAATTATAAGATATCAACTATTGAAAACAAATCTATTTAGTTGAGCGAAAGGAGTTCATTCAGTAATTCGAAAAAAAGTGTTTCGACGCTGAAGTAGACCCAAGCTAACGCAGATTGTTTGCCCGTTCATAGCTCAAGTCATTAAGAGAAAAATGAAAGAACCAAATCTCGAAACTTTTCAACAGGCCGAGAGGAGTTTCGAAAATGAGGTAGATGAAATAGACTCTCATTATCGTTAGATACTGGCATAATATGCAAAAGGTGAAAGATTGGACGTGTCGTTAATTGTCTGTCATTTACAATTTAATAGCCAGTTCATACAGTATAGCTGTTTTCGATAGCTCAATCAGATTGCTATTGGTCGTTAGTAAATGACATATTCAGGTATAAAACGGGAAAACGGAAATGTCGTAATTTCTAACATATTTACTATTGGTATGTGAACGCATCAACTAATACAAAACAGTTATGGATCACGAAGTAGGCTTTTGCTAATCGTAAGTTACTGCCATAGTTAAGAATAAAATAAAACATCGGAATGATCGTAAATTGTCAGTATTGTAAATTGAAGTAGGATTACAATATATGTGGCGAACTGAGTGTTGGTGGCTGAATTAATTTAGTCATGTTATCGTAAATTTTGAGTTACTTAGAATCGAAAAGTGAGTCCATTTAGTTGAGCGCTAGGTGTTTATCTGTAATTAACGAATAATCTTGATAACGATTATTTACTTAACTATCTATTATATAAAAGAGAACGCACAAATCCTTTGTTAGCTCATCACGCTAATACGGCTGAACCAATTTCTTTCATTTTTGGGGGGTTATTAGGATTTGGACCCTAGATGGTTTTTATCATATCACTTTAATTTTTAATTACCAGTGTCTTGAGATAATTGACCATTCAAGTGTCCATAACGTACAAATCCTTTGTTAGTTCATCATAGGTATAAAAATAAACGTATTTATATGCAACCCGCATGACCGTGTCACTCGGCGGGTTAACATAAATGACAGGCGCTATAATGTTAACATTTACTGCAATTTGAAAGCGAAAAAGTAAAAATTATCTAAGTAACAAAGTTTATTGCGTTCCGGGGTGACCCCAGCGAAGCGGGGTGAACGCTGCTAGTTTAAAATAAAATCAAACAATGGATTTATCGTGCGTTATCAGATATTTACAATTGAAAACCGCGTCTAGTCAGTAGGCCCAAGAGAGTACTTGGAAACTCAAGTAGAATCTTGCTGATAGTTGTTTCAAACTTTTTTAAGAATAACATGAAAGAATGCCATTGTCATAGCCACATATTTACAAAAATTCAAATGATTGTATTCAGTGGACATATGGGAGTGTTGGGAAGAGTCCGCAAACTGTTGCTGTTCGTTTATTACTGATATTTTCAAGAGTAAAATAAGAGGATGGAGAAAACGTAATTGGTCATATTTGAAAATTGAAAAATTAGTCCAAAGAGTAGAGCGCATAGTGTGTGTTGGTATATAGAGTAGAGCTTTGATGACCGTTAGTTAATCATCGACTTTAGAAGAAAATCACAAAATTTAATGGTCGAAAATTGTCAGATATTTACAATTGAAAAGTGAGTAAATTCAGAAAGGGAAGAGTTATGGTGTAATACTGAGGTAGACTATTGCTGGTTGTAAGTAATTAACATATTTCAGAATAAAATAAAGAAGTGAATTTTCGTAATATGTAAGCTATTTACAAGTTCTATTCATTACATTCATTTAGACGAAAGAAATGGATAAAAGATTAAGCACGCAATAGACTTTCCTTTGCTACATTGTTAGGAATGAAATAAAAGAACGTAATAGTCCTACATTATAAGATAATAGACTCGAAAGTAGCGAAGGTTGAATTTCAAAGATAAGCAGACTCTTATGATCCTTAATTACTTACAAATTTAGAAATATAATTAAAGAACGGAATTATTTATTCAAGGTGAGTTTAGAAGATGAAGCTAACCCTTGTTGATCGCTTTTTGTCAATGTATCAAAGAATAAATGAAATGACGGTATTGTCGTAAATTACTATATCTTGACAAATGTAAAGTTATTTATTTCGTGGCAAGCGAAAATTTCGCTAAATGGAATAGGCTCTCTTTAACGCATAGCTATGGATGGATAGTATGGAACATACACATTTAAGTTTAAAGTGGAAGGGAGGAAATTGTAAATTCTATGTCATGTACAGTAGGAAAGTGAGGCTATTTAGTTATGCGAGAATTCTGTTGATCATTAATTAGTGACCTATTTTAGTTTAAAATGAAAAATAGGAATTGTCCTAAAATTCCAGATACTTACAATTGAATAGCGAGTGTACATTTAGGGTAACAGGAATGTTTGTTAAGTGAAGCATTGCATTTTATTGCTCGTCAGTAGTTGCGACATATTTTGGAATGAAATGAAAGAACAAAATATTAGTGATTTCTCGGATACAATTGAAATCGCGTCTCTGCAGTAGACTGAAATGCGTGTTGCAAACTCAAGTAGACTCTTGATAATCGTTGGTTTAGAACTTTTTAAATATAAAACGAAAGAACGGAATCGTCGTAGTGGTAGTTAGAATTGAAAATTGAATACATCAATTCCAACTTATGTAGTGTTCGGAAGATTAAACAGACTCTTGTTGATCGTACTTTACTGACAGATTAACCTTTAAAACAAGAGAACGGATTTGTCGTACATTGTCAGATATTTACATCTGAAATTGATTCTATTTTGCATGGCGAAATGTGTTTTTAGAAGATGAAGCATACATTCGCTAATCGTTACAATATTACATATTTAAGAATAAAATGAAAATTCGAAATTGTCGAAAAAATCATTTTACAATTGGTAAGTGTAGAGTCAGTAAAGTAAAAAAATGGTTTCGAGGATCTTTAGTTACTTTCATATTTAAGAGTAAAATAAAAGAATAGTTGATTTGACAGACATTAAAAATATGAGTGATTTAAATATATAGAACGAAAGAGTTTTTGTTATCTGTAGTAATTAAACTCTTGTTGATTGTAAGTTTTAAACCTATTTAAGAATAAAATCAAAGAACTAATCAATCGTAAATTGTCAGATATTTAGAATCGGAAAGTGATTCCATTGAGTAGGACAAAAGGTACGGTTTGTTATATAAAAACAGACCCTCGATTATCATTAATTGTTGATAATGATGAACTCTTTAGAAAAATAATAATGGGTTAACGTATATTGTGATATATTTAGAATTGAAAAAGGTCTATTCTGTAAAACGAAAGGAGTCTTTCGAAGCCGTTGAAAACTCTTCTAATCGGTAGTTACAGACTTTTTAATTATAAAATGAAAATAGCTGCATCATACATTGTCAGATATTTAAAATTGAAAAGTGTCCTCATTCAATTTGGCGAAGGGAGTTTATCAAAGAATATGTAATCTCTTGCTAATCGTTAGTTACTAACATATTTAAAAATGAAGTTAGAGAACAAAATTGTTGTAAATCGTAAAAAATTTTTTATTGCAAAGTAATTACATTTAATAGCACGAAAGGAGTGTTTGGAAGCCAAAGTAAACTCTTGAAGACCTTACAAAAAAAATTAAATAATGGAATTGTCGTAAATTGTGAGAAATTTTCAATTAAAAATGAGGCAATTCAGTATGGCGAAATGATTGTTCCGAAGGTGTATTATACTCTTACTAATCGCTAGTTGCCAAAATATTTAATAATAAAATGAAAAGACGAAAATGTAAATTGTCTTATATATACAATTGTAAAGTCGGGCCATTCAGTAATACGATTGGAGTGTCTGAAAGAAAAGTAAATTTTGGTAATCGTTAGTTACTGACATTGTCGGAACGTAAGTAACAGAATTTTCGTAAATCGTAAATTTTTTCCATTGAAAAGCGATTCCATTCATAGAACGAAAGGAGTGACTGTAAGCCAAATTAAGGTATTGATGAACGTTAGTTACCGAACTATTTTAGAAAAAATTAAAATAATTGAATTGCCGTAATTGGTGAGGTATTTAAAATTGAAAAATGAGTCTATTACATATAGCGAAAACAGAGTTTGGAAACTGAAGCAAATGAAATAGACTGTCGTTGTCTTTAGTTACTGAGATATTTAAGTAAAAAGTGGAAGAACGGAATTATCGTTATTTGTCTATTTACAATAGAATAGCAAGTCTATTCAGTATTGGAGTGTTTAAAGGCTTAATCTGATTCTTTGCATTGCGAAAGTAATGTTTGGAAGTGAAGCAGAGAATTGCACATCGTAGACGTATTTAAGAATAAATCGAAAGAAAGGAATATTCGTAATTTTTATCATATTAACAATTGGTAAGTTATTCCAGTCAGTAAAGCGAAATCAGTGTATGGAACATGAAGCAGGGTGTTTTTAATGATAAGTTGCTGACTTATTTAAAAATAAAATGAAACAAGTCTTTCGTCGTATACTGTCAGATATTTAAAATTAAAGAGTGATGCTATTATATACAGCGAAGGGTTTATTGGAAGCTTAGTAATTAGACTTCTGCTGATCGTTTGTTATGGATATATTTAAGACTAAAATGAGGGTACGTGACACGTTAATTGTCGTGTATTTATAATTGAAAAATTAGTTAAATTGTATATCTTATTTAAAAATGTTTTAAAAATAAAAATATAAGAACTGACTTTTCGTTATTTTTCTGAAATTAACAATTGTAATTTGAGTGTATTCAGTAGGGCGAATATATTGTTTGGAAGCTGAAGCAGACTCCTGCTGATCGGTAGTTGTAGACTTACTTGAGAATGAAATGAATAACGGAATTTTAAATTTTGAGATAATTAAGATTGAAAAGTGACGCTATTAAGTATGGTGAAAGGAGTGTTTCCTAACACGCCCTTCGTATTTACTGATTTCTTATTTACTGACATATTTAGGAATATTATGAATTATCGTAAATAGTTGGAGATTTACACTTGACAAGTTGATCAAGAGGTATGTCATAAAAAAATATTAAATACACTCTCATTATCGTTAGTTACTGATGTATTTAAGTATAAAGTGTAAGAACGGAATTGTCGTAAGTTGCCTGTATTTACAATTGAAAAGCGAGTCTATTCAGTATTGCAAAAGGTCTGTTTTCGTATGAAAAGCATTTTTAAATTGTAAATAACTGACAAAGTACGAAAAATCCGTTTTTTCTTTTTAAAATTAATATTCAGGACCAGTGTATTAACATCGAGACTTTACTTAGTGTTACAAATACGTCTTCCGTTCTACTGATTGGTCCCGCTTTTCAATAGTAAATATATCACACATTACGACAATTTCTTTTTTCATTTTATTCTTAAATATGTCGATAATGTGCAATTGTCTGTTTCAAGTTCGAAACATTCCTTTCGCGATGCAATATAGACTCATTTTTAAAAAGTAAAAAACTCACAATATACTACCATTGCGTTGTTTCGTTTGAAACTTAAATATGTCAGATCTGCTCAAGTCTACTCAGCTTCCGAACAATTCTTTTGCCCTACTGTGTGGAAACAATCTTTATTTCAAAATACTTCACAATTTACAACAATTCTGTGATTTCATTTTATATTTAAATATGTTAGTAATTAATATTCAGCAGGAGTCAGCTTAATCATTGAAACACTCCGTTGCAACTTCTACTTTTAAATGTATTACAATGCTCGACTATTCAGTTCTTACACTTCAATCTTATATATCTAACTATCGATCAAAGCATATTATTTATTAATTTTATTTTAGTGGTGAAATGCCTTTCGGTTTATATCTGGTTGTACAAGAATTTAATTTAATTCAGCTGCTGCTTGCTTATGAATTTAATTTTTTTGGTTTGGCCGTAAGTAATAGTAAGGGGGATTTATTTCTTACTAATGTTATTTATAATGTGATATCAAAATTAATGAAACATGTGAACTTAGCAGTAGCATTTATTTATAATTTTGTTATATTTTTATGCATTTTTTACTTCTCAAAATTTGACAAACTTTATTCTTCTCCTGCTAAACAAAGTACTTCATCTAATATATATATATATAATATACACTATGTTAAGTGAGGCAAGTGCAAACCATCATATCTTTCACTTACGAGCCACCACCACTAAAAATTTTACTTTCGGCTCTACCTAGAACACTGTTGAGCTTGCTTGGTAAGAACTAAAATATATTTAATTGGTATTTAGTTTAACGTAGTTCCTCCAACGGCGTTTTCTATGATAAGGACACCATTGACCCCAATGACGTATAAAGCAGCCGCAGGTTCTCGTGTAACCTAATTTATAATTACTTGTATATATGATTAACATTTTTCGAAGGCAAGAGTAACGTTACTTGTTTGAATAAATCAGGGGTGTAGCCAGCAGTTTTAAGTAGGAGGGGTCCTTCGTTTTTTAGGGGGTGCAGGCTACAATGTATAAAACAAAAAAATACATACGTTAAAGTTAGTGTTTTTTGAGGCCTGAGATTTTTATTATTATTATCATTATTGCCTTTTCTCCATTAATTATGTTATAAGTAGATTTTATTATCTTTCGCCAAGAACTACTGAACCGGACCAAACATTATAATTTACTGTATAACTATTTTAATTTAAGCCCTTGGTCACACAGCCTATCTATAAAGGTTACCAAGAACGTTATATAACTTTTTCTCCCACCACTTTCGAACATCGATGTATAGTTCTGGCTGACTACCTGGAAGATTAAAGTTAGTCCCCATCAGCATCGACGATTCTCTGCCAACGTTCTGGGAGACCACGGATTCCGTCGCGGTAGAATTTCGTGGAGCGTGAAGCGAAGAAAGTATCAAGTGAATTTTGTATCTCTACTAAGAATTTGAAGTGGCATCCTCTAAGGTAACAGTCCAAGGGTTGGAACAAGTGAAAATCTTACGCTGCAATTTCCGGGGAGTATAGCCCATGCAATAGTGTCTCCAATTCAAGGCGTAAAATGGTGTCCCGGGTCATCCTTACCACGTGGGGCTTAGCGTTATCCTGTAACAGGAGGACCCCTTAGCGATTTAGAACTGCTGGCTCCACATCTTTGAGTTTCCTTGGACACGACTCAACTGCTGACAGAACACAATTGCATTGATGTTCTTTCCAACTGATAGCAGTTTAAAGTGTACGATGCAGCGAGCACTGCACCCAACATACAATAGAACTTTCTTCTGGTCCAATACTAATTTCGACTTTTTTGGAACAGGTTCATGGATGCTAACCAATGCTGGTGGCACCGTTGAGCTTCGTACAGGTCCCACTTATCATCACATGTCAACACCCGGTCCAGAAATTGCTCCTTCCTCAGACGAGATAATAAAGGAATACAGGTCTCCGTTCACGTTGTCTTCTGGCACGGAGTTTAATAATGTGGGATCCATCGATGCAACTTCTGGTGTTTCCACAGTTGATGGAGGTGCTGCCGAATGATTTCTTCACTCATATTGAATTGTAGTCCCAGTTCCTCACACGTCTGGCACTGTTAAACTAAATTGCTGCTTGAAGATCTTAATTTTGTACATGTATTGGTCTTCCGGCAAGTGATGCATATTCGAATGTTTCGTCACTGTCCTTAAACATAAGCTACCACTGCACTATCCGCGTAGTCACAACACCCTCACAAAAGGCCTGAGATATCTTCTACTTCACTGCAGCGTTGTATGACCCCTAGTTTGAAGTACAACAGACACGCCCTTATGATTCTGAGGAGGTCCCATATTCTCTCCGTCCTTACGCAAGTTCACGGAATAACTGAACTGTCACAACTACTTAGTACGGTACACCAACAACTGACCTTCGGCTTATCTCCATTCGCATTCAACTCACGGTGTGAGCGCCAATGGATCACATACCACCACAAAAAGGGGCAGAACATTCTTGGGTACCTTTATACATAAGACTGATATTTGGAATTGTACTTAATTTCTCTGAGATTTCCTGACGAAAATATTTATTTATTATTCATCACTAAAAGACATAATTACTGTTTTAACAGCAGTATATCCTGTTACACATCGAGTAGCATTAAAAAGAGCGAATGAATTCCGAACTAAATCTCTGAATAAAAACGTTATTTTCCCATAATTTTTCCACCTGATAAAAAATTTTCAAACAATAGTTACATATAAAAAAATTAATAATACTAATGTGTTTACTGCTGTTTTTTAATCCTAGTATTTGAAGAACCTTGTTAACTGAAAAAAATAAATCCCAGTAAATTGAAGATTTCGGGTCAAAAACCCAAGTCCAAAAGGTAAGAGTGTAAGCTTCACAAGGTTTTCTCGCCTTCGGATTTTTTTCAAACTTGCACACACTAGACCGAAAATAAGTAAACACTTTTTTTTTCTTTCGCGAAATAAGTATAGGGCAAAGTGCCCCTTTTAAAAAAGGGCCTCCTTGTTTAACTCGGCCACTTTAAAGAAATGAAACTCCTCAGATAGAAAGATGACTTCAATATTGGAAATACGTATTTTGTCGTTTTTGCGAGAAGAGAGTTCCCTTCGAAATGAGAAAGGACACAATCCTTAGAAACCGTGAAACCGTGATATGTTCTAGATTTTGTGTTCCTAAGGAAACGTCTTAATAGGCACAACCACAAATCACTGACCGTTTGGCAATTACACAGCCACTTTTTTGAAAACAGTCCATAATAACAACATTCTGGATTTTGGTAAAGTGACTAAAGCCGTGCGTGATATGTTGTTGGTATTGTGATCCTGAGTAAAATCTTATAGGTATAACCACCAATCATTGATTGTTTGGCCACTCATTGCCCGTTTTGAAAGCAGCCGAAGATAGTGATATTGTAGAGTTTGATGAAAATGACTGAAACTGTGATATGTTCTGCACAGAGATGTTCACCCTCGGGAGGGCATCCTCACCGTCAAGTTCACTCGCCCGCAGTGACGCGAGGCCAAGGAAAAGTATTGGCTGCGAGGGCGAGGGTGCGCGAGGGCGAGGAAGAGCTTGTATGGCGAGGGTGAGGGTGCGCGAGGGCGAGGAAAAGCTTCGAAGAAGAGGGTAAGGGTGCGCGAGGGCGAGGAAAAGCTTCGATGGCGGGGGTGAGGGTGCGCGAGGGCGAGGAAAAGCTTCGACGAAGAGGGCGAGGGTGAACGAGGGTGAGGGCCAACTGTTACTGCGGGAGCGAGGGTTCACGATGGCTAGAAACAACTTCCTTCAGGAGAACGAGGGCACGCGAGGGAGGAGGACAAGCTTCGTTGAAAGTAACTGTTTTGAGTTAGTTGTTTGACCTCTTTCGGAGAGAGGCAAAATTTAAAATTTCATCTGCCATGTGCCCTAGATGAAAAGTTAGTGTCATAGCAAGGTTATACATTAATCGTATTTTTCCTTTCAATTAATTGCAGTAGACAATTTCTCGTGTGTACGTACATAATTATAAAAAATAATAACGCAAATAAGAATAATATTTGATTTTTCCCATGAAAGTTTCCGGGTAGAAATAGCGCTACATTAAGAAGTAAGTGTGCCTCATTGTTGCCCTCCCTGTGCTGGAGACGTTTTAGATAAGAAGTGTCTACTACACTGTCATGTTAAAAGAGTGTTGTTAGACAGACAGACAGGTACTCACGTCATTCAGCAGTAAATGACAAGAGCGCTGATATCTGAACAAACACAATCAATGAGAGAACCATCAGAATGCAGTAGATCAGATGGAAAAAGACTTGATGGAATGACTTGGGTTTATAGATGGGCATTTTGCTCTGTACTCTCTCGCACTCGGGCTAATTTTCTTCAACTGGGCTCTCGCTCATTTATTCCTTTGGGAATCGTGCTCGGGCTCACTTCCCTCAGTGGGACACACGCTGACTTATTTCATTCGCGCTAAGGGTTGCGCTTAATTATTGAACCCAAGAACGGTCGAGCGCGAATGCCGAGCTAGCGAGCGTTGGGCTCGTGAGTTTCGATGCCCATAAAATGGGCTGATTAATAGCATACATCCTCCTCCAATGTCCACTACTGATGAAGTTGTTACAATTAATCGGAATTTTTAACTTTCCATAGTTTTGTGACAGCCCAAACTATTATCTTAATCAATATTTGTTAAAATAATGTCAGTCACTATTGTATCGATTTTCATTGTTGCTGCTTTTATAATCTACGTGGGTAGAGCTATCATTTAGTTACAAAATAAATAATATGTTTTTTCTTGTCCTTAAATAGAAATATCTGACACGCTAATACTGAAATTTTGTCAAAAGAGCTGCTTTACACATTCAAATTAATGAAGTCATTCATGTTATACGTTAGAGTGGGTATATATTTCCGAGTGATAATTCAACAATAGTGTTCTGAAGTATTTTATTTGTTTGCTGACGGTTTCATAATTAAGCTCTTTAGATTTTTCCCTTTGAATTTGTTCAAATTCCTCAGTTACGCTACATACATCAGGGATGGCCAAAGTGCTGACTGTCAAATTCTGACAGACAGTCAGCGGCAGTCATTCTACCGCCACTCATCAAACCTTGATTTCACCCTCACCCTCATGAGAGCCGCCCTTGTGTGGCTGAATACTTATGCTTGCATTGTAGTTCTAGGAACATTTTGAAGTAAAGGCATTGGATACTGTTGATAAATGATGTAAACGTCACTATCGACCGAGATCTCTATTGTAACAGAACAGTTGTTCCATTTTAGGTGTTCCACAGTAAGTTATATGATGATATGTTTAGTTTCCTTTCTTTAGGACGTATGTTAAGCAAGGGTGGATCCAGGAAGGACTTCTGGTGAGGGTGGTGGGTTGTAATACTGCTACTTAGAGCTACTTTTAAGAGCTCCAAACTCTGGGATGCGTTTTATTTGTATATATAAAATAAAGAAGTTTCCTCTTCTGGGGGGGAGCGATCGCCCCCCCCTGGATCCACCACTGACGATAAAGAAAAAATTCAACAAATAGGTTGAATAATTGACGCTCTGATCCTCACGAAGGAGGCCCTCTCGAGGCCTCCTCACCCTCAATTACCCCCGCCCTCAATGATATGAGGGCGAGGGTGCGCGAGGGCGAGGAAAAGTTTTGAGCACGAAGGCGAGGGCGAGCGAGGTGGACAACTCCTATCGCGAGGGCGAGGGTGCGCGAGGGCGAGGACAAACTTTGATGGCGAGGGTGAGGGAGCGCGAGGGCGAGGGAAAGCTTCGACGAAGAAGGTGAGGGCGCGCGAGGGCGAGGACAAACTTCGGCAGCGAGGGCGATGGTGCGCGAGGGCGAGGACAAGCTTCGACGAAGAGGGTGAGGGCGCGCGAGGGCGCGGACAAGCTTCGGCAGCGAGGGTGAGGGCGCGCGAGGGCGATGGACAATTCCATTTGCGAGGGCGAGGGTAAACGAGGGCGAGGGCAACTGCTACTGCGAGGGCGAGGGTGAGTGAGGTCGAAGTAAAATGAACATGTATGATTATGACCCTAAGGAAAAGTCTTCACGGGCACAACTACCACTGAATGACCATTTGGCTCCTACGAGAGCACTGTTTTGAAAGCAACCGAAAATAGTGATCTTGTGGAATTCGTTGATAATGTTTGAAACGGTTATGTTGTAGATATTATAATCCTGAGAAAAATTTTTATTTTACTAAACCACTAATCACAGACCGTTTGAGCACTACGAGGACCCTTTTTTGAAAGCAGGTGAGACGAAAATACTGAAGTTCTGTATTTGGGTTAAAATAAGAGAAACTGTGATATGTTGGAGAGATTGTCACCTTGAGAACCAGGCGCAATGGATCCAATCACAAACCACTAATCGTTTGGTCACTGCAGGGCTACTTTCTTGAAAACAGCTGAGTATAACGATCTCATGGATTTCAGTAAGATTGAGTAGCACTAAAATATGTTGAAGATCTCATCATGAGAAATAGTCTTAATGGGCAAACGAGGTAAACGAGGGCGAGGGCCAACTGCTACTGCGAGGGCGAAGGTGAGTGAGGTCGACGTAAAATGAACATGTATGATTATGACCCTAAGGAAAAGTCTTCACGGGCACAACTACCACTGAATGACCATTTGGCTCCTACGAGAGCACTGTTTTGAAAGCAACCGAAAATAGTGATCTTGTGGAATTCGTTGATAATGTTTGAAACGGTTATGCTGTAGATATTATAATCCTGAGAAAAATTTTTAATGGACTAAACCACTAATCACAGACCGTTTGACCACTACGAGGACACTTTTTTGAAAGCAAGCGAGCCGAAAATACTGAAGTTCTGTATTTAGGTTAAAATAAGAGAAACTGTGATATGTTGGAGAGATTGTCATCTTGAGAACCAGTCGCAATGGAACCAATCACAAATCACTAATCGTTTGGTCACTGCAGGGCTACTTTCTTGAGAACAGCTGAGTATAACGATGTTATGGATTTCAGTAAGATAGAATAGCACTAAAATATGTTGAAGATCTCATCATGAGAAATAGTCTTAATGGGCAAGACTATCGAATTACGAACCTTTGGCCACTACAGGCTCAGATTTTTTTAAAAGAGTGGAGTATAATGACATTTTTTATTTCAGTGTAACTGAATGAAATTGTTATATGTTGTAAGTCGTGATCCTGAGAAAAAAATGTCTAGTACATTCTAGGGTTTTCCTTTGTCTCGCAAAATGAGCATCTGAATTTTATCTACCAGTATGTTTAAATAATATTGGCCACTACTCTCACCTCCCCTATTTCGGGTTGTAAGATAGTACGTTTGAAGATTTTATACAATTCTACTAATTTCCAGGTACCCTTACCTTCTTCTGTTTTAAAGCTAGGCCCCGTTGTTGCCAAATGGTGACTGATTGTGTTTGTGTTCATTAAGACATTTTCTCATGATCACAATATCTAGAACCTATCACGATTTCAAGCAATTCCATCGACATCCAGAATACTATTACCTTCGGTTGCTTTTTTTTTAAGTGGTCCTGTAGTGGGCAAACAGTCATTGCTTCGTGTGCGTTTTGAGACTTTTATCTGGTTCAGAATATCTACAAAATATCTAGGATTCAAGCAATTCCACCGAAATCCAGAATAAAATTTCCTTCTGCTGTTTTGAAAAAAGTGGCCGTGTTGTGGCCAAACGGAGAGTGATTGGTGGCTGTGCTTATTGAGATATTTCCTCTGCATCACAGCAATTACAACATATCAGAGTTTCAGTCATTTTCATCGAAATCCACAATATCAGGATTGTCTGCTGCTTTTGAAAAAGTAGACCAGGAGTGGCCAAACGATCAGTAATTTTTAATTATAGCCTTTTAAGACTTTCCCTCTGGAACACTATATGTACAGCACATCACGGTTTTAGTCATTTTAACAGAATTCCAGAATGTCGTTATCAACGATTGTTCTCCAGAAAGTGGTCCTGTAGAGACAAACGGTCAGCGATTTGTGCTTGTGCCTATTGAGACTTTTTCCCAGAAACATCATATCTACATAATATCACGGTTTCAAGCAGTTCCATGAGAATCCAATGTCCGTAAGGATTGTGCGGGGTCCTTTGTCATTTCGAATTGGGCGTTGGCAATATAACCGATTCTCGCAAAACCGACAAAACCGGTATTCCCTACCTTAAGTCATCTTTGCATGGGCAGAGTTTAGTTTCTTTAAAGTGGCCCTTTTAATCAAGGGGACCATTTTTTGAAAAGGGCCCTTTGCCTCCTCTGCCTATTTCCCGAAAGAAAAAAATACGTGTCGATTTATTTTCGGTCTTGTATATATTGCCAAGTTTGGAGGAAATCTGATGAAGAAAATTATTATTTATATATAAACTTTAAAGCTGGTCCTTTGGGGAACAGGAATTCATTTTTTGGGGGAGGCTGGCCCCGTTGGGCCCCCCGTGCCTACACCCGTGCGTGAGATAAAAAAACTATCCATCCATTCTCACTGTCATGGCACCAAGGCAGGGAGTTCCTCACACCCTTTTTTATGCTAGTGACTTTGACCCAAGTGGATAAAACAAAGATCAGCAGTGTGTCAAGAATAAAAACATCTAGAACCAGTTTTCTTTTATCTTCATTAAAATAATAATAATAAATACCAACTTCAACTTATAGAATCGAAATATTCCGCGTGAGTCGATGAATGCTTTAACATTGTAATTGAATCTGGAATACTATCACAAAATCATTGGTGCATCGTTACTTGTTCTTAGGGCAACAACCCCTAACTTTGGTGATTCATAAGTGTACTTGCTACAAGTAAAATATCATTGGCATCAGGGTGACCTTTGATGGAAAAAATGAAAAAAATTGTGCCATTCGTTAGTGCATCATTAGGACTTCTAGAAGGAAATAAGAGTTTGTTTGAAGTTTTACATTTCTGAAATTGTCCTCGGAAAAAATTTTGATTAATCCCAAAATATGGTAAGACTACCATTAGTGCGCAGTGCTTTTAAGAAAACTAAAAATGCACTTACGATTGCCGTTAACCCATGTAACCTATCTATGTGTTATTATGAAATTTGATATTTCTGAAGTCGTACTACCTACCGAACATCTTGAAGATGTCCACAATAGGATAGTACTAACTTTAGTTCTTAGTGCGTTTTAGTGCACTAATAAGGCACTAATAATGTGATAAGTTTGATGAAAATCTGTCTGTATTAAGACGGGTGGCGAGCAAACATCATATGATGAAAGGCCCCACCACAAATCTTCAAATACTAGTAAACTCTGATAGCACTTACGTTAGCATTTAGTGCAATAACGTGCACTAACGATGCACTTTCGATTGACGACGATTCATGTAATTTGACAGGTGAGGGGCCAACATCAAACACGTAAGTTGATAGTTTGTTCATGGTAGATTGCGAAAGTTTAAAGCCACTTTTCTTGGAATACTGAGAGGCCACAATTTTTGGTAAAATGTTGAGCAAAAGTGTACAACACTAATACATTATTTTTATCTACTTAAGTCATAGATATAAAGATTCCGCACTGGAAGTTGAAGGTTGGGTTCGAAATTTTGCAGCTAATTTTCTCGAATCGGAAGGGGTACGAAATTATTTGAATGGTTTACAAAATTCTACGGAAGGTGTACAATATATTGGTAACACTTTTGACTTTCTGGACGGTTCCGAGTTAGACAAAAGGAATGGTCGGAAGATCAAGCACGCACGTGCCGATCGTTTGTTACATTGTCGGGAATGAAATAGTCCTACATTGTAAGATAATAGATTGGGAAAGTGGCGAAGGTTTTGTTACTAAGATAAGCAGTCTGTTATGATCCTTACTTACTTAGAAATTTGAAATATAATTAAAGAACGGAATTATTGTAGATTGTATAATATTTATACAAGGTGAGTTTGAAATATGAAGCAAACTCTTGTTGATCGTTTTTTGCCAACATATTTAAGAATAACATGAAATCACGGTATTGTCGTAATTTGTTATATCTTGAAAAATGTAAAGTTATTCATGTCAGTGGCGCAAGTGAAAATTTCGCTAAATGGAATTGGCACTCATTAACGCTAATTACTTACATATTTAAGTATAAAGTGAAAGGAAAGAAATTGTCATAAATTGTATGTCATAAACTGTAGGAAAGTGAGGCTATTTAGTTATGCGAGAATTGTGTTTTCGTATAATAAATCAGACTCTCGTTGATCGTTAGTTAATGAAGTATTTTAGAATAAAATGAAATATTGGAATTGTCCAAAAACTCCTTATACTTACAATTGAATAGCGAGTGTACATTTAGGGTAACAGGAATGCTTGTTAAGTGAAGCATTCTCTTGCTGGTGAGTAGTTGCGACATATTTTAGAATGAAATAAAAGAAGGGAATTTTCGTCAATTCTCGGAAACAATTAAAATCGCGTCTCTGCAGTAGAAGGAATGTGTGTTACAAACTCAAGCATAATCTTGATAATCGTTGGTTTAGAACTTATTTAAGTTTAAAAGGAAAAAACGGAATCGTCGCAGTGATATTTAGAATTGAAAATTGAATACATTTATTCCAACGAATGCAGTGTTCGGAAGATGAAACAGACTTATTGATCCTTCGTTACTGACAGATTTACCTTTAAAACAAGAGAACGGATTAGTCATAACATGAGATATTTACTTTTGAAATTGATTCTATTTTGCTGGGCGAAATGTGTTTTTACAATATGAAGCAAACTCTCGCTAATGTTACAATATTACATATTTAAGAATAAAATAAAAGAGCGCACTTGTCGTAAAAATTATTTTACAATTGGGAAGTGTAGGTCAGTAAAGTATAACTAGGGTTTGGAGGATCTATAATTACTTACACATTTAAGAGTGAAATAAACTGTTGCTGATCGTTAGTTGCCCACATATAAAAGAAGAACATGAATGAATGCAAACGTACCAAAATGTCACAAATGTACAATTGATAACCGAGTCCTTTCAGTGAAGTGAATTGAATGATTGGAAAATTAAGCAGACTAATGATGACTGCAATTTGTTTAAGAATAAAATGTAATAACGAAATGTAATAAACTGTTAGTCATATAGAACGTAAAAGCGAGTCTATTCAATATGGGAAAGAGAGTGTTGGGAAGTAAAAGCACATTGTTGATGCTCGTTGCCTGACGACATATTCAAGAATAAAATGAAACAACAGAATTTTCGTACATAGTCTGCTATTTACAAGTTAAAAGTTAGTCAGTACGGTAGGGCCAAAGGAGTGTTGGATAATGAAAACATTCTTGCTGACGGGTAATTGCGGACACACTAGAATAGATTTAAATAACGCTATTGTCGAAAATTGATAGATATTTACAACTGAGAAGATGCGATAAGTACGGCAAAAAAAAAAAACTTTTGAATAATAAATATACACTCATTATTCCGTTACTTACATCTTTAAGTATTAATTGAAAGAACGTTATTGTCGTATATTATCTGTCATTTACAATTGAAACGTATGTATTCAGTAGGTGAAAAATATGTTTTCGTATATAAAGTTTACTCTTGATTATCGTTAGTTGCTGACATATCTAAGTAAAATGAGAAAAAAAAACTGAAGTAAATTAAAAGATATAATAGCTGAAATGTTAGTCCATAGAGAAGGGCGAAAGGTGTGTTCTGATCTTAAAGCTGGCTCTTGATAAACATTAGTAACGGAACTTATTTAGATTAAAATGAACTAATACATAGTCAGAATGACGTTAGAAATGAAAATAGTCAAAATTTATAATTGAAACGTGAGTAAAGTCAGGTGGAAACGAGTGCTGGTGGCTGTTAGTAACACATATAAGAGAAAAAGTGAATGAATGGAATGGAAAAAGCTTGACAGATATTTACGATTGGCATGTGAGTCTATTCAGTAACGTCAAAGAGAGTCTGGAAGATGAAGAAGGTCCTTGATCGTTAGTTTCTAACATATTTAATAACAAAATGAAATAAACGGAATTGTAATTTCTCAGATATTTACAATTGGAATGTGTCTTTTAGATAAAGTAGGGAGATAGAAGACTTTCAAAACTGAGGTATACTTTTACTGATCGGTAGTTGTCTACATAACTGAGAAGGAAATGAAAAAATAGAATCGTCATAAATTACCGATATTTAGAATTAAATAGTTATTCCATTCCCTAAGGGAAAAGGTGCGTTTGAAAGATTAAGCAGTCTCTTGCATGATAAAAGCATTGCAAATTAAAAGCGAGTCTATACAGTAACGTAAAAAGGTTGCTTAGAACCTGAGGTACACCAGGCTGCTTGTTTCCGATATATGTAATAATAAAAAGAAATAATGGAAATTGTCGGTGATTGACATATATTCAAAATTGAAATCGCGACTCTTCTGTATTCTGAAAGGAGTGTTTGGAACCTGACCAGACTCCTGTTGATCATTACTTCAAGACTTATTAATGAATAAAATAAAAAAAACGGAATTGTCGTAATATGCAACACATTTACAATTGAAAACTATTCTACTCAGTACGGCGAAAGAAGTGTTTGCAAAGTAAAGTCTAGCTAATCGGTAGTTGCAGATAGAATTAAGAATAAAATGAAATAACAGAATTATAGCAAATTCATTGATAAAAACAATTGACTATTTGTTGTATTCAGTAGGGCAAAAGAATTCTTCGGATGGTAAAATAAACTCTCAGTATCTTCAGTTACTGACATATATAATTATAAAGGGAAAGAACGAAATTCTGTGGAGTGCTTGGATGATTAACCAAACTCTCCCCGATAGTTTCTTACTGACTAACGTGCACTAACGATGCACTTTCAATTGACGATTTGTATAATTTGAGAAGTAAGGGCAACATCAAACAAATAAGTTGATGGTTTGTTCATGGTAGATTGCCAATTTTCTACGATTGCTAAGTTTAAGGTCAATTTTCTCAGAATACTGACAGGCCAAATTTAAAAAAAAAAAAAAAAAGTTGTGCAAAGTGTATAACATTCATACATTATTTTTGTCTACTTAAATCATCGATATTAAGATTCCACACTCAAAGTTGAAAGTTGAGTTAGAAATTTTGGAGCTAATTTTCTCGAATCGGAAGGAGTACGAAATTATTTGAATAGCGAAAAAAATTCTACGGGAGGTGTACAACATTCTACGGGACATTGAATCATAACCACTAATTATATGTCTGATATTGCTAATCGGCACTTCATGTTGATAGTTTGCTTATAGCAGACACCATACTTTTAAGGCCAATTTTTTTTTTTTTAAATACAGGGTATAGAAATTTGTACGATATTCCCATATTATTTTTAACTACATATATCTCGGATGTGGTGATTCCGCAGTCGAACGTCAAGTTTGTGTGCGGAATTTTAATCGCAAATTTCTAGAAACAAGTGAGTGTACAAATGTGTTTAAAAGACGTACAAAATTTGTACTAAATAATGAACATGTTTAATATGTGATTTGCCTATTATGGACTCCAAGCTAACGGACCGTTATTAAACGTTTAATATAGCGTTGATACATTTAATTTCATTATATACGACACGCATTTCTTTACTTTCAAAGATTTTGCATAAATATTATTATTACCAGGCAAAGCCCATTTCAGCCAAAGTGTATTTATTTAGTTATTGCCATTCATTGTTGCCGTACATTCTTGTTTCACTGTTTGAAATGAACTAAAATACATTTAATAATTATTTCTAGCAGTGTTACAAATCTATGCAATAAAGTTAATCAAAAGTTGGCAATTGTGCAAACCTGAATAAACGTAGGAAAAGCAACAGATATAAGAAAACATCATATCGTAAATGCAAGGGATGGGGCTGGGGACCCATTTTTTATAACGCTTCTTTCTCTGATAGTAAAATTCGTCAAACTTTAAAATTGTTCGTGAAATTTGATCAAACGATGATCAAAGTATTGGCATCAAAAAATTTCGAAACTGCCATAAATTGGATCTAGCGTGTACTTACTCCCCGTACTAAATATAGCTTTATTTAATTAGTAACGTTCATGATACGGAGGTGATGGGGCCTAGTATACAGTTAGCTAACTAGTAAAAAAAATTATGTTAGTAACGCTGGTCTGTTAAAAATTGTTGCTCATACCAGATCAAACGCTTGACAAGAAAAATTCGAACCAGAGGTAAAGGGTCTCTGTTTTCCCATTTCATAACCCTTATATCTCAGTTAGTAAAGTTGACCAAACGATAAAAATTATTTATCAAACCTGATCCAAAGATGATCAAACGATTGGCGTCAAAAATTTCGAAGTGGAGGTAAATGGGGGCTAGCGTGTAGTTAGCTCACCCTACTAGAAAAAGCTTATATTTATGTTACTGACGATGATCAAACGTTAGAAATTGTTGATCATACTTGATCAAACAATGATCAAACTATTGACATAAGAAAAGCTCGAATCGGAATTGAATTGGGGTAGCTTGTAGTTAATGCATTTCTAAAAATAGCTTATATCTATGTTAGGAACGCTTATCAAGCGTTAAAAATTATTAATCATACCTGATCAAACAATGATCAAACTATTAACATAAGAAAAGATCTATCGGAGGTGAAGGTGGGGTTGGCCCCTTATTTTGTAACGTTTATATCTTTGTTAGTATAGTTGATCGAACGTTCAAAATTATTGATCGAACCAACAAATAATGATCTAACGATTGGCGTCGAAAAATTTCGAATCGAAGGTGAAGCGGGGACCAGCGTGTAGTTATCCTCCCTACTAAAAATAGCTTACATTTTATATTTTAGTAACGCTGATCAAACGTTGAAAATTGTTGATCATACATGATCAAACGATTTAAATAGGAAATAATCGGATTGGAGGAGAAGGGGAGCTGGCCGCCCAGTTTTTTAACCGTTATATCTCTGTTAGTATAGTTGATCAAACGTTGAAAATTGTTGATCAAACATGATCAAACGATGATCAAACGATTGGCGCCAAGAAATTTCGAATCGGAGGTGAGGCGGGGGCCACTGTGTAGCTAGCTCCCCTACAAAGAGCTTATATTTCTATCAGTAACAATGATCAAACGTTAAAAATTATTATCATACCTGATTAAACGATGATCAAAAGATTTACATTATGATAATTTTAATTTATCTCGAGGTGGAGCTAACTGCGCGCCGTTGTATTTTGGAGTATAAAGCACACTCTTGATGTTCGTTAGTTACTGAACTATATTTAAGTTAAAACATAAAATGGAATTCTCAAAAATTATCAGATATTTACAATTGAAAAGTTAGTAAACTCAGCTGGCGGAAGGCGTTTTCGATGATGAAGCAGAGTCGTGCTCATCGTTAGTACTTCAAAATTTTTTAGAATAAAATGAAAGAACGGAATAGTCGGTTTTTGACAGATATTTAAATTCTATAAATGAATCCATTCAGCAATGAGAAAACTGTGTTTGGAAGATGAAGCACGCTGTTGGTAATGGTTAGGACCTAAATAAAATATTTAAGAATAAAGTGAAATCATGAAATAATCGTACATTGATATATATATATATATATATATATATATATATATATTTTGAAAGTGCCGAATGCAGGGTTTCAAGGATGAAGCAGACTTTTGGTGATCGCTATACGCTGACGTATTTAACAAGAAAATAAAAAAAACGGAATTGTCATAATTTCTCAGATATTTACAATTTAAAAGTTAATACATACAGTATGATTAAAGGAATATTTGGATGATTTAGTAGACTCATGTTGATCGTTTGTTTCGAACATGTCTAAGGGAAAAATGGCATAACGGAACAGACGTAAATTGACAGATGTATACAATTGTAAATTTAATCGAAAGAGAAGGGCGAAGGGTGTGTTTTGGCTTGGTAATCGTTAGTTACCGTGTCCCCATTTGAAAATGGGTTTATAGAGTTGGACGAAAGGAACGTTTAGAAAATTAACCATACTCATGCTGAATGATAGTTCCGAAATGTTTAAGAATAAAATATCATAATACAATTGTAGTAAATGATCAGATATTTACAACTGTGAAGCGAGTCTTTTCTGTATTCCCAAAAGAGTGTTTGGAAAGGGAAGCAGACCCTTGCTGATTGTTGTTTGATGACATGCTTAAGAATTAAAACAAAGAATGAAATTGTGTTAAATTGTCAGACATTTAACATTCAAAAGTGAGTCCTTCAGTAGGGCAAACGCAGAATTTATGTCTTTAAAACAGATTGTTGCTGATGGATACATGATTAGGAATAAATCAAAGTACACAATTGTTGTAAACTGTATATTTACAAGTAAAATATAAGTAAATTTGGTAGGGCGAAAGTAGTGTTTGAAAGATGGAGCAAACTCTTGGTGATCGTTTTTTGCCCTCATATTTAAGAAGAAATTGATATAACTAAGTTGTCGTAAATTGCTAGATATTTACCGTTGAAAAATTGTTTTATTCAGTAAAGAAAAGAAAGAGTTCGGATGATGTAACGGACTTTCATTATTGTTATTTCATGACATACTTAAGTATAAAGTTAAAGAATTGAATTGTAGAACATTCTCAATTATTTAAGAAAGGAATTATTGTAAATTATAGGATATTAACAAGTACAGTTAAAAAAAATGTTTGAAAGGTGAAGAATCTCGTGCGGATAGGAAGTTGCCGATACATTTAAGAAAGAATGTTTAGAATTGAAAGGTGAGTGAAGTCCGAAAGACGAGAGCTTTACTGTTTATAACCTGAAATAGATCCCTCTTTGTTTTAGTTATTAACATATTACAGAATAAAATGATATATCATACATTCGTAATTATTCAGGTGTATAAACAGACTTTTGCAAATCAAAAATAAATCGGTAGAGCGAAAGGAGTTTTTGAAAGATGCAGCAAACTCTTGGTGTTAGTTTCATGTTGGCATATTTAAGAATAAATTGAAATACCTAAGTTCTCACTAATTGTTAGATATTTACAACTGAGAAATTGTTCTAAAGAGTAGCACCAAAGAAGAGATCGGTAGATGAGTAGACTCTATTACCGTTGGCTACTGACATTTTTAAGTGTAAAGTGAAAGAACGGAATAATCGTTAATTGTTTGTCATATAGAATTGAGAAGCCAGTGTATTTCGTAGGGCGAAATTTGTGTGCTATGGTATATAAGGCATACTGTTGATGATCGTTATTTGCCCACATATTTGAAAACAAATTCTGAGAATGGAACAGACGTAAATTAAGAGATATTTGCATTTGAAATTTTAGTCCATTCAGTAGGGCAAAAGATATGTAGAACGTAGACTTTCATAATAATTAGTTACTGAACTATTTTACAATAAAAAGATGTAATGGAATTCTAAAAAAAATATTATTTACAATTGAAATGTGAGTAAATCTAGCCGTGCGAAGGAGTTTTTACAATCTGAAGTAAACCTTGCTGCTCGGTAGATATCGACATAAATAAGAATGAAATGAAAGACCGGAATGAGTCAATTCACGAAGGTGAAAGGAGCGATTGCAAGATAAAGCACACTCTTGCTGAGTGATTAATGATATATTTAAGAATAAAATGACACAGTAAGAATACAGAACGCAATACACGTAAATTGATAGATATTTACAATTGATGAGTGGGTTCATTCAGTAAAGCGAAAAATGGGTTTGTAGTATAATGCATACTCTTGTTGATCGTTAGTTGATGACATATTTAAGAATAAATAGATTTACAAAATTTTTGTAATTTGCAGATATTTACAATTGCAGAGCGATCCAAATATATAGGGTAAAAGGAGTGTGTGGAAACTGAGGTAATTGGAACTGCTCCACGTCACTTACAATTTTAGAAATAAAATGAAAGAAGAGATTAGTCGTAAAACGTCAAATAATTACAACTGAAAAGTGTTCAAGCGGTAGGGCGAAAAGAACTTTAGAAAACGAAGCAGACTCTTGCTGATGTTTCGTTACTCACATATTTGTCAATTGAATGAAACAATTATAAATTTTCTCATATTGAAAACTATTGAGTTACTCCATTCGGTAGGGCGAAAGGATTGTTGGATCTTTGAAACCAAATGTTGCTTATTGTTATTAGCTGACATATATAAGAATAAAAAAAAATAACGCAATTCTCGAAAATTGTTAGATATTTATAATTGAAAGAGAGTAAACTAAGCAGGGCGAAAGGAGTGTTTGTCAGCTCAAGCATACGCTTGCTGATCGTTAGTTACTCACACAATTAAGCATAAAATGAGAGAATGGAGCACACAGTATTGTTACATATTTATAGTTAATAAGCTAGCCCATTGAGTAGAGAGAAAGATGTGGTTTTGGTATATAAAGCAACTCTTGTGCTCGTAAGTAAATGACATTTTTAAGAATAAAATGGAATAATGGAATTCTAATTTGTCTCATATTTACAATTCGAATGTGAGTCTATCCAGAAAGGCTAAAGAAGTCTTCGGAAGATGAAAGAAACTCACGATATCGTTAGGTACTGATATATTTAAGTACAAGGTAAAAAAACGGAATTGACGTAAATTGTTTGTCAATAACGATTGAAATTGAGTCTTGCTGATCTATTGCTACTGAGATATTACCGTTGAGTATGTCAAGAAATTAAAGAAGAACATGAAATAACTGAATTGTCGCAATTTGTGAGACAGTTAAAATTCAAGTGTGTTACCAATATATTGTGCGAAAGGAGTGTTTGGAAACTGAAGTAAACAGTTATTAATAGGCAGTTTTCGACATATTTAAGAATGAATTGAAATAAAGAAATTGTCGTAATTTGTCAGATAGCTAAAATTGTGAGAGCATTCTGTAAAGCTTAAAGAAAGCTTAGTAGATGAAGGAGGCAATTGCTGATTCTTATTTGCCTTCATATATAAAAATAAAATGAATGAACATAATTGTAAATATTCAGATATTTACAATTGAAAAGTGAATACATACAACAGGGGAAAAGGAGTTTTTTGAAGATTAATTAGACTCATGCAGATTGTTTGGTTCCGACATGTTTAATAATTAAATTACAGAGCTGAACAGACGTAAACTGTAGGATAAATATAATTGAGAATCTACTCGAATGAGTTGGACGAAAGGTGTGTTCTGGCGTATAGATCAGACTCTTGATGATCGTTATTTACAGAACGGTTTTAGAGTAAATCGAAATAATGAAATAGGTTTATGAAAGACTGGAATTGTGTTAATATTTCACATATTTACAATTGGTAGGTGAGTCCATTCAGTAAGGCGAATGTGGTGATTCGAAGCTAAAGCAGGCTCTAGGTAATCTTTTGTTTAACACATTCTTAAGAATAAAATGATAGAATGGTATTGTTATAAATTTTCAGATGTTTAGCATTCTATTAAAGCGAATCCCCCCATTTATAGTAGGGGAGTCCTATCATAATAGGAAAGGAGTATTTTGAAGATTTATAAAACTGTTGCTGAACATTATTGAATAAGTATTTAAGAATAGAATAATGTAACGGAATTGTCGTAATATGTTAGATATTTACAATTCAAAAGTAGTTATATTCAGTAAGTCAAAGAAGATTTCGGAACATCAAATAGACTCTTATTATCGTCAGTTACTGAAATATGTAAATATAAACTGAAAGAAGGAAATTGTCATAAACTGTCTCTATTACAATTGAAAAGCGAGCCTATTTAGAATGACGAAATGTTTCTTTTCCTATATGAAGCATACTTTTCATGATGGTTAGTTACTGAGTTATTTGAGAATAAAATGAAATAGTGGAACAGTCTTAAATTGTCAGATATTGATAATTGGAAACAAGTGTATTCAGTAGGGCGAACTGGGTATTTGGATGCTGAAGTTAACAGTATTAGCAGACATATTTAGGAAGGAAATGAAATAACTTTATTTTCGTAAAGTAATAGATATTAACAATTTTAAAGTAGTTCTGTACAGTAGGGCAAACAATGAATATGGATGATGAAACGGACATTCATTATCGTTAATTAGTGAGATATTTAAGTATAAAGTGACAGAAGGGAATTGTAAGTTGTGTCGATGTACATTTAAAGAGCAAGTCTATTCAGTAGTACGAAGGGTGTTTTTCTATTATGAAGCAGTGTCGCGCTAGTGGTTAGTTACTGATATCTTAAAAAATAAATGATAAAACAGAATTGTAAGAAAATTTCAAAATTTCAAATTAAAAAATAGTACCATTCAATAGGTCGAGAAGAGTGTATGGGAGGAAATGTTTGGTTTTTATTACTGACATATATATCTATAAAATGAAAGAACGGAATACTCGTACATACAAGATATTTATTTTTCAAAAGAGGGAAAGGGTGTGTTTCAAAGATGAAGCGGACTCTTGATGGTCGTTATATACTGAATTATTTTTGAATGAAATCAATGTATGTAATTGTCCTAAATTGCCAGATATTTACAAATAATAGCGAGTCAGCGCAACAGGGATAAAGGTATGTTTGGAAGGTGAACCAAACTCTTGCTGATAGGTAGTTGCCGACCTAATTAAGAATTATATGAAAGAAAAGAATTGTCATAAATTCTCAAATATTTACAATTGAAAAGTGAGCCCATTCACTAAGGCAAAAGGCGTGTTAGCACGATTAAACAAAGTCATGATTATCGCTTCTTTGCGATATATTTAAAATTTAAATCAAAGAATGAATCCTTCGTAACCTGTCAGATATTTACAATTGGTAACAAAATCAAATGAGTAGCACCAAACGACTGTATGCAATATCACGCAGGCTCTCACTGACAGTTAATTTCCGAAATATTTAAGAATAAGATAAAAGTACGTTATTGTCATAGATTGTATGATGTTTATATTTCCAAAGTGAGTCTACTTATCAGGGCGAAAGAGTGTTGGAAATTGATGCAGATCTTTGCAGATCTTTACTAGAAGACATATTCAGAAATAAAATTAAATTATGGGATTGTCGTTAAGTACCATATATTTACAACTGATTAGCCAGTCTATTAAGTAGTGTGAAACGGGTGTGTCGACGATCATGTAGACTATTGCTGATCTTTAGTTTCCGACTTATTTAAGAATAAAGTAAAAGAATGGAACTGTCCTAATTTGTCAGAAATTTACAATTGAAATCGGGTCCTTAAAGTAGGGCGAAATGTGTGTTTGGAATAGACCTGTCTGTGAAATAGAGCTGAATACAAAATCTAAGCAAGTGAATTCTCGATACAACTGATACAACCTGAATTGCTTCTTTAATAATATTGAAAACTTGTACTCTTTACAACAAAGATTAAAAATAGATACAATATAAGAACATTAACTCGGAAATATATAATAATAACTTACCAATTCACATCATAAACTGAATAGTAGTAGATCTCCCAAAAATCAACCGCGAACTGAACCACCTTAATTACCGAGTATCATATGAACACAATCAAAATGTTCAAGAATAATGAAACTTACGTCCATATGCTTTTTATCCAAACACAATTCACAATAAGAAGATATATATAACTCCAATATCAAATAGATATGTATATATTGTTTTTTACAATGAACTATTCTAAATAACAGTTCTGGAAGTAACTTGACGGTTAATTCTACTTGGAAATCTCAAATATCAAAAATTGTAAAAGCAATTCTAAACCCATTTTGCCTCCATTTTTAGGCGATGTTGTACCAATCCCATTCCGAATTATTATACTCAGCCCAACCCCTAGCTTTTAAAGGTAGGAAATTCCTAAAATTACCATTGGCGTTGACTGCTAAGCAGAAGGTGTCACGACGTTCAGCTTCCTCCCGACAGTAGATAATGACATTACAGGGTGGGAAATTAAACCAAATTAACGCAACTCTCAAGAGACTATTTAAACCACTGAATAGAGATTAAATCTCTAACCGTTGCTCACATCCCATGTAATATTTATTTATAATATTGTCTCTAAGACATTTGTTATTAATGTAGTATAACCTGTATTGTTAATGCTATTACGAAGTTATATTGATGTCAGATTATTGTTAATTACCATTAACTAATATAAACTAAACCAAAGAAGAAAACTATATAAAATAAAATAAAACTAGACCCAAATCTTAAACGAAATAGAACTAAAAAAATTCCAAATAATAGCTATGTAAAACAATAATTAAATTTATTGCATGACAACAATACACATTCATAACTTATAATTGTATTACCAAATTACATATTCAAAATTATCCAAAAACTACCCAATACAATTATATTATTGTTAATAATGATTTTGACCTCCTATTTTATAATAAATAAGAAGCTTAATCATATGTAGAATTTTTCATCACATTAATTTTTAAATTTAAATATATACATTTATCCTACTAACACAGGACAATCTTTCCTTTATTTGAAATCTATATATGTGGGGGTACAAATAGTTGTTTCGATTGTTGATTTCTACAGATATTTTCAATTTTCTCAGTGACAAATGCCAAAGATTAATGCCAAACATAAATATGGAATGGTAGAAACAGCGACTTTACATCTTCCAATTTACGATTAATTTTTTATTCCTGAAAATAAAAGTAGTTAACTATATGTATACATATTAATTTAATATTTCACGAGGTAGAACATAAAAACGATAACAATACTAGAATTTCTAAATGTCTGAGTTCCGGAACAGTACAAAATAAAAAAAAACGTTTATACACAAATATCAATGATTTGACTATATACATTTGTAATTTGAACAATGAAATTATCATGTATTTCTGTAGAAATGTCTACTGATACCATCAATTTTACTACTACATGTGTGAAAATGAACTATGAAATTATGATGTATTTCTATAGAAATATCTATTGATACCATCATGTTAGTGGCACCTTAAATTTCTTTGTCTAAGAGACGTGTTTTTTCTTAATGTCACGCTCATCCGAATTATTTGGTACACCTTGTATCAAAAAGGTTGAGCGCATTCTTTATTGGTGTTTTGAGGCAAAAATTTTCTAAGTCCAGCTTCGGGTATCTTCGGGAGAAAGTAAGCCAGGTTCGAACCTCCAAGCCAGCCTTTGCAATCGGGAAAAACGTTGCAGATGTGTTTTTCTTCTTTTAAATATAATAAGACTTGTTACCAAGTGTTTAAAAAAGCAACATTGATTGAAATACTTAATGATACACTATTTCGAAACCTTTTATTAATGTGATCACATGCTTGTTTGTCATTTAGCTCTCTATACGTAATGGAGCATTTAAATACGTTAAAGAATCTTTCCATATGTAAAAGAATGCTCAAAGTTAAGAAATAGAACATAATTATCGCCTGAGTACTAAAATAAAAGTCAAATTAGAACAGAAACAGCGTTTGTAATGGATATGAATGTCATAATTATCTTGAGATCAGTTATACATCGCTAGAAGCTTAGTTCTGGAAGTCCTTGTGTTAGCTCATTGCTAAGCTGTTGGATTTCAAATCATAAGGTTGTGAGTTCGAATCCCATCTGGGTCAATACATTTTTTAGAATTATATTTTCCGCAATGCATGAAAAATTATATAAAATAATTACATTAAAATACATGAGTTGTTTATATATGACATAATAATTGCAGAACATAGTAATTATTATGTTTAAAATATAACATCTGAGATAATTTTCACAGTAGGTCGTTATTATATATGAGAATGTTAAATACAAGTTAGGAAAATCATTTAATAGCAATAAATAAGTTATGTAGTGTATTTATTTCCAGCTATTTGTCATTTAACTTCTCAATATTCTCATTACAGTATGTTATTTATATTCGCGAAATACAGTATATTCCTACGGATATAGAAAGTGTATAAACAGAGTATCCAAAGTCGTATCCTGCTTCAAGACACATAACTTTTCCCGATCCCCTTAACGTCACGGGAAGAAACACAAATTCTCTTTAGAACGGAATGTCGTTACTTAGAGTCTCATTCGAATACGTTGAATATGCTTTTGTGAATTCAACTCTCTCTCTCTCTCTCTCTTTCGCTTTGTTTATGTGTGTGTGCGTGTTGCGGAATATCCCAAGTTGAATACAACATTAGCAAAGTATATGAGCATCATTGTCATCGAATACCAGAAATTGAAAGTCGTGTTTCTTCAGGTTAGGTTTGCGTGTTCATGTTAGCTCACTGGTAGAGTACGGACTTGCCACTGAAGAGGTCTTGAGTTCAAAACCTACAGCTAATTATCATTCTTTTGTTAGTAGGATTGCACAGAAATCGGATACAAGGAGTGTTTTACTTCTAGAAATATTTTCAGAAGCGTTTAGGTAGCCCTGAAAAGGGCTGTTTTCGGGAGTTAAGGCGGGGATATTAATATTGTGTCCAAGACCCTTCTGAATTTATTACACGCTCCATTCTTCTGGGCATGGAATCTATTACATGGGTGACAAATCTATCTCCTTCCCCTACCTCCAGCCATGCTTCGGAAACAAGATGCCACAGGTCATCCTGAGTTCTTGGTGGATCTGCCTCAGGCCAACTTTCCCTTAGTTCACTTCTGCCCACATATTTTCCATGAGATTGAGGTCTGATCCACGAGGCGGCCAGTCGATTAAATCAATCTCAGGCTGCCCTGCGAACCATTCCTGAACCACACGGGAATTATGTATTGGCGACTGGTATTGCTGGAACTGAATTACACCATCAGGCTGAAATACTCGTACAGATGGCACCATGATATTACTGATAATGTCTAAGTACTGAGCATTGTCCAGATGTCCTTCAATTCTATGATGCTGTCCTGCTCCGCGACTGGAAATCCTACCCCAACATAAAATAGATACATGGCGACTGCGATTGCAAGCAGCCACATATCCATGGTCATATCGGGTGCCTCTCGGATGATACACAAAACGGCGTCCCTCCTTTGATGTTGTGAATATGGATTCATCTGAGAAAACTACGTTTTCCCAATTGAGACCCACATGCGCCTGTGCAAACGCGAGACGGTAAATTTTGTGGTCGTCTGAGAGTTTTTCCTTCACGGCAGCAACACGGCCACGTAACCCAGCATGTCGAAGCCTTCGCAGAGCTGTATGCTTACTACCAGGAAAGAGAGAAGCTTCCCTTATTTGTCTAGACGTCCTTAGTGGGTCTAACCGGACTTCGTTTACTAATCTCGCATCTTGGGCTTCGGTTGACTAATGCGGATGACTAGGAGATCGTAAATTACCAGTCTGACCTGTAGCACCATATTTCCGAATCCATTGCCTTCCTGTAGAGGCCGGGACACCTACTCGCCTGCTAGCTGCAGTTGCAGAATAACCTTCCAACTCCCATAAAGTAATTACTGCTGTAAGTCTATCCATAGTTACCAATGTTCTGAGCTGTGAGAAGAAAGCAATAGGTAAAAGCTAGTACCTGACGTGTGATTGGTTACTTGCACGACACGCCTATTGTGGGGAACCGCGTTGCCAGATCTAGCATAATGATGCTAGATCTAGCATAATTTGCATGTCTCTAGCACCTAGCATATTGCTTTTAGCATCCTGCCCAAATCTAGCACAATTTCAGCAAGTTATCAAAAAGCCGTAAAACCTGAAGAAATTGGTCGTGGGAAGAAAAAGAACGGCAGAAATGTATCCTCTTCCATTGATTCATACACTCGGTAAACCATACAGGCAGTCTTATTTTCCTAAGTAAGTTCGGAACGGCTTTGGGCTTCTTTTTTTTTTTTTGTGGCTCCACCCAGGGTTTTCTAATCCTTTAACTCCGAGGCATGGGCGGAGCTATGGGGGCCATTCTCCCTCCAACTTTTTGACAACTTCACCATCTTTACTTCTGACTTCATTATCATATTTATTCCTGAAATGACAGCTCCGAGACCGACCAAAAATCTGCCCCCTCCCCCAGCAGACGATTCCCAACTCCGCTTATGCTGCGAAGTAATTTTCTTTCAAAATATGTAAACAAAAACTTTGCATTCATTTATACGATATATACGCCATTGAGTTTGACAACGACTGCAGTAATTTAGTTGAGTTAAAATTTTGGTGCGTGAAGTATTAAGTTCTATCCATGCATTCTTGTTCTCTGTGTATTTTAAGTTACGTTATCGTATCTCAACTTTGTTTTTTTTTTTTAAACTCCTGAATTAGTAATTATGACGATCTAGGATAATTTGACCGAATCTAGCATAAGTTCGATCAGGTTTTGGAATAATTCCGAGCTGTGAGTCTGGCAACGCTGGTGGCGAAGGACTTGGTCAACGACTCGCGAAAGAAATCTGAAAATGGTGCGCCGTAATAATAATAATAAAAACAGTTTTTATAAAGGAATATTAATACATACGAAAAGCTGTTTAAAGAATGAATTGTTATACTGACTTTACACGTATAAAAACATATACCATATACCAAACAGATTGAGCGATATGATTATAGCTGTTTTGAGACGAACACTTTCGAAGTCCAACTTCGGGTGTCTTCGGAAAACAGTAAACTAAAGCTGCTGGTTCGAACCTCCAAAGCCAACCTTAATAATCGGGAAAAGATGTACAGATATGTTTTTCCTTCTGTTAAATATAATAAGACTTGTTGAAATGGTATTAAGTGTAGAAAAAAGTAACATTGATTGAAATAGTTAATGATATAATATTTCGAGACTATGTATTCACACTCTCGTTTCGTCATTGTGATTTCCATACGGAAAAGAGCATTTACGTATGAGCTCAGTTATATTTCAGAAGCAGCTTCCGAAAAGCGGTCATGTTAGCTCAGTGGTACACTACCGAACGTTTAAATCGTGAGTTCGATACCCGTTCAGGTGAGATTCCTTTATGATATTCTACTTTCCTCAATGCATGAAAATTATGTAAAATAGTTACATTACAATTCATCAGTTGTATATATATTTTCATATCATCAGTTGTATAGGAAAGGGGGGCAAGTGTACGCAAATTTCAATTAAACTTATATATTTTGGTAAAAAATAGTTACAACGGAAAACTTTTACATGGAACACAAAATTTGAACTCTCCTTTACGAAATCAGTTGAATATATATTTGGTCTAGGAATTTATTCGTGCGGGTGAACAAGAGATGGTGCAACGAACGGAGCGTCCCGCAGTTCTGTGTATCCACACATGTGTTGCAAACCCCTGTCATCGCGTATCGTTCGTAGTATAGGGCAGTGGATTAAAGCGTCAACAACACCAGTTTGTAGTTAAGTGAACATGGCGCAATTTGTGCCTGATAAAGTGTTTTTGCGGGGTGTCCTGCTGCATTACTTTAACATGACGAAAAGTGCGACTGAAAGTCATCGTATTTTGGTGGAAGTGTATGGTGACCATGCTCTAGCTGAGCGAACGTGTCAGAAGTGGTTTGCACGGTTTAGAAGTGGTGATTTCGGCTTGGCAGACCAAGAGCGAGCTGGACAGCCAAAAAAATTTCAAGACGAAGAATTGACAGCATTGCTCGAGCAGGATTCGTGTCAAACGCAGGAACAACTTGCAGCAGCATTAGGCGTTGATCAAACAACAGTCTCCAAACGCTTGAAAGCCATGGGAATGATTCAAAAGATGTCACATTGGGTTCCACATGAATTGAAAGACAGAGACGTTGAAAGACGAAAAACCATTTGCGAATTGCTGCTTCAACGACAGAGCAGAAAGGGGTTTCTGCATCGAATTATTACGGGTGATGAGAAGTGGATCCATTCCGAGAACCCTAAACGAAAAAAGGCCTGGATGAAACCAGGTGAACCAGGTCCATCACAACCAAAACGAGATATTCACTGTGCAAAGGTTATGCTGTGCATATGGTGGGATATGAAAGGTGTGGTGTACTATGAGCTGCTGCAACCGGGTGAAACTATGAATGGAGAACGTTATCGACGACAATTAATGCGTTAGAAGCAAGCTCTGGCCAGAACACGACCAGAATGGGAGAAGAGACATGATAAACTTATTGTTCAACATGATAACGCTCGCCCACATGTCGCAAAACCGGTCAAAACCTATTTAGAAAATGTCGGATGGGAAGTTTTACCCCACCCGCCGTATTCACCAGACGTTGCTCCTTCGGACTACTACTTGTTCGATTGCATGAACAACGATTTGATTGGACAGCGGTTTACTTCTTCAGAAGATATCGAAACATGGGTCTCTGACTGGATCGCTGCCAAGGATGAGGACTTCGTACATTGACTGACAGATGGGCGAAAGTGGTGGCTAGCGATGGACAATATTTTTCTTAAGGTATTTATGTATTTTGTGTTTGTACTACAGCTTAAATGTGTGCGTACCAAACGCACGAATTAATTCTTAGACCAAATATATTCATATCATTTCACGACATAAGTAATTCTTATCTTTAAAATATAACATCTGAGGTATTCACAGAACGTCGGTGTGTTATGTGTGAATATTGAATACAAATTTAAAAAATCGTGTAATAGCAATAAATAAGTTATGTAATATATTTATTTGCAGCTACTTTCATCGCAGATAACTTCTCAATATTCGCATTACAGCATTTAGGTAGAGCATATCGAAAATCGGATCGTGGTACAAGACAAAGAACTAGCTAGCCCCAAACTGTCACGTAAGAAATTCACGAATCGCAAAAGTAAAGTGAAGAGATTGAGAGCGGTAATTCCTTAATCGCTCTCTCTCAACTCTCTCTTATCTGCATTTATACATATAAAAGTGTATGTATGTATGTTCCATTATAACTCATGTATGCCTAGAGCAGGGTTTCTCAACCTGGGAGTCACGGCCCCTAGGGAATCGCGAAGATAGGCGGAAGAGATAAATATAGTTAGAATCTAATACCAGAAATTATTTTTAAATATTATTTTTAATTTTGTTCTGATAGGCATACTTTTATTTTTTATACACACTGTAAAGAACAATAAAAAATAAGTCTACTGAACATTTTCAAAGGGTGTAGAATTTGTGTTACTATTCGGTTCAAAGTCTCTTGTCGTCGCGAATTCTGTCGAGAAATTTGAAGCTTAAAATATACAAAACGATAATCATGCCTGTTGTTCTGTATGGTTGCGAAACATGGTCGCTTACTCTGAGGGAAGAACATAGACTGAAAGTATTTGAGAACAAGATCCTTAGACGAATATTCGGACCCAAGAGGAACGGGAATGGGGAATGGCGGAAACTTCATAACGAGGAACTACATAATTTATACGGTTACCCAACATTGTTAGGGTCGTCAAGTCTAGGAGGCTTAGGTGGGCAGGGCAGGTAGCTAGAATGGAAGAAAGTAGAAACGCTTTGAAAGTCTTGACTGGAAGACCAAACGGAAAACGACCATTAGGAAGACCTAGGAGCAGATGGGAGGACAATATTAAGATGGATCTCGCTGAGATAAGAATACAAAGTAGAAACTGGATCCAATTGGCTAAGGATAGAAGTCAGTGTAGAGCTTTTGTGAACGCGGCATTGAACCTCCGGGTTCCATAGGCCATAGAGTTAGTTAGTTAGTAGAGTTGTTTAAAAATGAATTTAAATCAAAGAGGTATGATATAAAACTAATGAGAACTGTATATAGAAATACTAGAAAAATACACATGAAACAAAACCTGCACATTGAAATAGAATTAAAATTAAAACCTAATGAGATACCTAAGCATGGTGTAATTTCACTAGTGCAGCAATGCCCGGTTCAATCTTCATGACGAATATTATCAAGCCATTTTCAACTGATAAGCGATTTCTTATCTTTGTTTTAATGTTTACCATAAAAAAAAAAACACTTTCGCACAAGTACGATATAGCAAATGGAATTATTACTTTTAAAGCAGCAATCACCAGACCAGGATATTCTTCTCTCCTCATCAGGCAGAACTTGTCCAAGTCTTCGTTACAGAAAACCAGTTGCAAAGACTTGTCGCATGATCATTCTATCATTTGGTCAAGAAGTTGTGGGCTTAGATCGGACGTTAATGGCCTCTTCAATGAAGGAGTTTAACATCCATCTTGAACCATCACCTTCGTCGTTGGGAATATAGATATTACAGTTACTGTATCCACTGTCAGTGCCGGGCGCCGAAAAGAGGGGCCACACATTTCGGAGGAAGTGTGTTACTCAAGTTAGGAAAGTGCATGTGCACATGTGTAAAATAGAAGGAAAAACGTAATAAAAAGTGCTAAAAATTAAGGAAAGGTAGGGTTTATTTTGAAAATGTTATTGAGCTTCGTGCCAACCATGGTGGCGCTTCGTAGCTAGTCTGTCGACGTCACATATATACGGTGACATCGTACTATACTCTCGCCCCGGGCAATGATTTTCCATGGCACTGTTCACTATAAACAAAAAAAAAATGGATTCTACGATTATAGAAATAGGTATGTTGAAAATCCCACACAAGCTTATTATAAAACAAATTATAAAAGGGTCGCTGGCAAGAGCGTGTGATAAAAGGGGATCGTGATAGGAATTAGATTGAGAACCACTGGCCTAGAGTAAATTTAACCACATTTCTTATAGTTTCAAAAAGAGTGCTGTCAGGTTACCTATGGTGAATGGGAGGGGGATACATATAAAAGATTGCTAGAAAATGATCGATATTAGATTCATAGTTTTCGGGGTCGCTTAGATAAATAGTGAGACTTTCAATTTCGCTTAACTCCGATTAAGCTCTCATTAGTAGGGATGGGCACGAACGACTTTTCTTTGAAACTCGACTCGACTCGAAACAGACATCTTTGAGGTCTACTCTTGGACTCGGCGCGAAAAATATCTTCCAACTCGACTCGGATTAGAGTCAAGTCGAACCAAAACGAGCCAAATCCTGTGTGTAGTCCTACCTAGACAATACATAGACAATAATTATTCTATCATCAATTATACTACTGTTACTACAAAATATAATAATAATAATAATAATAATAATAATAATAATAATTATTATTATTATTATTATTATTATTATTATTATTATTATTATTATTATTATTATGACAACACCGTGTACAAACATGAACGATAGATGGTTAGTAAAGGAATACTAAAAGCTAGTTGACTGCCGACGTCGGTAGTCATGAAGTCTACAAGGCAAGGACATCGTTCATTACCCTAAGCTGTAAGCGTCGGTGGACTACAGATGGTCAACTATTAACCTCTCGCCAGAAATTGGTGGCCTCGCAGCGACGATCCGTGATGGCCCAAGTTCCATTTTGTAAACTTTACTACCAGCGGCAGAGACGCGATGAAACGCCAACGAACCACAAAATTACTCTCCTAAAATATGTTTAAATGCCTATATGTGTGATTTGTTTATATTTAGGTGAAACAAAAAAACACAAAACAAATACCCCGGGGTGGACGCGAACTATCAATATTACGATTACTAGGCACGTGTTCTTCTGACTTCCCCACGGAAACTATCATAAAAAGCTTGGTTGTTGAAGGATAAATCATTGACGTCTTAATTTAGCCAACCAGACAAACCCCTACATCTCGAGTTCTAGGAGGTCATACCGTGAACCGTTTCAGATTTATTGCTTTCTGGTGGAGTACTATCCATGCGCAAAATTTTAACATAATAGCCGACATGCATCTTCGGTGCCTCTTCTCTTTAGTACAATTTTAACCAGAGATGGTGTGGGTCAATGAAAATTTGATCCACGACCCACCATGACCCACTATGACCCACCACCCAAATGACCCATTGACCCACTCTGACCCATCAACCATCGTGATCCACTCCGACCCACCTCCAACTATGAACCACTCTGAACCATTGCGACCAACTCCGACCCACCAAAACCCATCGACATGAACTCTGACCGATGACCCACGTCCTCCTCTCCATTGACTAAAGAGATTACACTTGTAATAAAACAAGACTGTGAAATTATCACTTACCGGAGTTTGAATTTCTACCGTCATTGGCTCAAGCACCTCTTTGTTACAATACTGGTGGGTCTGACCTTTACGATATATAATGGCAAAGTGTTTCTCATCTTCCGAATTAAAATGAATTTAAATTTATCATATGTAATTATTTCTTTGTTGCCATACAGACACATTTCAGTAGAAAATAAGGTGAAATTTAAAAGTTTCGAATCAAGGAAAAGTAGACCAACATAAAAAAAAAAAGAGTAACTAATTTTCTATATAATTAAGCATGTCGTGCTAATTGAAAATGCCCATGTAATTAAGTTTAGAATACAAATTTTATGGCCATTTTTCTCTAACTTTATGGCTTGATTGCCTTATGTTCGGAACGCTCCATATATTAAACACCAGCTTCAGCAATTATAAATAGAAAGCAGTCTGTATAAAATTCAAAAAGAACTTTAGTTTGCATTACTCAATTTTTTTCTCAACTAATATCAATCGTTTTCGATTATTTTTACAAATCAACCCACTACCAATTTCCAATATATAGAAAATGCACCCCCGTCCCCCCGCTCATAAAAGTAAATTTTAAAAAATGCCAGGGCATATTCTCTTTATTTTTAATAAAGAGTTATATGCTGAATTTCAGCTCTCAGTTGAACGGCTTGTGAGATACTAAATTTTTCGCAAAAATTCGGACTTCTACTCCCCCTAAGGATATGTATTATAATGAAAGTGACACGCGTATGATAACTTCCCAGTTGGGATTGGAGCCTGATTATATACCAAACGTCAATTCATTTGACTTTGCAATTTGACCGTGATGATTACGCAGACATAGTTACTTTCAATTTTTTATGATACATATCCTTATTTCATATGTTACAGATGATTCAAACATATTTTTTCAAGCAGTTAGCTCCTCTAGAATCTCACAGGCTGCATCCCAAAATCCAACTCCTACTATCCTATGACAATCCAAAAGTGACTGAACTTTTTTTATTAGGAACAAATGACAAAAGAAAAATGGAGATCTCGAAAGTAAAATGTAGAAAAGCTCGGTGCCCCCAATAACTCCATATTTCTCCGCCCCTTCATTCCCAACTTAAAAATAAAACTTAATTCGAATATGGTTATTAAGTAAATTTATTACAGTTAAATTCCACTCACTACATGCTACAGCTACAACTATGTAAGAAAAATAACAACTGTGAAACATGTTCTGAATTACTATTACATTTCTTACGCTATTATTAAACATATTAGAATAGTAAAAGAGGATTGTTCGTGAAATAGTATATTTGCTCATGATTTTTAACTTTTTCATACGGAAAAAATTAAAATATTATTCAAGTTTTAAAATTTGCACTCTGCAAATATGTTGCCCTCTAGGCAATGGGACTAATGTGGACTAATGGGAAATGCTGCACTGTTAGCGGCGCTGAAAACTTACGATTCGATTCTAATATCGGTTGATTTCGATATCTTTATGTCGCTACGTAACCACCCTGGGTGCTAATGGGAGCTTAATTGGACTTGAATTGAAAGTAGAGCTATTCACCTAAGCGACCACGAAACTATGGATTCAATAATAATATCGACCCGTTTCTAGCATTTTTGATATGTATCCCGACAGTACTCTTTTTCCAGACTGTAAGAAATATAGTTAAAAAATTGCTCTAGATATATCAGAATTATGTTGAAACACACACATACATCCACTTTTATATTCAGTATAAATAGAGAGAAAGTGAGCGAGCGAGCGAGCGAGAGAGGAAGACTCAAGGTATCACCACTTCCACATTGCAAAAACATATATCAGGAATTGAATTGAAAATCTATGTAAAGACTTTCTGCTGTGGC
The DNA here is from genome assembly GCF_964235325.1 of Thermobia domestica. Lineage (NCBI taxonomy): Eukaryota > Metazoa > Arthropoda > Insecta > Zygentoma > Lepismatidae > Thermobia > Thermobia domestica. The sequence continues at coordinate 85,540,807 of NC_137465.1, read as the reverse complement.
ATGCTTCATAAGGACAATTCCAGTCTGCTCACGTGACCTTTGGGGTTCATGAATTTTTTTGCGAGCGTTCCGACTTTGGATTCTCTGTTTATATATTCTCTGTTTATGCATCGAATAACTTTTCAAGAACATAAATGACATTTTATATTATGAATGTTGAGAATTATTCTCTATATGACAAATAGCTGCAAATAAATTCACTACATGATTTATTTATTGCTATTGAACGAGTTTCTTAACTTGTATTTACATCCTCATATATAATACCGACCTACTGTGAAAATTATCTCAGATGTTATATTTTAAACATAATAACTACTATGTTCTGCAATTATTATGTTATAAATAAACAACTTATGTATTTTAATGTAATTATTTTATATAATTTTTCATGCATTGCGGAAAATATAATTTTAAAAAAGTATTGAGCCAGATGGGATTCGAACTCACACCCTTATGATTTGAAATCCGACAGCTTACCAATGAGCTAACACAAGGACTTCTAGAACTAAGCTTCTAGCGATGTATAACGGATCTCAAGATAATTATGACATTCATATCCATTACAAACGCTGTTTCTGTTCTACTTTGACTTTTATTTTGTACTCAGGCGATAATTATGTTCTATTTCTTAACTTTGAGCATTCTTTTACACATGGAAAGATTCTTTAACGTATTTCAATGTTCCATTACGTATAGAAAGCTAAATGACAAACAAGCATGTGCTCACTTTAATAAAAGGTTTCGAAATATTGTATCATTAAGTATTTCAATCAATGTTGCTTTTTTAAACACTTGGTAACAAGTCTTGTTATAAAAACACATCTGCAAACTTTTTCCCGATTGCAAAGGCTGGCCTGGAGGTTTGAACCTGGCTTACTTTTTCCCGAAGATACCCGAAGCTGGACTTACAAAATTTTTGCCTCAAAACACCAATAAAGAATGCGCTCAACCTTTTTGAGACAAGGTATACCTGGACGTTATAAATTGATAACATTGTATGGCCCTAGCCATCTATGACATAAGCTTTTCGTAACTTTCTCTGCAAGTGAATATTTTTTCACCAAGAGATATATTAACAATTGATGAGCGATTCTATTCAGTATGGCTAAAGGAATGCTTGGAAGCTGAAGCAGAGTCTTGCTTTGCTGTTCCTTGGTTAATTACATATTTAATAAAAAATGAAAGAACGGAATTGTCCTAAATGTCAGATGATAACAATGCAAGGGTGAGGCCATTCAGTAGTACTAAGGGATACTTTCAAAGTTGAAGCAGATTTTTGCTAATGGTTAGTTACTGATATTTCTAAGGATAACATGAAAGAAAGGAATTGACAATAATTGCCTGACATTTCCAGTTGAAAATTAATTCCATTCAATAGGGTGATAGGAGTGTTTCGAAGAAGATGTTAACTCTTGCTGATCCTTCGTTACAGGCTTTTTTTGAATAAAATGAGAGAACGGTATAGTCGTGCATTGTAATATTTTTATAATTGGAGAGAAGAGCACCGGGCGTTTCAAGAATTCTGACTCTTGACCGAGACTCTTGTTTACCATTAATTACTGACCTTTAATCTCAAAGTACGAATTTGTCGTACATTGTCAATTGTTTACATTTGAAAAGTGTGTTTATTTTACAGGGCTAAATGACTGTTGGAAGTTGAAACCGATTTTGCAGATCGTTAGTTGAAGTCATATCCAAGAATGAAATTAAAGAATGGTATTATCCTAAATTTTCATATACATACAATTGTAAAGGAGGTCAATTCAGTAGGGTCAGAGGAGTGTTTGAAGCCTAAAGTAGACTGTTGCTGATAGTAAGTTAATTTCAAAATTACGAATAATGTGAGGAACGGAATATGGGTTAATTGTCGGATATTTAAAATTGGTAAGCGTGTCCTCTCAGTAAAACGAAATAAATGTTTTAAGGACAAAGCACGCAATTTTTAAACGTTAGTTAATGGCATTTTTAAGATTAGGAAAATTAACGTAACTGTGGTGATTTGTTAGATATTTCCAACTGAAGATTGATTCCACCGTATAAGAAAGAAGGTTTTTTTGGAAATTGATACAGAGCAGTGATTTGAAGCTGGGACAGACTGTTGCCGACATCTAGTTAGATATTAATAATTAAAATGAAAGAATGTGTCTCGAAAATTGTGTGATAATTACAATTGAAAAGTGAGTCGACTTAGCGATGCGAAAGAAGCGTTTCGAAGAAAACCGCATTCTTGTTGATCGTTAGTTACTGACAAATTTAGGAATAAATCAAATAACAAAAATGTCTTAAAATTTAAGAAAATGACAATTGAAAAGTTGTTCTATTTAGTCGGTGTTAGAAAAGTTCTCGTACTGCTTAGTTTGTAACATATTCAAGTATTAAGTGATAGAAGACAATATTGTAAATAACCTGACTCACAATTGAGTAGCAAGGTAATTGAGTAGCAAGGTAGAAAGGCAAATGAAATAACGGAATCGTCGCATATTATCAGATATTTACAATTGAAAAGTGAGCGAACTAAGCAGAGCGAAAGAAATATTTGTAAAGTGAATCAGAGCGTTACTGGTTTTACTCAATGATTTATTCCAGAATAAAATGAAAGAATCGACCTTTCGTAATTTTTTTTCGGAAATTTATAATTGGTAACGGAATCCATTCATCAAAGAAAAAGGAGTTTTTGCAACATCAAAATGGCTCTTGTTCACCGTTAGTTACTGACATGTTTAAAAATAAAAAAAAGAATTATTAAATTAGCCAGGTATTTACAAATAAAAAAGCAATTCTAATATATAGATCTAAAGGAGTTTGGAAACAGAAGAAATATGACTCTCACTGATTGTTATTTACTGACATTTTTAGGAACAAATATAAGGAACGGAATTGTAGTAAAATGTCAATTATTTACAATCTAAAAGCAAGACCTGTAGAGTGTAAGGTGTGGTTTGTTGTTATTTAATTTTATTCTTATGTCACCAAGTAACGATTTCCGATTGTCTCCTTCCACTTCCAAAGTGTCCTTTTATCCTACCGAACACACACGTTATTCAATTACAAATATCTGACATTTCTCGTCTATTCCATTTTTTAATTTTATTTTTGATTGTGTCTACAATATACGATCAGTAAAAGTCTGTTTAACTTTTCGCTGTTTCAATTGTCATAAATATAATTCAGGAAAAAGAATTAAAGTAACTTTGGCTTTCAAACACTCCTTTGACCCTATTGAATTCATTCCTTGTTTAATGTTAAATCTGAGACAATTTTGGACAATTCCATTCTTTCCTTTTTCCTTAAGTATGTCTTTAATGAACGAATATAATCTCCTTTCAATTGTCAATATTATCAATTACTACATTTCCGTTATTTCATTTATATCTTAAACATGCTGGAAACCAATGATCAGCATGGGTCAGCTTAAGCTATTACGCACTCCTTACGTCCTACTGTATTGACTCACATTTCAATTTTTAATATCTGACAATTTACGACAACTCCGTTCTTTCATTCTATTCTTGACCATGTCGCCAACTACAGATAAACAAGAGGTTGTCATATCTTGCAAGCATTCCATTGGCCTTTGCGAAGGGACCAACTTAACAATTATAAGTGACAATTTACGTCAATTCCGCTATTGTATTTCATTCTTGAATATTTCGACAAGTAGACTCATTTTCAATAGTAATTATCTTACAATTTACGTCAATTCTATTATTTCATGTTATTCTAATACATTTCAGTAACTAACAAACATCAAGAGTCTTCTTTATTACCAAAACACACCTTTCGCCGTACTCAATGACTATTTCAATTGTAAATAACTGTTAAATTCAATGTGTTCCGTTCTCTCATTTTATTCTAAAATATGTCAGTTATTAACGGTCATCAACTGTCCCCTTTATATACCTAAACACTTTTCGCCCTAGTGAATGCACTCGCTTTCGATTGTAAGTGACAGACAACTTACGACAATCCCGTTCTTTCACCTTATACTAAAATGACACCATGTAATATAATGAAAGTCTATTTCATCCTCCGAATTCTTCTTTTCCCTGCTGAATAGAACTTTTCAATTGTAAAAATGAAATAATGTACAATTCCAATATTTTATTTTATTCTTAAATAAGTCGGCATTCTCAGAATCCATTCATTAGCGCAATAGAAGAGTTTAGATAATGATGCACACAACTTCTGTCGTTATTTGATATCTAAGAATTCAATGAAATAACGGCTTTGTCGGAAATTCTTAGTTATTTAGAATGAAAAGTTGTTCTCCAGTAGGACAAAAGTAAATTTTGAAAGCGAAATAGACTCTCATTATTTTTCGTTACAGACATTTTTAAGTATAAAGTGAAACAAAGTAATTGTCTTAGTTTGTCTCTCATGTATAATTGAATAGCGGGTTTTATTCAGTAGTGCGAAACGTGTGTTCTAATGAGTAAATCAGATTCTTGATGGTGGTTAGTTACTGAACTATTATAGAATAAAATGAAATAATAGAATTTTCCTAAATTTCCAGATATATATAACTGAATAGCGAGTATATTCAATAGGGAATAAGAAATGTTGGAAAGGTGAATCAATCTTTTGCTGGTTGTTGGGTAATTGGATATTTAAGTATAAATTAGAAAAACGGAATTGGCGTAAATTCTCAGATATTTACAGCTGAAAACAGTATATTCAGCGGTGCGAATGGAGTGATTGAGTGATAAGGCGTATGAAATAGACCGTCCTTAAAGTGTTACTGACATCTTTACAAGAAAGAACGGAATTGCCGTTAAGCATATGTCATTTACAATTGAAAAGAGAATCTATTCAGTAAGGTGAAAAAAGTGTTTTGAAGTTAGAATAGACTATTGTTACTGACACATTTTAGTAATTATGAAAACACGGAATAATCCTAAATTGCCAGATCTTTAAAATTGAAGTGTTATTCCAATATATAGGGCTTAACGAGTATTGGTAGATGAAGTGATTAGAGTCTTGTTAATCGGTAGTTATTGACATATTTAAGAATGTGATAAACGAACGGAATTTTCGTAGATTGTCAAATATTTTCAATCGAAACTGAGTCCATTCGATAGGGCGATAGGTGTGTTTTTATATAAAGCTAACACTTGACAATCAGTAGTTACGCAACTATTTTAGAATTAAATTATATAGAATGCTCGTAGATTACCAGATATTTAAAAGTGAAAAGTTTCTTCAGTAGAGCGAAAGGGGTGTTTCCAATCTGAAGTAGAATCTTCCTGATCATTGGTTAAAAACTTATTTCCAAGTAAAATGATAGAATGCATTTGTCATTGTCGTCACATTTTTAGAATTCAAAAGTGAATCTATCAGGAGAAAGGAAGGGAGCGTTTGGAAGATTAAGGAGAAGCTCACTGATCGTTTGCTATTGACATATTTAAGAATAAAAAGATTGGGCAGAACGGATGTAAATTGTCATATATTTAAATTTCGATAGTTGCTCCATTCAGCAGGGAGAATGCCATGTTATAGTATACAAAGTGTATGTTGGTGATCGTTATTTAACTATTTCAGAAGGAAAACAAATAATGGAATTGTTGAAAACTGTCAGATATTTAAAATTGAAAACTGGGTAAATTCATCAGAACTAAAAGAGTGTTTTACGCTGAAGCAGTGTCTTCCTGCTCCTTATTAGAATCATAATTAAGTATAAAATGAAAGAACATAATTATCTTAATTTGTTAGATATGTACAATTGGTAAATGTCTGCATTCAGTAAGGGAAAAGGAGCGTTTGGAAGATTAAGCAGGCACTTCTTGACCGTTAGTTACTTATATATTTGGAACTTAATAGTCGTACGTTCTAGAATATTTATGACCGGAAGGTGGCGAAGGGAGTGTTTCAAAGATGAAGCAGACTCTTGTTAATCATTACTTACCTAATATTTAAGAATAAACCGAAAGAACGGAGTTGGTTAAATTTGTCATAAATTATGGAAGTGAAACCGATTCCATTAAACAGGGCTAAACCAATATTTGGAAACTCAACTAAACTGTTGTTGATGAGTAGTTGTAAACGTATTTAAGAAGAAAATGATTAAATGAAATTGTCGTGTGTTCACATAATTACAATTGAAAAGTGAGGCCATCATTATGGAGAAGGAAGGTCTCAAAGAAGAAGCAGACTCTTCCTAATTGTTTAGAAAAGTTACTGACATCTTTTACAATAAAATGAAACAACGGAATTGTAAATTGTCAGATATCTACAGGCGAAAACCCAGTCTTTTGAGTGGGTGAAAGTTGTATCTGTGAGACTCTTCGTTTTCGTTAGTGGCCGACATATTTGAGAACATAATGAAAGTACAGAATTGTCCTAAATTATTAGGTTTTCCCAATTAAAAAGTCACTACACTCATTAGAAAAAAAGTATTCGCAACATTAAGCAGACACTTGGTGGTGTTTAGTTCGTGAAATATTTATGAATTGAGAGTACAAAAGAGACGTTAATACTCAGAAATTTACAATTGAAAAGGTAGTCCGTTAATTATTTCGACATTTGTTGATGAATAGTGTTTAACATGTTTAAGATTGACATGATGTAAATGAATTTTCGTAAATTGCAAGATATTTACGATTGAAAAGTGAGGCCATTTAGTATGCCGAAGTGATTATTTCAAACATTAAGAAGTCTCTTGCTAATCGTTAGTTACCAACATAGGTAACCATAAATGAAAGAACGATATTGTAAATTATTAGATAATATAATTAAAATATTGTTCTATTTAGTAAGAAAAAATAAATTTGAAAGATGAAATATACTTTCGTTATTATTAGTGTTTGACATATTTAACTATAATTTCAGGAACGGAATTGGCGTAAATTGTCAGTCATTTAGAATGAAAAATGAGTCAATTCACTAGGCTTAAGGTTATTTGGTATATAAAGCATACAATTGATGATCGTTAAGTAGTAACAATTTTAGAAGAAAATGAGCGAATGGAACAGGGATTATTTAACAGATATTTACAATTGAATAGAGAGTAACTTCAGTAACCCCAAAGCAGGGTTTGGAAGCTCAAGCAGAGTCTTTGTGCTCGTTAGTTACTAACGTTATACGAATAAAATTAAAAACGGATTTATTATAATTTGTTACGTATTTACAGATGGTAACTGAGTCCATTCGGAAAGGTTGAGAGTCTGGAAGATGAAGAAGCGTCTAGAATGTTAGTTACTAACCTTAGAAAAATAAGATGAAATAACTGAATCGACGTATTATTTCAGATATTTACAACTTAATTTTACACTATGCAGCAAGGCGAAAAGTTTTTTTGGAAACTGATGTACGCTCTTGCTGATTGGTAATTAATATATATAAGAATGAAACGATAGAACGGAGTTTTTGTAAATTATCGAATATTTAGAATTCAATAGTGAGGCCATTCAATAATGTAAAGAAGCGATTGTAATATTAAGCTCTTCCTTGATGAAATACTCACAATAGAATGACTATACAGTAGGGCGAAAAAAGTGTTTAGAACCTGAAGAATACTCTTCTTGATCGTTATTTGCCGACATGTGTAATAATTAAAGGAAATAACGGAATTGTTAAATTTCCATACATGTACAATCCGCGGCAAAAAAATCTGCAACATGAGGATATAAGTTTATAATGAAACTACACCTAATAGCACAGGGAATGAACACAACGTCTAAGTGGAACGAATCACGCCAAGATAAACCTCGGTCTCCTCGTGTGCACACTTATTTTGGAGCAAAAGACTTCGTCATTTCACAATAAACTTATATGCTCATGTTGCTGGTTTTTTCCGCGGATTGTACAATTCAAATCGCTTCTATGCCATATCCGGAAAGTTGTAGCAGACTCTTATTCATAGTTACTTCAACAGTCATTTAAGGGTCAAATGAAATAACGGAATTGTAAATTTCTGATATTTAAAAATGAAAAGTGATTTCAATTTATAGAGCGAAAGCCGCGTCACTTAGTTATAAAAGGTTGAAATGTTATAATGGAACACCCATAGATTTTCAGATAAATAGTCTAGAAGTGATGCCATTGGGTAGGGCGAAAGGTGTGTATTGGTATATGAACCTTACTCTTCCTGATCGTTAGTTACTGAAAGATTTAGAATAACATGAAAGAATGGAATAGACGGAAATTGTCAGATAAATGCAATTTAAAACGAGTCTATTCAGTACGGCGAAAGGATTGTTTAGAAACTAAAGTTGACACTCTCTAATTGGTAATTATCGACATAATTAAGAACGAAATGCGTTAAGGGACTTGTCGAAAAGAGTCAGACATTTGCAATTGAAAAGTCATTCCATTCAGTAGGGCGAAAGGAGTGTTTGTAAGCCGAAGTGAAGTCCGATTCTTTTTTCTGATATATTTATACCTAAAAGGAAACAACGGAATAGCCGTACATTGTAAGATATTTAAATTTGGTAAGCGACGTAGGGAGTGTTTCAATGATGAACTACACTGATAATCTCCAGATATTCACATTTGAAAACTGTCATTTTTAGCTGAGCGAAAGGAGTGTTGGAAGTTTCAACAGATTTTTGCAGACAATTCATTCAAGAATTAAAGAGTGGAATAGCCAGAAATCGTCAGATATTTTTAATTGAGTTGCGAGTCTATTCGGCAGGACGAAAAGAGTGCAAGCAGAAAAGACAATTGCAATTCGTTAGTTGAAGACACATTAAGAATAAAGTTAACGAACAGAATTCTCGAAAATTGTCACATATTAACAATTTAAAAACGTCTATAAAGCAGGGGGAAAGGAGTTTTCGGACCCTGTAGAAGTGTATTGCTTATCGTTAGTTGGCGACATATTTAAGAATAAAATGAAACAATTGCATTGTTGTAAGTTGCCAGATAGTTACAATTGTAAAGTGAATGTAAACAGTGGGGTAAAGGACTGTTCGGAAGCACAATCATACTATTGCCGATCGTTGGTTCAAGACCTATTTAAAAAGATGAAGAAATTGAATTGTCGACCTCAGAGTTTTAATTAAAATTTAATCGACTCGGTAGAACGAGTGGAATGATAACAAGATTAAGCAGCTTCTTTCTGGTCCTTAGTTTCTGATATATTTAGTTAAAAATGAGAGAACTGAGTCCATTCAGCACGACGAAAAAAGTGTTTGGGAGATGAAATAGCCTCTCGTATATAGGCAGTTAATTATATATTTATGAATAAAATGAGAGAACGGAATTGTAAACTGTCAGATACTTACATTGGTAGGTGTGTCCATTCAGCAAAGCTAAAGATATGTTTGGGAGATGTATCAGGCTCTTGCTGATCTTTAGACTGCGACATATTTACGAATGAAATGAAAGAACGGATTTGAAGTTATTTGTCTCATACCTAAAACTGAAGACTGAAAGAAGATAAACGCTGAAAGCTGTGTTCAAGGAGAAGTAATTTGACTCCTGTTGCTCGTAATTTTCTCATATATATAAGAATAAAATGGAAGAACGAAACAATCGTAAATTGTCAAATAAATACAATCGAAAGTAATTCCATAGAGTAGTGCGAGAGGTATGTTTTGGTATATAAAGCAGATTCTCGATGATCGTTAGTTACGGAATTATATTAGAATTAATTAGATAATGGTGTTGATGTAAAATGTCAGATAATCACAATTGGAAACGAGTATATTCATTACGGCTAATGGATTCTTTGTATACTAAACACTTCCTAATCGGTAGTTGCCGACATATTTAAGAAAAAATAAATTAACAGTATTGTCGAAATGTGTCGGATATTTACGTTTGGTAACTGGGCCCATTCAGTAAGGTTAGAACTTTGAATGGAAATGAAGCAGACTCTTGCTGATGTTTTATTTGCAACATATATTAGAATAAAATGAAAAAACAGAATTGTTGTAAACTTTCAGTATTTAGAATGAAAAGCGAGTCGATACAGTATGGTGTAGGTGTGTTTCAGAGATTAAGTAGACTCGTTGTGATTGCCTGCAGTCGACAGGTACACAAATAAAATAAAAGGTAATGATTTACGTCTGTTCCGTTATGCCATTTTTCTCTTAGACATGTTCCAAACAAACGAGCAACATGAGTCTACTTAATCATCCAAACTTTCCTTTAATCATACTGTATGTATTAACTTCTCAATTGCAAATATCTGAGAATTTATGACAATTCGGTTTTTTAATTTTCTTGTTAAGTACGTCAGTGTCTAGCGATCTTCTAAAAGTCTGCTTCATCCTTCAAACCCTCCATTCGCCACTTTCAAAAAAAAATATATTCCATTGTAAGATTATTCCATTATTTCATGTTATTCTTAAATATTTTAACTAGTAACTAACGAATAACAACTGCCTGCTTAGTCTTCCAAACACATTATTCTCATTGCTGAATGGATTCACTTAGAAAATTTAAATATCTGTCAAATACCGACAATTCCGTTCTTTCATTTTATTCTAAAAATTTCGACTTACTAACGATGAGCACGACTCTGCGTCATCATCAAAAACGCTTTCCGCCCTTCTTAGTTTACACACCTTTCAATTGTAAATATCTGATAAATTTCGAGAATTCCAATATTTGTCTTTACTTAAAAATAGTTCAGTAACTAACGAACATCAAGAGTGTGCTTTATACACCAAGATACAACGGTATGCAGTTAGCCCCACCTCGAGATAAATTTAAAATTATCATAATGTAAATCTTTTGATCAACGTATGATGAGGTATGATGAACAATTTTTAGCGTTTGATCAGTATTACTAACATAAATATAAGCTTTTTGTAGGGTGGCTAGCTACACGCTGGCCCCAGCCTCACATCCGATTCGAAATTTTCGACGCCAATCGTCGAATACATTTATTCCAACGAATGCAGTCTTCGGAAGGTTAAACAGACTTGTTAATGACAGATTTACCTTTAAAACAAGAGAACGGATTAGTCGTAACATGAGATATTTACTTTTGAAATTGATTCTATTATTCTGGGCGAAATGTGTTTTTAGAATATGAAGCAAACTCTCGCTAATGTTATAATGTTACATATTTAAGAATGAAATAAAAGAGCATAATAGACGTAAAAATCAGTTTACAATTGGTAAGTGTAGGGTCAAAAAGTAAAACATGGGTTTGGAGGATCTTTAATTACTTACATATTTAAGAGTGAAATAAACTGTTGCTGATCTTTAGTTGCCCACATATAAAAGAAGAACATGAATCAATGCAAACGTACCAAAATGCCACAAATCTAAAATTGATAACCGAGTCCGTTCAGTGAAGTGAATTGAATGATGGGAAAATTAAGCAGAATAATGATGGCTGCAATCTATTTAAGAATAAAATGTAAGGACAAAATGTAATAAACTGTCGGTCATATAGAACTAAAAAGCGAGTCTATTCAATAGGGTAAAGAGAGTGTTGGGAAGTAAAAGCACAATGTTGATGCTCGTTGCCTGACGACATTTTCAAGAATAAAATGAAAGTGCAGAATTTTCGTACATTGTCTGCTATTTACAAGTGAAAAGTTAGTCAGTACGGTAGGCCAAAGGAGTGTTGGATAATGAAAAAATTCTTGCTGATGGGTAATTGCCGACACACTAGAATAGATTTAAATAACGCTATTGTCGTAAATTGTTAGATATTTACAACTGAGAAGATGCGATCAGTACGGTAAAAGAACAGTTCTGAATATTAAAAATACCCTCATTATTCTGTTTCTTACATCTTTAAGTATTAATTGAATGAACATAATTGTCGTCTGTCATTTACAATTGAAACGTATATATTCGGTAAGTGAAAAGTATGTTTTCGTATATAAAGTTTACTCTTGATTATCGTTAGTTGCTGACATATCTAAGTAAAATGAGAAAATGAAACTGACGTAAATTAACAGATATAATAGCTCAAATGTCCATAGTCCATAGAGAAGGGCAAAAGGTGTGTTCAGATTTTAAAGCTGCCTCTTGATAATAATTAGTAACGGAACTTATTTAGATTAAAATGAACTAATACATAGTCAAAATGACGTTAGAAATGAAAATAGTCATAACTTATAATTGAAAGGTGAGTAAATTCAGGTCGAAACGAGTGTTGGTGGTTGTTAGTAACACATATAAGGGGAAAAATGAATGAATGGAATTGAAGTGGTTTGACAGATCTTTACGATTGGCATGTGAGTCTATTCAGTAACGTCAAAGAGAGTCTGGAAGATGAAGAAGGTTCTTGATCGTTAGTTTCTAACATATTTAATAACAAATTGAAATACCGGAATTGTAATTCCTCAGATATTTACAATTGCAATGTGTCTGTTAGATAGATTAGGGAGATAGAAGACTTTCAAAACTGAGGTTTACTTTTGCTGATCGGTAGTTGTCTACATAACTGAGAAAGAAATGAAAAAAAAAGAATCGTCATAAATTATCAATATTTAGAATTGAATAGATATTCCATTCCCTAACGGGAAAGGTGCGTTTGAAAAATTAAGCAAAATTCTAGCTTGATAAAAGCATTGCAAATTAAAAGCGAGTCTATACAGTAACGTAAAAAGGTTGTTTAAAACCTCAGGTACACCACGCTGATTGCTTGTTTCCGATATAATTAATAATAAAAAGAAATAACGTTAATTGTCGGAAATTGACACATATTCACAATTGAAATCGCGTCTATTCTGTATTCTGAAAGGACTGTTTGGAAACTTACCAGACTCTTGTAGATCATTACTTTAAGACTTAATAAAGAATAAAATAAAAAAACGGAATTGTCGTAATATCAACACATTTACAATTGAAAACTGGTCCTTTCAGTACGGCGAAAGAAGTGTTTGCAAAGTAAAGTCTAGCTTATCGGTAGTTGCAGATATATTTAAGAATAAAATGAAATAACAGGATTATAGCAAATTCATAGATAATTACAATTGTTTATTTGTTGTATACAGTTGGGCAAAAGAAATGTTCGGAAGATAAAATAAACTCTTAGTATCTTCAGTTACTGACATATATAATTTTAAAGGGAAAGAACGAAATTGTCTGGAGTGCTTGGAAGATTAAGTAAACTCTCCCTGATCGTTTGTTACTGACTAACGTGCACTAACGATGCACTTTAGATTGACCATTAGTATAATTTGAGAGGTGAAGGGCCAACATCTGGCAAATAAGCTAATGGTTTGTTCATGGTAGATTGCCAATTTTCTACGATTGCTAAGTTTAAGGCCAATTATCTCTGAATACTGACAGGCCAAATTTTTTAAAATAAAATTTTGCAAAAGTGTACACCATTCATCCATTATTTTTGTCTACTTAAGTAATAGATATGAATATTCCACGCTCAAAGTTGAAAGTTGAGTTCGAAATTTTGGAGCTAATTTTCTGGAATCGGAAGGGGTACGAAATTATTTGATGATGTACAAAATTCTACTGGAGGTGTATAACATTCTTCGTCCCATTGAATCATAACCACTAATTATATGTCTGATATTACTAATCGGCACTCCAAGTTGGTGGTTTGCTTATAGCAGACACCATACTTTTAAGGCCAATTTTTTTGAAATACATGATATAAAAATTTGTACGATAATCGCATATTCATTTTTAGCTTCCTATATCTCGGATTTGGTGATTCCGCACTCGAACGTCGTTTGTGTGCGGAATTTTAATCGCAAATTTCTAGAAACAAGTGAGTGTACAAATCTGTTTAAAAGACGTACAAAATTTGTACTAAATAATCAAAATGTTTAATGTGTGATTTGCCGATTCCGGACTCCAAGTTGACGGACCGTTATATAGTGTTGATACATTTAATCAATTATATACGACACCCATTTCTTTACTTTCAAAGATTTTGCATAAATGTTATTCTTACCATGCAAAGCCCATTTCAGCCAAAGTGTATTTATTTAGTTTTTGCCGTTCACTTTTGCCGTACATTCTTGTTTCACTATTTGAAATGTACTAAAATACACTTAATAATTATTTCTAGCAGTGTTACAAATCTCTGCACTAAAGTTAATCAAAAGTTGGCAATTGTGCAAACCTGAATAAACGTAGAAAATGGAAGAGATATAAGAACCCCTCATATCGGAAATGCAAGGAATGGGGCTGGGGACCCATTTTTATAACCCTTCCTTCTCTGATATTAAAATTCGAAAATCTGTGGAAATTGTTGGTCAAATTTGATCAACGGTGATCAAACTATTAACATTAGAAAAGATCGTATCGGAGGTGAAGGTAGGGTTGGCCCCTTATTTTGTAACGTTTATATCTTTATTAGCATAGTTGATCAAACGTCCTAATTATTTATCGAAGGACCAAATAATGATCAAACGATAGACGTCGAAAATTTCGAATCGGAGCTGAAGCTGGGGCCACCGTGTAGCTAGCCCCCTACAAAAAGCTTATATTTGTATCAGTAACGTTGATCAAACGTTAAAAATTGTTCATCATACCTGATCAAACGCTGATAAAAAGATTTACATGAACATAATTTTAAATTTATCTCGAGGTGGGGCTAACTGCGCGCCGTTGTATTTTGGAGTATAAAGCACACTTTGATGTTCGTTAGTTACTGAACTATTTCTTAAGTAAAAAGAAAAAAATAGAATTCTGAAAAATTATCACATATTTACAATTGAAAAGTGAGTAAACTCATCAGATCGGAAGGCGTTTTTGATGATAAAGCAGAATCGTGCTCATCGTTACTACTTCAAAATCTTTAGAATCAAATGAATGAACGGAATTGTCGGTTTTTGACAGATATTTAAATTATCTAGTTGAATCTATTCAGCAATCAGAAAACTGTGTTTAAAAGATGAAGCAGGCTGTTGGTAATGGCTAGAACCAAAATAAAATATTTAAGAATAAAATGAAATCATGGAAGAATCGTACATTGGAAGGTATTTGTATTTGGAAAATAGCAAAAGGAGTGTTTGAAGCATGAAGCAGACTTTTGTTGATCGCTAGACGCTGACCTATTTAACCAGAAAGTGAATAAACGGAATTGTCATAATTTCTCAGATATTTACAATTGAAAAGTTAATACACACAGTATGATTAAAGGAACGTTTGGATGATTAAGTAGACTCATGTTGGTCGTTTGTTTCGAACATGTCTAAGAGAAAAATGGCATAACGGAACAGATGTAAATTGACAGATGTATACAACTGAAAATTTAATCGAAGGAGTAGGGCGAAGGGTGTGTTTTGGCGTATAAAGCTGACACTTGGTAATCGTTCGTTAGCGTGTCCCCATTTGAAAAGTCGTTTATAGAGTTGGACGAAAGGAACGTTTAGAAAATTATCCATACTCGTGCTAAATGATAGTTCCGACATGTTATATTAATGATAGTTCCTACAGTAATAAAATATAATACAATTGAAGTAATTGATCAGATATTTACAACTGTAAAGCGAGTCTTCCGGAAAGAGCGATTGTAAAAGAAAAGCAGACTCTTGCTGATTGTTGGTCGAAGACATGCTTAAGAATTAAAACAAAGAATTAAAATTGTGTTAAATTGTCACATATTTAATATTCAAAAGTGATTCCTTTCAGTAGGCAAACGCAGAATTTATGCATACAAAACATATTGTTGCTGATGGATAAATACATACATGATTAGGAATAAATCAAAGTAAACAATTGTTGTAAATTGTATATTTACAAGTAAAATATAAGTAAATTTGGTAGGTCGAAAGTAGTGTTTGAAAGATGAAGCAAACTCTTGGTGATCGTTTTTTGCACACATATTTAAGAAGAACTTGAAATAACTAAGTTGTCGTAAATTGCTAGATATTTACCAATGAAAAATTGTTTTTTTTCACTAAAGAATTGAAAGAGTTCGGATGATGAAAAGGACTTTCATTATTGTTATTTCATGACATATTTAAGTATAAAGTTAAAGAATTGAATTGTAGAAAATTTTGAATTATTTAAGAAAGGAATTATCGTAAATTGTTGGATATTAACAAGTGAATAGTTAGTCTTACAGGAAAAGAATTGTTTGAAACGTGAAGAATCTCGTGCGGATACGTAGTTGCCGATACATTTAAGAAAGAATGTATACAATTCAAAGGTGAGAGGTCAGAAAGACGAGAGTTTTACAGTTTATAACCAGAAGCAGAACCCTCTTTGTTTTAGTGATTGACATATTACAGAATAAAATGATATATCGTACTTTCGTAATTATTCTGGTGTTTAAACAGATTTTTGCCAATCAAAAAAAATCGGTAGAGCGAAAAGAGTTTTTGAAATAAGCAGCAAACTCTTGGTGTTGTTTTTTTGCTGGCATATTTAAGAATAAATTGAAATAATGGAATAGACGGAAATTGTCAGATATTTGCAATTGAAAACGAGTCTATTCAGTATGGCGAAAGGATTGTTTAGAAACTAAAGTAGACCCTCTCTAATTGGTAATTATCGACAAATTTCAGAAGGAAATGCGATAACGAACTTGTCGAAAATACTCAGACGTTTGCAATTAAACAGTCATTCCATTCAATAGGGTGAAAGGAGTGTTTGTAAGCCGAAGTTAACTCTGATTCTTTTTTCTGACATATTTATGCCTAAAAGGAAACAACGGAATAGCCGTACATTGTAAGATATTTATATTTGGTAAGCGACGTACGGAGTGTTTCAATGATGAATTACACTGATAATCTCCAGATATTCACATTTGTAAACTTAGTCTTTTTTGCTAAGCGAAAGGAGTGTTGGAAGTTTGAAAAGATTTTTGCATACAATTATTTGAAGACACATTCAAGAATTAAAGAATGGACTAGCCAGAAATCGTCAGATATTTTTAATTGAGTTGCGAGTCTATTCGGCAGGACGAAAATAGTGCTAGTATTTTAGAAGAAGACAATTGCATTTCGTTAGTTGAAGACACATTAAGAATAAAGTTAACGAACAGAATTCTCGAAAATTGTCACATATACAATTTAAAACCGTCTATAAAGCAGGGGGAAAGAAGTTTTTGGACCCTGTAGTAGTGTATTGCTCATCGTTAGTTGGCGACATATTTAAGAATAAAATGGAAGAATTGCATTGTTGTAAGTTGCCAGATAGTTACAATTGTAAAGTGATTGTATACAGTGGGGTAAAAGACTGTTCGGAATTAAACAAAATTAACAGGAGTCTGAACAGACTTTTTAAACCACTGATTAGAGATTAAATTTCTAACCGTTACTAACATCCCTACGTCTATTTGAAAAATGTAATATTTATTTATAATATTTTCTCCAAAACATGTGTTATTAATGTATAATATCCTGTATCGTTAATGCTATTACGAAGTTATATTGTTGTCGAATTATTGTTAATTACTATTAACTACTATAAACTATACCAAGGAAGAAAACTATATAAAATTAAATGAAATTAAACCCAAAACTTAAACGAAATAGAACTAAAAAAATCCCAAATAATAGCAATGTAAAACAATAATTAAATATATTGCATGTCAATAATACACTATCATAACTTATAATTGTATTACCAAATTACATATTCAAAAGTATCCAAAATCTACCCAATACCATTATATTATTGTTAATAATGATTTTGATCTCCTATTTTATAATAAAAAAGATACTTAAAGATATGGAATATAAATATGTAGGATTTTGTCATCACATGAATCTTTAAATATAAATATATACATTTATCTACTAACAGCAGACAATCTTTCAATTATTTCAAATCTATATATGTGGGGGTACTAATAGTTGTTTTGATTGTTGATTTCTATAGATATTTGCAATTTGCTCAGTGACAAATACCAAAGAATAATGCCAAAAACATAAATATGGAATGGTCGAAGCAACGACCTTACATCTTCCAATTTACGATTCATTTTTTATTCCTGAAAATAAAAGTAGTTTACTATATGTATACATATTACTTTAATATTTCACGAGTTAGAACATAGAAACGATGACAATACTAGAATACCTAAATAGCTGAGTTCAGGAACAATACAAAATAAAAAAAACGTTTATACAAGAATATCAATGATTTGACTATATACATTTGTAAAAATGAACTATGAAATTATGATGTATTTCTATAGGAATATCTATTGATATCATCAATATCGTGGCACCTAAAAATTTCTCTGTCTAAGATACGTGATTATTCTTAATGTCACGCTCATCCGAATTTTTTGGTACTTGGACGTTGTTCTTCGTTAATAACTTTATACATTTATTGGCCCTAGCCACCTATGACATAAGCTTTTCGTCACCTTATCTTCATGTGAATATTGGTTCAGCAAGAGTTATATTAACAATTGAAGAGCGATACTATTCAGTAAGGCTAAAGGAATGCTTGGAAGTTGAAGCAAGCTTTTGCTGATCACTAGTTTCCGAAACATTTAAGAATGAAATATAAGAACGGAATTGTCTTAAATTACCAGATATGGAATCGCGCTTACGAAGGAGGTCCAAACGTGTGTTTGGAAGCTGAAGCAGAGACTGGTCCTGATCCTGATCCTTGGATCGGCAGAGCTGATTCTTGGTTAATTACACATTTAAAAAAGATGAATAAACGGACTTGTCTTAAATTGTCAGATGTTAACAATGCAAAGGTGAGGCCATTCAGTAGTGTCAAGGGATACTTTCAAAGTTGAAGCAGACTCTTGCTAATCGTTAGTTACTGATTTTTCTAAGGATAAAATGTAAGAAAGGAATTGACAAGAATTGCCGGACATTTCCGGTTGAAAATTAATTCCTTTCAATAGGGTGATAGGAGTGTATCGAAGAAGATGTTAAGTCTTGCTGATCCTTCGTTATTGGCAATTTTCGAATAAAATGAGAGAACGGTATAGTTGTGCATGGTAAGATATTTATAATTCGTGAGTAGAGTAAGGAGTGTTTCTAGAATTAAGCAGACTCTTGTTGATCGTTTATTACTTACCTTTAATTTCAAATAACGGATTTGTCGTACATTGTCAATTGTTTACATTTGAAAAGTTTGTCTATTTTACAGGGCTAAAGGACTGTTGGAAGTTGAAACCGATTTTTTAGATCGTTAATTGAAGTAATATTCAAGATTGAAATGAAAGAATGGTGTTATCCTAAATTTTCATATATTTACAATTGTAAAGGAGGTCAATTCAGTAGTTCGAAAGGAGTGTTTGAAGGCTAAAGTAGACTGTTGCTGATCGTAAGTTAATTTCAAAATTGGTTGGTTAATTGAATATTGGTTAATTGTCGGTTATTTAAAATTGGTAAGCGTGTCCTCCCAGTAAAACGAAATGAATGTTATAAGGATAAAGCACGCAATTTTTGAACGTTAGTCACTGAAATTTTTAGGATGAGAAAAATTAACGTAACTGTGGTAATTTGTTAGATATTTCCAATTGAAGATTGATTCCACCGTATAAAGGCGAAGGTTTTTTTGGCAATTGATACAGAGCAGTGATTTGAAGCTAGGACAGACTGGTGCCGACATCTTGTTAAGATATTAAAATTAAAATCAAAGAACGTGTCTCGAAATTTGTGTGATAATTACAACTGAAAAGTGAGTCGACTTAGCAAGGCGAAAGAAGCATTTCGAAGAAAACCGCATTCTTATGATCGTTACTTACTGACAAATTTAGGAATAAATCAAATAACAAAATTGTCCTAAAATTTAAAAAATAGACAATTGAAAAGTTGTTCTATTTAGTCGGTCTAAAAAAAGTTCTCAAGGTGGACTATACTCTCGTAATGCTTAGTTTCTAACATATTCAAGTATTAAGTGATAGAACGAATTTATAGTATATAACCTGACTCTTACACTGAGTAGCAAGTTAATTCAGTAGGGCAGAAATAATTTTTCGAACGTGAAAAACTATTGCTGACTGGTAGTTTTCGACATATTTGAAAATGAAATGAAACAACGGAATCGTCGTATATTATCAGATATTTACAATTGAACAGTGAGCGAACTACGCAGAGCGAAAGAAAAGTTTGTAAACTGTATCAGAGCGTTACTCGTTTTACTGAACGACAAATTGCACAATAAAATGACAGAATCGAACTTTCGTAATTTTTTAAAAAATTTATAATTGGTAACGTAATCCATTCATCAAGGAGAAAGGAGTTTTTCGAAGATCAAACAGGCACTTGTTCATCGTTAGTTACTGACATGTTAAAAATAAAAAGATGAATTATTTAATTAGCAAGGTATTTACAAATGTAAAAGAAATAGCAGAAGAAATAAGACTCTTGCTGATCGATATTTACTGACATTTTTAGGAACAAATATAAGGAACAGGATTGTAGTAAAATGTCAAATATTTCCAATCTAAAAGCAAGACTTGTAGAGAGAAAGGTGTGGTTTGTTGTTCTTTAATTTTATTCTTATGTCTTCAAGTAATGATTTCCGATTGTCTCCTTCCACTTCCAAACTGTCCTTTTGTCCTACCGAATAGACACGTTATTCAATTACAAATATCTGACAATTTTCGTCTATTCCATTCTTTAATTTTATTTTTGATTCTGTCTAAAATACACGATCAGCAAAAGTCTGATTAAAATTTTCGTTGTTTCATTTTAGTCATAAACATATTTCAGAAAGAAGAATTAAAGTAACTTTGTCTTTCAAACACTCCTTTCACCTTAATAAATAGACTCCTTGTTTAATGTTAAATCAGAGACAATTTTGGACCCTCTCTAATTGGTAAATATTGACATATTTAAGAACGAAATGCGTTAACGGACTTGTCGTAAATAGTCAGACTTTTGCTACTGAAAAGTCATTCCATTCAGCAGGGTGAAGGGAGTTTTGTAAGCCGAAGTAAACTCTGATTAAAGTAACTTTGTCTTTCAAACACTCCTTTCACCTTAATAAATAGACTCCTTGTTTAATGTTAAATCAGAGACAATTTTGGACCCTCTCTAATTGGTAAATATTGACATATTTAAGAACGAAATGCGTTAACGGACTTGTCGTAAATAGTCAGACTTTTGCTACTGAAAAGTCATTCCATTCAGCAGGGTGAAGGGAGTTTTTGTAAGCCGAAGTAAACTCTGATCCTTTTTTCTGATATATTTATGCCTAATAGGAAACAACGGAATAGCCGTACATTGTAAGATATTTATTATTGGTTAGCGCCGTAGGCAGTTATTCAATGATGAATTACACTGTTAATCTCCAGATATTCACATTTGAACACTGTGTCTTTTTGCTGAGCGAAGGGAGTGTTGGAAGTTTCAACAGATTTTTGCAGACTATTATTTGAAGACACATTCAACATTTAAAGAATGGAATAGCCAGAAATCGTCAGATATTTTTAATTTAATTCCAAGTATATTCGGCAGGACGAAAAGACTGCATGTAGAAGAAGACAATTTCAATTCTTTAGCAAAGGCACATTAAGAATAAAGTTAAAGATCATAATTCTCCAAAATTGTAACCTATTTACAATTTAAGAGCGTGTATAAAACAGAGGAAAAGAGTTTATGGACCCTGTAGTTGTGTATTGCTTATCGTAGTTTGGCGACATATTTAAGAATAAAATGAAACAATTCCTTTGTTGTAAGTTACCAGATAGCTAGAAATGTAAGTGATTGTATACAGGGGGGTAAAAGACTGTTCGAAAGCTCAATCATACTTTTGCTGATCGTTGGTTCAAGACCTATTTAAAAAGATGAAGAAACACAATTGTCGAGCTCTGATTTTTCAATTAAAATTTAATCGATTCGGAAGAATGAGTGGAGTGATTACAAGATTAAGCAGCTTCTTTCTGATCCTTAATTATTGATATTTTTAAATTCAAAATAGAACTGAATTTATTCAGCAAGACGAAATGAGCGTTTGGGAGATGAAATAGCCTCTAGTAAACAGTCAGTTAATTATACATTTATGAACGAAATGAGAGAACGGAATTGTTGTAAACTGTCAGATACTTACATTGGTAGGTGCGTCCATTCAGTAAAGCTAAAGGTATGTTTGGGAGATGAATCAGGCCCTTGATGTTCTTTAGTCTGCGACATATCAAAGAATGAACAGAAAGAACGGATTTGACTTAATTTGTCACATACCTAAAACTGAAGACTGAAAGAAGATAAAGGCTGAAAGCTGTCTTGCAAGGAGAAGTAATTTGACTCCTGTTGCTCGTAATTTTCTCATATATATAAGAATAAAATGGAGAACGGAACAATCGTAAATTGTCAAGTAAATACAATCGAAAGTAATTTCATAGAGTAGTGCCAAAGATATGTCGGCTATTTACGTTTGGTAATTGGGCCCATTCACTAAGGATAGTGCTTTGAATAAAAGATGAAGCAGACTCTTGCTGATCTTTAATTTGCAACATATATAAGAATAAAAGAAAAAAGCATTGTTGTAAACTTTCAGTATTTAGAATGATAAGCGAGTCGATACAATATGTTGGAGGTGTGTTTGACGGGTTAAGTAGACTCGTGATGGTTGCCTGCATTCGACAGGTAAACAAATAAAATAAAAGTTCGCAATTGTCGTAAATAGTAATATATATACAACTAATAAGCCGGTCTATTCAGTACGGCAATATTGTTATTACTGTTTATTCATAAATATGGCGGCAAGCAATGATAATCAAGATTTTGCTGCGCCTTAATGATTGGACTCACTTTTCATGTAAAATATTTGGCACTTTACGCACAATTGTTTCGTTTTCTTATTTCCAATTTTTAAATTTTTTTCAAACCAACGATTATCCAAACTTTGTTTAGCTGCCAAACATTCCTGTTGAGATACTGAATAGACTGGATCTTAAGATATAAATATCTGGCAATCTACGTAAATTGCGTTGTTCACTTTATTCTGCAGTTTATTCACTATATTGCGTTCAGGAACAAAGTACTACATTGCGTTCTTTCATTTTTTCTTAAACATGTCAGTTGCTAATGATGAACAAGAGGTAAATTCGTTTTTCGAACACCCCTTTCATTCTAGTGAACGAAATCACTTTTCAGTTCGAAATGTCTGAATCATTTGGAAAAATCCTTTCTGTCATTTTAAGCTATAATATGTCACCGAAGAGATCAACAAGAGTCTGCTTAATCTTCCAGACACTCCTATCATTTTACTGAATACACTCACTTTTCAATTGTAAATAACTGAATATGAAAATTGCGTTCTTTCATTTTATTCTTAAATAAGTCCTGAACAAAGATCAGCAAGAGTCTGATTGATTTTATAAACACACATTTCGCCCCACTTTATAGACCCGATTTCCATTGAAAATATCTAAATGTTGAGGACAATTGCGGAATTTCAGTTCATGCTTGAATATGGAAGCAACTACCGTTTAGCAAAACTTCACCTAATTTTCCAAACATTCCCTTTCGTCCTATTCAATGCACTCGCTATTCAATAGTAACTACCTGCCAATTTAGGAAGATTCAATTATTTCATTTTATTCTAAAATAGTTCAGTAACACCATGATCAAGAATCCGCTTTCTCATAACAATTCATTTCTCTTCAAGTAATGAGTAGACTTTTTTCCAATTGTACTTGAGGGACAATTTTCGACAATTCCGTTCTTTAACTTTATACTTAAAGATGACACTAAGCACCGATAATGATAGTTGTTTCCGTCTTCCAACCTTTTTTTTTTTTTTGGTGTACTAAATAAAAAAAACTAATTGTATGTTTATACCTGAAAATTTACAATTCCGTTGATTCATTTCAATCTTAAACCTTTCAGATACTACCACTTAAAAGGGGCTGCGGTGGCTCAGTAGTAGAGCGTTAATTTCTAGTGATAGGGGTTTCGGGTTCAAACCCTTCTCCCGACAAGTCAACTTTGTGGTGGACAAACACCGTGTGCTGGGTTTTCTCGAAGTTCTCCCGTTTCCTCCCACTTCCTTCATTCCACCATTCCCTTCATTAATCATCATCACTGTTTTCTTTAACCTAAATGGCATATGCGTAGGACGTAAAACTCAAAAATTTCATTTCATTTTATTCTTAAATATGAGTTCATCCGTGTATTTGAGCTTCTAAACTCTCTATAGGCCTACTCAATTGACTCACTTTTTAATTGTTAATATCTGAGAATTTTCTACATTTCCGTCTTTATTTTACTCACAAATACGTCACGAACTAAAAATTACAAGATTCAGCTTCGTCTTCTAAACCACTTTTCTTCCTACTGAAAGGAGTAAGCTTTCAATTGTAAATATCTGAAAATTCACGACAATTTTGTTTTTGCATTTTATTCCTAAATAGGTCAGTAACCAACAATCATGAAGGGTCTAATTAAATCAGCTTCCTAGCATTCCTTTTGCTTTTTATATTAAAATCGCTCTTTAATTGAATATGTCTTAGAAATTACAAAATTCTGTTATTTTATTAAATCTTCAATAAAGAGAAGAAGTTTCCTTCAGCTTCCAAACAGATCTTACGCCATATTCAATAGATACATTTTCAATTGAAATTTACGACAATTATGTTCTTTCATTTCAATCTTATATATGTCGGCCACTATCGCACACTAAGATTCTACTAGCCTTCAAACATTCCTTTCGCCGTACTGAGTAGACTCTCTTTTCAAATTTAAATCTCTGACAATTTACCATAATCCCATTCGCTAATTTTATTCTTGAATGTGTCATCATCTAAGGATCTCCAAATTCTGCTTCAAGTTCCAACACTACAGTGCTTCGCTAAATAGACTAAATCTTAAAATGTAAAAATCTGACAATGTAGGACATTTCCATTCTTTGATTTTAAAAATACGTATTTCAGTAATTAACGCTGAGCAAGAATCTGCTATATCTTGAAAATCCCTGCGTCATTTTCCCAATATAAATATCTTACAAGATAAGACAATTCTGTTTGAATTTTTTATTAAATATTTCATTTACCGACGGCCGGCAAGTATCTGTTTGAGCATCCAAATATTTTTTCGTCCTGTTGGGTTTACTCACTTCTCAATTGCTAAAATCTGACAATTTTCGAGAATTCCGTAATTTCATTAAATTCACAAGTATGTTAGTAACTAAAAATCAACAAAGGTCTGTTTCGTCTTCTATATCTCTTTTCGCCGTACTGTTTGGCACACTTTTCAATTGTAAGTATCTGTCATTTTACACTTCCGTTCTTTTATTTTATTTCTAAATGTGCAACTATCAGTAGGTCTAATTTCTTCAGCTTCCTAACACTAAATTGGTGCTATATAATTTAATTGATCTTCACTTCTAAACATCTAACAAATCACTGTAATTTTTTTTTATTTATTTTTAAATATGTTAGTAACTAACGACCAACAAATAGCCCTTCAGCCTTACTGAATTGAGCACTTACTAATTGTAAGTATCTGACAATTTACAACAAATCGGTTCTTCCATTTTTTATATTTATTTAATTAATTATCGATTAGCGAGAGTTTGTTTCATCTCCAATATATCTTACAATGTACTGAATACCCTCTCTCCCATTTTACACATGAATATGACAAAAACTAAGGAAAGTGAAGAGATTGCTTAATCTTCCAAACCCTCCACTCGTTCTACCGGGTGGATTGAATTTAAATCGTAAATATCTCAGTAAGAATATTTCCTTTTTCCATCTTGTACTTAAATAACTGTCGATCCAATGATCACCAAGTGTCAGATAACCAACGATCACAAAGGAGCTTTCGAACACTCTTTTAGGCCTGCTGAATAGAATCGCTTTTCAACTGTAACTGAATATGCTCACTTTTGAATGTTAAATATGATACATTTTACTACAATTTTATTCTTTCTTTTAATTCTTAAGCATGTCTTCAACCAACAATCAGCAAAAGTCTGCTTTCCTTTCCAAACACTCTTTCCGGGATACAGAATAGATTCGCTTCTCAATTATAATATCTGATCATTTACTACAATTGTATTATGATATTTTATTCTTTAACATTTCGGAAACTATAAATCAGCATGATTCTCTTTAATTTTCCAAACGTTCATTTCGTCCAATTCTATACACAAACTTTTGAAATGGGTACACGGTAGAAGGTTCACCTCTGATGCTTGGGATCCCGTGTTCAACCCTGCTCTTCCCGCCAAGTGAACTGTATCGTGGACAAACACCGTGTGCGTGAGTTTTGTCAGGGATCTCCCGTTTAATCCCATTCCAACATTTCATTCTGCTCTCATCAACACCGTCCTCTTTAGCCTCACTGGATAGAACGTGGAACGTAAAAGTTTCCTTTCATTTCATTTTCACATTTTAAATATAAATACCTGACAATGTACGAATATTTCGTTCTTTCACCTTAAATAATTCATTTCAATTATTTACTAACAGAAAGAAACTAACTTGTTTTTGAAACAATCTCTTCACCACTTTTGCATGTAAAAAGATAACAATGTACGACAAATCCGTTGTCTCATTTTGTTCTTAAATATGTCAGTAAGTAAGGATTAGTACAGTCTGTTTGATCTTTGAAGCACTTCCTTTGCGGTACTGAATGGCCTCAATTTTTGACTGTAAATATCTGACAATTTACAAGAATTACGTTCTTTTATTTCATTCTTATATATGTGGGCTAGTAACGATAAGCAAGAGTGTATCTCAGGTTGTAAACTCTTCTTTCGCCTACTGCATAGATTCGCATTTCAATTGTAAATATGTGATTTTTTACTACAATTGCGTTCTTTTATTATATTCTTAAATATGTAGAGAAATACTTATCAGCAAGAGTTATTTAAAGTTAGCAAACATCTATTTCGCCCTACTGAATGGGCTCACTTACCACTTGTAAATATCCGACAAATTTCGAGAAATGCCATTTTAATTTTATTTTACTACAGCTTCCAAGCACTTTTTCTGCCCTGCACTCACTTCTCATTATTAATTATCTGACAATTTTGGAGTCTTTCATTCTATCACTATCTTCTAAAATAGAACAGTAACTAACGATTATCAAGTGACTCAATTATATGCCAAAACACACCCCTCGCTCTACTCTTTCGACTAAATTTTCAATTGTATACATCCGTCAATTTACGTCATTTCCGTTATGCCATTTTTCTCTTAGACATGTTCCAAACAAAAGATTAACATGATTCTACTTTACTTAATCATCCAGATATTTCTTTAATCATACTGTATGTATTAACTTTTTCAATTGTAAATATCTGAGATTTTATGACAATTCTGTTTTTCAATTTTTCTTAAGTACGTCAGTGTCTAGAGATCTTTGAAAAGTCTGCTTTATCATTCAAACCCTCCATTCGCCACTTTCAAAAAACAAATATATTCCAATGTACGATTATTTTATGATTTCATGTTATTCTTAAATATTTTAATTAGTAACTAACGATCTTTTGATCAACGTTGGATGAGGTATGATGAACAATTTTTAGCGTTTGATCAGTGTTACTAACATAAATATAAGCTTTTTGCAGGGGGGCTAGCTACACGCTGGCCCCCGCTTCACATCCGATTCGAAATTTTTCGACGCCAATCGTTTGATCATCGTTTGATCAACAATTTTCAACATTTGATCAACTCTACTAACAGATATATAACAGCCAGCCCCCTTTCACCTCCAATCCGATTATTACTTATGTAAATCGTTTGATAATCGTTTGATGAAGTATGATCAATAATTTTGAACGTTTGATCAACTATACTAATAAAGATATAAACGTTACAAAATATGGGGCCAACCCCACCTTCAACTCCGATACGATCTTTTCTTATGTTGATAGTTTGATCATCGTTTGATCAGGTATGATCATAAATTTCTAACGTTTCATTTTCGTCAGTAACATAAATATAAGCTTTTTCTAGTAGGGTGGGCTAACTACACGCTAGCCCCCCTTCGCCGTCACTTTGAAAATTTTGACGCCAATCATTTGATCATCTTTTGATCAGGTTTGATCACAATTTTTTACGTTTGGTCAACTTTACTAACTCCGATATAAGGTTTATGCTGAGGGGGATCTGACACCCTTTACCTCCGATTCGATCTTTACTGGTCAATCGTTTGATCCGGTCCGAGCAACAATTTTTAACGTTGGGTCATGTTAGTAACATAATTTTAAGGTTTTTCTCAGTAGTGAGCTAACTATATACTAGGCCCCCTTCTCCTCCATTTCATCATCGTTACTAAGTTTAATATAAGCTATGTTTAGTACGGGGGCAAGTACACGCCAGCTTCAATTTATATCAGTTTCAAAAATTTTCGATGCCAATACTTATATCATCGTTTGGTCAAATTTGATCAACAACTTTCAAAGTTTGACGAATTTTACTATCAGAGAAAGAAGCGTTATGAAAAATGGGTCCCCAGCCCCTTCCCTTGCATCTCCGATGTGATGTTTTCTAATATCAGTTGCTTTCTCTACGTTTATTCAGGTTTGCACAATTGCCAACTTTCGATTAACTTTATTGCAGAGATTTCTAACACTGGTGCAAATAATTATTAAGCGTACTTTTCAAAAAGTGAAACAAGAATGTATAATAGAACGGAAAAATTAAATAAATACACTTCGGCCGAAATGTTGGGCTTTGTCTGGTAAGAATAATATTTATGAAAAATCTTTGAAAGTAAAGAAATGCGTGTCGTATATAATGGAATTAAATATATCAACACTATATTAAACGTTTAATAACGGTCCGTCAACTTGGAGTTCTGAATCGGCAAATCGCATATTAAACATTCATTATTTAGTACAAATTTTGAATGTCTTTCAGACACATTTCTACACTCATTTGTTGTAGAAATTTGCGTTTATAAAATTCCGCACACAAACTTGACGTTCGACTACGGAACCACCAGATCCGAGATTTAGGTTGCTAAAAATAATATGCGAATATCGTACAATTTTCTACACCTTTAAAATAATTTTGTACTCTTTTGTGTTTTGAAAAAATTACCGTCAAAGTTTCGAACTTAATGATCAAGATGGAGTACGGAGTGTTCATATCGAAGACTTAAGTAGAAGAAAATAATCTATGAATTTCTACACTTTTGTACACCTTTTAAAAATTTTGTATACCCGTGTATTTAAAAAAAATTAGCCTTAAAGTTATGGTATCTGCTATAAGCAAACCATCTACTTACGTGTTTGATGTTGCCCCCTCTCCTCTCATATTACACCAATCGTCTCCAATCGTAAGTGCATCGTTAGTGCACGTTAGTGCGCTAAAACCTAACGTTAGCGCAATCAGAGTTTACTAGTATTTGATGATTTGTGGTGGGGCCTTTCATCATATGAAGTTTGCTCGCCACCCGTCTTTATGCAGACAGATTTTCACCAAGCTTATCACATCATAAATGCATTATTAGTGCACTAAAACGCACTAAGCACTAAAGTTAGTATTACCCTATCGTGGACAACTTCAAGGTATTCGGTGGGTGGTCCGTCTTCAGAAATATCAAATTTCATACAAACACATAGGTAGGTTACATGGGTTATTGGCAATCGTAAGTGCATCGTTAGTTTTCTTAAACGCACTGAGCACTAATGGTAGTGTTACCATATTTTGGGATATATTCAATTTTTTTTTGGGGGGGGGCGGGGGCAATTTCAAAAATGTCAAATTCCAAACAAACTCTTATTTCCTTCTACAAGTCCTAATGATGCACTAGCGAATGGCACATTTTTTTCATTAGTGCTTGAAGTCTTGGAAAGTTCATCCTGATCCCAAAGATATTATACTTGTAGCACCTACACTTGTGAATCACCAAAATTAGGGGTTGTTGCACTAAGAACAAGTAACGATGCACCAATGATTTTGTGATAGTATTCCAGATTCAATTCAATGTTAAAGCATTCATTGACTCACACGGAATATTTGGATTCTATAATTGGAAGCTGGTATGTATTATTATTATTATTATTATGAAGACAAAAGGAAACCGGTTCTAGATGTTTGTATTCTTGACACACTGCTGATCTTTGTTTCATCCACCTGAGTCAAAGTGACTAGCATAAAAAAGGGTGTGAGTAACCCGCTGCTTTGGTTACATGACAGTGAGAACTGCTTGAATTGTTTTATATGTCACTCAGAGGTGTAGCCACGGGGGCCGCAACGGGGCCAGCCACATCCAAGGACCAGCTTTAAAGTTTATATACAAAATAATAATTTTCTTCATCAGATTTCCTCCAAACTTGGCACATATATACAAGACCGAAAATAAATCGACAAGAATTTATAATTTCTTTCAGGAAATAGGTTGAGGGGGCAAAGGCCCATTTTTCAAAAAATGGTTCCCTTGATTAAAAGGGCCACTTTAAAGAAACTAAACTCTGCCCATGCAAAGATGACTTTAAAATAGGTAATACCGGTTTTGTCGATTTAGCGAGAAAAGTGATATAGGTGCAACGCCCAATTCGAAATAACCAAGGACACCACACAATCCTTACAGAAATTGGATTTTCGTGGAACTACTTGAAACCGTGATATATTGTAGATATATATGTATTAGGTAAAAAGTCTCAATGGGCACAAAACCCAAATCACTGACCGTTTGGCCACTACAGGGCCACTTTCTTGAAAGAACCGTTGATAACGACATTCTGGATTTCGGTTAAAATGACCAAATTCGGAGATATGCTGTAGATATTGTGATCCTGAGGAAAAGTCTTAACGGTTATAACTAAGAATTACTGATCGTCTGGCCAGTCCTGGTCTACTTTTGTAAAAGAAGCACACAATCCTGATATTCTGGATTTCGATGAAAATCACTGAAACTCTGATATGTTGTAATTGTTTCGATCCAGAGAAAATGACTCAATAACACAGCCACCAATCACCCTCTATTTTGTCACAACAGGGCCACTTTTTTTTAAAACAGCAGAAGGAAACTTTATTCTGGATTTCGATGGAATTGCTTGAAATCGTGATATGTTGTAGATATTGTGTTCATGAGAAAATATCTTAATAGACACAATCACAATCAGTCACCATTTAGCATGATCGGGGGCCTAGCTTTAAAAATGAAGAAGATAAGGTTACCTGGAATTTTAGTAGAATAGTATAAAATCAATAAACGTACTATCTCACAACCCGAAAAAGGGGTGGCGAGAGTAGCGGCTAATATTTTTTAACCATACCGTTAGATAAAATTCACATGCTCATTTTGCGAGTCAAAGGAAAACCTTAGAATGTCCTAGACATTTTTTTTTCTCAGGACATATAACAATTTCATTCAATTACACTGAAATAAAAAAATGTGAATATACTCGACCGTTTTAAAAAATTCTGAGCCTGTAGTGGCCAAAGGGTCGTAATTCGATAGTGGTGCCCATTAAGACTTATTATCACGATAAGATCTTCAACATATTCTAGTGCTACTCGATCTTACTGAAACCCATAACATCGTTATACTCAGCTGTTTTCAAGAAAGTAGCAATGTAGTGACAAAATGACTAGTGATTTGTAATTGGTTCCAATGTGACTGTTTCTCAAGATGACAATCTCTCCAACATATAACAGTTTCTCTCATTTTGACCGAAATACAGAACTTCAGTATCTTCGGCTCGTCTGCTTTCAAAAACGTGTCCTCGTAGTGGTCAAACGGCCTGTGATTAGTGGTTGTGTCCATTAAATCCTTTTCTCAGGGTTATAATATCTACAACATAACAGTTTGAATCATTTTCAACGAATCCCACAAGATCACTATTTTCGGTTGCTTTCAAAACAGTGCTCTCGTAGAAGCCAAATGGTCATTCAGCGGTAGTTGCGCCCGTGAAGACTTTTCCTTAGGGTCATCATATGTACAACATATCACGGTAACAAGCAATTCTTCATAAATTCACAATGCCGTTACCTTCTCATCTAAAAGTGTTACCCTCTAGTAACCAAGCAGTTTGTTATAAATGGTTGGGGTTCTTAGCTTGTTCAGACATTTTCTCGTGATCACATCATCCAGAACATATCATAGTTTCAGTCATTTTCATCAAAATCTACAATATCACTATCTTCGGCTGCTTTCTAAAAGGGCCCTGAGTGGCCAGACAATCAATGATAGGTGCTTATGCCCATAAGATTTTACTCAGGATCACAATACCAACAACGTATCATGCACAGCTTTAGTCACTTCACCAAAATCAAGAATGGTGTTATGTTCGGCAGTTTTCATAAAAGTGGCTCTGTAATAGCCAAACGGTCAGTGATTTGTGGTTGTGCCTATTGAGAAGATTTCTTAGAAACAGAATATCTAGAACATATCACGGTTTAACGTTTCCTAAGGATTGATACTTTCTCATTTCGAAGGAGACTATTTTCTCGTAAAAACGACAAAATACGTATTTCCAATATTGAAGTCATCTTTCCATCAGCAGAGTTTCATTTCTTTAAAAAGGCCCTATTAAACATGAGGCCCTTTTTGAAAAGAGGCACTTTCCCTCAACTTATTTCGCGAAAGAACCAAAAAAGTGTCTATTTATTTTCGGTCTAGTAAATGGAAGTTTGAAGAAAATGAGAAGGCGAGAAAACCTTGTGAACCTATCTCCTCTACACTCTCACTTTTTGGACTTGGGTTTTTGATCCGAAATCTTAAATTTACTGCTATTTATTTTTTTCAGTTAACAAGTTACTTGAAATACGATGATTAAAAAAGGCACTAAACTAATTAGTAACCATATTATACATTTCTTATATGTAAGTATAGTTTTTTAAAATTTTTTTATCAGGTGGAAAACTCAAAGGAAAATGACGTTATTATTCAGAGTTTCACTTAAGAATTCATTCGCTCTTTTCAATGCTACTCGATATGTAATAGGATATATTGCTGTTAATAAAGTAATTATGTTTTTTCGTGACGAATAATAAATAAATATTTTCGTCAGGAAATCTCAGAGTAATTAAGTATAATTCCAAATATCAGTCTTATGTATAAAGGTAGCCAAGAATGTTTTGCCCCTTTTTGTGGAGGTATGTGATCCATTGGCTCCCACACCGTGAGTTGAATGCGAATCGAGATAAGCCGAAGGTCAGTTCTTGTTGTACCATACTAAGTGGTTTTGACAGTACAGTTATTCCGTGAACTTGCGTGAGAACAGAACGAATATGGGACCACCACAGAATCTTAAGGGTGTGTCTGTTGTACGAGTTCAAGCTGGGGTCATACCACGATGCAGTGAAGTAGAAAATATGTCAGGCCTTTTGTGAGGGTGTTGTGACTACGCGGAAAGTGCAGTGGTAGCTTATGTTTAAGGACGGTGACGAAGCACTCGAAGACGCATCTCTTGCCGGAACGCCAATACATGTACAAAATTAAGATCTTCAACCAGCAATTTAGGCTAACAGTACCAGACGTGTGAGGAACTGGGACTACAATTCAATAGGAGTGAAGAAATTATTCGGCAGCACCTCCATCAACTGTGGAAACACTACAAGTTACATCGCTGCACTCCACATAATTCAACTCCGGTCCAGAAGAAAACGTGAACGGAGACCTGTGTTCCTTTGCTATCTCGTCTGAGGAAGGAGCCATTTCTGGACCGGGTGTTGACATGTGATGATTTGTGGGACTTGTACGAAGCTCAACGGTGACGCTATCATTCGTTAGTATCCATGAACCTGTTCCAAAAAAGTCGAAACCAGTATTGCACCAGAAGAAAGTTCTATTGTGTGTTGGTTAGAGTGCTCGCTGCATCGTACACCTTAAACTACTATCAGTTGGTAAGAGCATCAATGCTACTGTGTACTGTCAGCAGTTGAGTCGTGTCCAAGGAAACCCAAAGATGTGGAGCCAGCAGTTCTAAATCGCTAAGGGGTTCTCCTGTTACAGGATAACGCTGAGCCCCACATGGTAAGGATGACCCGGGACACCATTTTACGTTTTGAATTGGAGACACTAATGCATTGGATATGCTCCCCGGATATTACAGCGTACGATTATCACTTATTCCAACCCTTGGACTGTTACCTTAGAGGATGCCACTTGAAATTATTTGTAGAGATACAAAATTCACTTGATACCTTCTTCGCTTGACGCTCCACGAAATTCTACCGCGACGGAATCCGTGGTCTCCCAGAACGTTGGCAGAGGATCGTTGATGCTGATGGGGACTAACTTTAATCTTCCAGGTAGTCAGTCATCGATGTTCGAAGGTGGTGGGAGAAAAAGCGTTTATAACTTTCTTGGTAACCTTTATACATAGGCTGTGTCATCAAGGGCTTAAATTGAAATAGTTATACAGTCAAGTATAATGTTTGGTCCGGTTCAGTAGTTCATGATGAAACATAATAAAAACTAGTTAGAACAAAATTTATGGAGAAAAAGCAGTAATAATAATAATAATAGTAATAATAATAATAATAATAATAATAATAATAATAATAATAATAATAATAATAACAATAATAATAATAATGATAATCTAAAACATGTGTTTTTACATTTCCGGAAGGAAACCAAAATGATCCAACTTTTCAGGCCTCAAAAAACGCTAACTGCAACATATGTATTTTTTTTATACATTGTAGGTGGCCCCCCTCAAAAACGAATGACCTCTCCTACTTAAAACTGGTGGCTACACCTCTGATTCATTCAAACGAGTAACCTTACACTTGCCTTTGAAAAATATTAATTATATATGTAAGTAATTATAAAATAGGTTACACGAGAACCAACGGCTGCTTTATACTTCATGGGGGTCACTGGTGTCATTATCAAAGAAAACGCCGTTGGACGAACAACGTTAAACTAAATACCAATTAAATATATTTTAGTTCTTACCAAGCATGCTCAACAATGTTCTAGGTAGAGCAGAAAGTAAAATTGATAGCGGTGGGGGCTCGTAAGTGATAGATATGATGGTTTGCACTTGCCTCACTTAACATAGTGTATTTTATATATATATATTAGTTTAAATACTTTTTTTTTAGCACGAAAAGAATAAAGTTTATCATATCTTTTTTGAAGTAAAAATGCATAACAGTATAGCAAAATTGTAAATGATAGCTACTGCTAAGTTCACATGTTTCATTAATTTTCATATCACATTATAAGTAAAATAAGTATGAAGCAAATCCCCCATACTATTACTTACGGCCAAACCAACAATATTAAATTCATGAGAAGCTAGCCGCAGCTGAATTAAATTCTTTTTTTGTACAACCAGATAGGCCTATAACGGAAACCGATTCGCATTTCACCACTAAAAAAAAATAAATTAATAATTAGCTTGGATGCTTGGAAGATGTTAGTTTGGAAGATGAAGCAGTTTCTTGTTGATCGATAGATATATAAGATTGAAGTGAGAGAAGTGAATAGTCGAGCAATGTAATATCTTTGAAAGTATAAATTGCAAACGGAGTGTTTCAAAGATTAAGCTGACTACAACTGAATATTAATTAGTAACATATTTAAATAGAAATTGAAATAACAGAATAGTCGTAAATTGTGAAGTATTTTGAAATGAAGAATGTTTCCAAACAGTAGGGCAAAAGGACTGTTCGAAAGGCGAGTACACTTGTGCAGATCTGACATATTTAAGTTTCAACGAAACAACGGAATGGTAGTATATTGTGAGTTTTTTACTTTTTAAAAATGAGTCTATTTTACATCGCGAAAGGGATGTTTGGAACCAGAAGCAGACAATTGCACATTATCGACTTATTTAAGAATAAAATGAAAAATGGGATTGTCGTAATATGTGAGATATTTACTATTGAAAAGCGGGAGCAATCTTTAGAACGAAAGACGTGTTTGTAACACTAGGTAAAGTCTCGATATTAACATACTGGTCCTGAATATTAATTTTAAAAAGTTAAAACGGATTTGTCGTACTTTGCCAGTTATTTACATTTTAAAATTGCTTTTCGAACGAAAACAGACCTTTCGCAATATTGAATTGACTCGCTTTTCAACTGTAAATACAGGCAACTTACAACAATTCCCTTCTTAAACTTTATACTTAAATACATCAGTAACTAATGATAATGAGAGTGTATTTCATATTTTTTATGACCTACCTTTTGATCAACTTGTTAAGTGTATATATAAAACTAATTTACGACGATTTCGGTGTTTCACAATATTCTTAAATATTTCAGTAAATAAGAAATCAGTAAATTAGAAGGGCGTTTTAGGAAACACTCCCTTCGCCATACTTAATAGCCTCACTTTTCAATCGTAATTATCTCAAAATTTACAATTCCTTTATTTCATTTCATTCTTAAGTAAGTCGACAACTACCGATCAGCAAGAGTCTCCTTTAGTTTCCAAACAATATATTCGCCCTACTGAATAGAATTGTTAATTTGAGAAAAATACCGAAAAATCCGTTCTTTTATTTTATTTTATAAATCATTGATAAATAATATATAATTTAAATAACTTTTCAATTATAAATACGCAACGATTAACGTGTCACCTACCCTCATTTAAGTCTTAAATCTATCCGTAACAAACGATCAGCAGGAGTCTAATTACTACAGCTACAGCTACATCTTTCGCAATGTATAATGGCATCACTCTTCAATTTTAAATATCTGACAGCATAATGTTTCTTTTTATTTTTAAGTAAGTCAATAACTAATCATTAAGAACTCCCTGCTTCATGTTCCATACACTGATCTCGCTTACTGAATGGATTCACTTACCAATTGTTAATATGATAAAAATTACAATACCATTCTTTCGTTTTATTCTTAAATACGTAAACGATGTGAGTTCTCTGCTTCAATTTCCAAACACTCCTTTCCCCATGCAAAGATTCTGATTAAGCCATTAAACACTCCAATAGTGAATAGACTCTTTATTATATTGTAAATAGACAAATTAAGATAATTCTGTTCTTCTACTTTATACTTAAATATCTCAGTAACTAAAGACCACGACAGTCTATTTCATTTGCTTCAGTTTCCAAACTCTGGTTTCGTTATATGTAATAGACTCATTGTTCAATTGTAAATACCTCACCATTTACAACAATTCAATTATATTAATTTATTGTAAAATTGTTCGGTAACTAACGTTCATCAATAGTTTAATTTGGCTTCCAATCACTCCTTTCGTCCTATAGAATGGAATCGCTTTTCAATGGAAAATGTCACGATTTACAGCTAGGGTCCCATATTTTTATCTTAAATGGGACCGCAAGTCTGCTACGCCACTGGTGTCCCCTATTCTGTGTTTTTCTCTTTTTCGTTTCGATTAGCTATTTGTTTTTTTGCTGCTATGCTTTTATATGAAACCTTTATATTTTATAACTTTTTCTTTTTGTGAGTTTCTTTTCAGGTTGGGCTGGGGGAAAAAGAGGGAAATGCTTTCTTCTTATATCGGTTTCTCACAATTCATCTTGTTTGAACTGCTTAAGTAAGTCATTTTTTAACTTTTGATGTCATCTAGCTCCGTCACAATAACAGAATTGTCATTCTTACCAATTAGTTTTATTCTCTTATTTGCAGTTTGCCACACTGATATATTTGTGACAAACTTGAGGTTTAGTCCAACGTATTTCGAATTTGCAACCAACCCAACCGCTAAGCATTATGGGTTGCCTGCTATTGCAGGGAAAGGAGAATTGCATGTGGTAATGCACTTTTGGAGTCGTGTACACATATCACCGTTGTTACATTTATAAATAATAAAATGACTGTTTATATATGAACCAAGGAAAAAAGATTACATTTTCATACGAAAGAATCAAAAACATTTTGAAATTCATCTCAAGAAACTGAACTAATAGAAACACTAACAAAACTAATACTGTATTCTACAAGTCCTGACGATGCACTATCGGTTGCACTAGATTTTGTCGTTAGTGTTTTCTGGGGTACTAACGTGAAGTTAGCCCTGTTTTTTGTGCTCCTAGCATCAAAACGATTAAAGCATTAATGTTCGGCTCTTGTGGTATTTTCGATTGTACTAAAAGAGATTATTTGGGCTTTTGCAATGGGCGGAAGTTTAACTCAACGAAAAATTCCCAATGTTTTTCTTACGTGAGTTTCCTCTAATAATGAAGCACTAACGAAACTATTCGTGTTTTCTGGAAGCACCAACAATGTACTATCAATTGTACTAGGTTTGATTGTTAGTGCTCCCTGGGGAGCTAACTTCACGTTTGTCCAAGTTTTTTTTTTGATTCTAGTATCCTATCTATTGCAGCTTTAATGTTAAGAGTTACTGCTCTATGAAGCACTAACGAAGCACTAATGATTGTATTAAAGAAATCATTAGCGCTTTTGAATTTGTAGGGAATTTGACCCAATGAAATATTCCAGATGTATTTATGGGAGCTTCGTAACCAGAGGTGATCACTTTGACCTAATCTCACTCAAAATCACGCTCACAAACTCATTTCGACCTCAGCCCATAAACTCATTTTGAATTCACGCTCAAATCACCAGTCTGACCTCACGCTCAAATAACCAGCCTGATCGCACGCTTACTCAACCTCACGTCACATCACTAGTGTGACTTCACGCTCACATCACCAGTCTCACCTAACGCTTACTCAACCTCACGCTCACCTCACCAGTGTCACCTAAAGCTCACTCAACCTCGCGCTCACATCACCAGCCTTATCTCAAGTTCGTAAGGTTGAGCTCGAGTGAGCGTAAGTTTCGAATTCGTGGGCTCCGTCCTCATGAGTTTGGATACCTTTGTTTGTGATATATAAGTGGGCATATTTACACTAATAGCAAAGCAAAACGAAACCATTTGTGCTTTCTGGAAGCAATAACGAAGCACTAACGATTGGACCAGGTTTAATTGTTAGTGTTTCCTGGGGGGCTAAAGTGAAGTTACACCCCAAAAGATTTTTGCTTCTAGCGTCCAAACCATTGCAGCAGTAATGTTTAGACTTGGTGTTCTAAGAAGCACTAATAAAGCACTAATGATTGCACTAAAAGGTATCATTAGCGCTTTTGAATTTGGCGGGAAGTTGACCCAATGGCGGGAATAAACCATATCTACACAAATATTGAAACACTAACGAAACTATTAGTGTTTTCTGGAAGTACTAACGATTGCAATAGGTTTAATCGTTAGTGCTTTCTGGGAGTTGGGCTAACGTGAAGTTGCCCCCCCCCCAAGTTTTTTGCTTTTAGCGTCCAAACTATTGAAGCACTAATGTTGGGAGTTGGTGTTAGAAGAAGCTCTAACGAAGCTCTAACGATTGCACTAGAAGATATCATTAGCGCTTTTGAATTTGGCGGGAATTCGACCCAATGAAAAATTAACGTATTACTTATGGGCTTTTCGTGACATTTAATTGGCCATATCTACACTAATATTGAAGCACTAACGAAACTATTAGTGTTTTCTGGAAGCACTACCAATGCACTAACCTTTGCACTAGGTTTAATCGTTAGTGCTTTCTGGGGGGCTAACGTTAACATGCAATCCCACCCAAAGGATTTTTGATTCTAGCGTCCAGACTATTGAATCACTAATGTTGAGATTTGATTTTCCAGGAAGCACTAACGAAGCACGAACGATTGCACCAGAAGAGATCATTAGTGCTTCAATGTGGGTGGGGGGCAACTTCTCGGACGTGTCGGTAACTAACGATCAGCAAGTATTCCTCATCTTCTCAACACTCCTTGCGCCCTATATATTGCATTTACTCTTCAATTTTAAGTATTTGCCATATTAGGACAATTCACTTATTTCATCTTATTCTTAAATAAGACTTGAAGTAACAGTCACCTGTACTCTGCTACAGCTTCCACACACTCCTTTCAGCCTACTTCATAGACGCGATTTAAGTTTCTGAAAATTTGCGACAATTCGTTACGCTTTTTTATACTCATACATGTCGGCAAATAACGATCAAAAGAGTCTACTTCAAGTAGTAAACATTCCTTTCGCTCAATTTTATAAACTCGCTTTACAATTCTAAATAAGTGCCATTTTCTTCAACTGCGTTGTATCATTTTATTCCTAAAAATTTGGAAACCAACAATTAGCATGAGTCTGCTACATCTTGCAAACTATCATTTTCTCCTAGTGAACTGTATCTATTCTAAATTGTTGCACCATGTCAAAGTAAAAATATGACAATTTACAATTCCATTATTTCGTTTTATTCTGAAATGTTTTCTGAAAGTTTTTGTCATATTCAACTGTAAAATAAGAGAGAAGGTACTCAGTACATTGTCAGATTATTACATTTAAAAAGGGTTTATTTAGCACGGCGAAAATACTGTTTTGGAGATAAGAAATTGTCGTAAATTAGCAAACATTTAGCATTCAATAATGAGTCCACTCACTAAGGTAAAGGAGCGTTTAGAATATTAAACAAACTCTTGCTTAATGTCAAACTTACAATTTGAAAGGGGGGGAAGGATTGTTTTGAACTTGCAGTATACTCTTCCTGATGGTTAGTATCCGAAATCTATATTAATAAAAGGAAATAACGTAATTCTTGTAAATTGTCATATATGCACAATGGAAATCGCTTATATGCCGTATCCTGAAAGTTGATGGTTAAAATGAAATAACGGAATGTCTTAAATCTTTAGGTAATCACGTTATTCTATGGTCATTATTTCACTATGTTGTAAATTCTATGTCATTAACAATTGAAAAGCTAGTTCATTCACCAAAACGATAGGATTGTTTCGAACATTCAGCAGACTCTTCATGAACGATAGTTACTGATATATTTAAAAATAAAAGCTCAGAACGTAATAGACATAAATTTTCAATTATCTACAATTCAAAAGTTGAACCATTGAGTAAGGAGAAAACTGTTGTTTGGTATACAAGGCAGTCTCTTGATGTTCGTTTGCTCTTGAACTACTTTTAAGCAAAAAACATTGCCTTGATATGCGAATTACTTAAAATTGAAGAGTGATTCAAATATACTGGGAGAAAGAAGTCTATGCAAATTGAGGTAATTAGACACTTGTTGATTGTCCAGTATTTACAATTGAAAAAAATTAAATTCAGTATGGCGAAATGAGTGCTTGGAAGGATAAGCAAACTCTTGCTAGTCTGTAGAATCTGACATATTCAAGAATGAATCGAAATAACGGAATGTCGTAATTTGTCAAATATTTACAATTGCTAAGTTGATCGTTAGTTGCCGACATATGGTAGACTAAAAAGAAAGAAAGCAAATGCGGTAAATTGTCAGATATTTACGATTTAGAAGTGAGTCCATACAGTAGGGCGAAAAGAGTGTTCGGAAGATTAAGAAGTATCATGCTTGGTCCAATATGTTTAAAAATAATACGAAAGAATTAACAAATATTTATAACTGAAAGGCGAGTTAAACAGTATGACGAAGGGTCTTTATCAGTTAATTTGAGTCATGGTGACGGTTGATTTAAGACGTATTTAATTGCAACTGAAAGAAATGTAAATAAATGGCAAAGTACGACAAATCCGTTTTATTTTTAAAAATTAAAATTCAGGACCAGTGTGTTAATATCAAGACTTTACTTAGTGTTCCAAACACGTCTTTCGTTCTACTGATTGGTGCCGCTTTTCAATAGTAAATCTCACAAATTACGACAATTCCATTCTTTCATTTTATTCATAAATATGTCGTTAATGTACAATTCTCAGGTGCAAATTACAAACATTCCTCTCGCGATGCCAAATATTCTCATTTTTAAAAAGTAAAAATCTCACAATATACCATAATTCCGTTGTTCATTTGAAACTTAAATATGTCCGATCTGCACCAGTCTACTCAGCTTCCAAAAACTCCTTTTGCCCTACTGTTTGGAAACATTCTTCGTTTCAACATACCTCACAATTTACGACAATTCTGTAATTTCATTTTATTTTTAAATTTGTCAGTAATTAATATTCAGCAGGAGTCAGCTTAATCTTTGAAACACTCCCTTTTCAACTTTTACTTGCAAATTTATTATAATGCTCGCCTATTCAGTTCTTTTACTTCAGTCTTATATATCTAACTAACTATCAATTAACAGTGGTGAAATGCTTTTCCATTTCCTTTATATCTAGTTGTACAGGAATTGAATTTAATTCAGCTGTGGCTAGCTTGTTATGAAATTAGTTTTGTTGTAGTTTGGCCGTAAGCAATAGTAAGGGGGTTTTGCTTCTTACTTATGTTATTTATAATGTGATATCAAACTTGATGAAAGATGTGAACTTAGCAGTAGCTTTCATTTGTACTTTTGTTATATTTTTATTCATTTTTTACTTCTAAAGATTTGACAAACATTACTCTTCTCGTGCTAAACAAAGCACTTCCACAAATATATACATATTTTATACACTTTGTTAAGTAAGGCAAGTGCAAACCATCATATCTTTCACAAGCGAGCCGCCACCGCTATCGATTTTACTTTCTGCTCTACCTAGAACACTGTTGAGCTTGCTTAGAAAGAACTAAAATATATTTAATTGGTATTTAATTTAACGGTGTTCGTCCAACGGCATTTTCTTTCATAAGAACACCAGGGCTCCCCATGACGTATAAAGCAGGTCCTCGTTTTTTTAGGGACGCCAGCTACAATGTATAAAACAAAAAAAATACATATGTTGCTGTTAGTGCTTTTTGAGGACTGGAAAGTCGGAACCTTTCTTCCTTTACGTTTCCTTCCGGAAATATAAAAACATATGTTTTGATTATTATTATTATTATTATTATTATTATTATTATTATTATTATTATTATTATTATTATTATTATTATTATTATTATTATTATTATTATTATTATTACTTTTTCTCCATAAATTATGTTTCAAGTAGTTTATTAGGTTTCATCAAGAACTGCTGAACCGGGCCAAACATTATACCTTTGGGTATAACTATTTCAATTTAAGCCCTTGGTCTCACAACCTATCTTTAATGTTACCAAGAAACTTATATCGCTTTTCCTCCCAACACCTTCGAACATCGATGAAAGACTCTGGCTGACTACCTGGAAGGTTAAAAGTAGTCCCCATCAGCTTCAACGATCCTCTACCAACGTTCTGAGAGACCAAGCATTCCATCGCGGTAGAACTTCATGGAGCGTGAAACGAAGAAAGTATCAGATGAATTTTGTATCTCTACTAAGAATTTGAACTGGCATCCTCTAAGGTACATTCCAAGGGGTGGCACAACTGATAATCGTACGGTGCAATGTCCGGGGAGTATAGCCGATGCAACAGTATTTCCCATTCAAGGAGTGGAATGGTGTCAGGGGTCATCCTTACCACGTGGAGCTTAGAGTTATCCTGTAACAAAAGGACCCCTTAGCGATTCAGAACTGCTGGCTCCACATTTTTGAGTTTCCTTCGACACGGCTCAACTGCTGACAGTACACAGTTGCATTGATGCTTCTACCAACTGATAGTTGTTTAAGTTGCACGATGCAGCGAGCACTCCACCCAACATACAATAGAACTTTCTTCTGGTGCAATACTGGTTTTGACTTTTTTCGAACAGGTTCATGGATGCTAACCAATGATGGCGGTACCGCGGAGCTTCGTACAGGTCCCACTTCTCATCACATGTCAACACCCTGTCCAGAAATGGCTCCTTCCTCAGACGAGATAGCAAAGGAGCACAGGTATCCGTTCGCGTTATCTTCTGGCCCGGAGTTTAATAATGTGGGATCCATCGATGCAACTTGTAGCCTTTCCACAGTTGATGGAAGTGCTGCCGAATGATTTTTTACTCATATTGAATTGTAGTCCCAGTTCCTCACACGTCTGGCACTGTTAGCCTAAATTGCTGCTTGAAGATCTTAATTTTGTACATGTATTGGTCTTCCGTCAAGTGATGCGTCTTTGAGTGTTTCGTCACCGTTCTTAAACTTATTAAACTATCACTACACTATCCGCGTAGTCACAACACCCTCACAAAAGGCCTGACAAACAGTGAAACCGTGATATGTATGGATGTTATGTTGCTAAAAAACGTCTTAATAGGCACAACCACAAATCACTGACCGTTTTGCCATTATTGAGCCAATTTTTTGATAACAGCCGAAATTAACAACATTCTAGATTTTGGAAAAGTGACTAAAGCCGTGTGTGATATGTTGTTGGTATTGTGATCCTGAGTAAAATCTTATGGGCATAACCACCAATCATTGATCGTTTGGCCACTGAGGGCCCTTTTTGAAAGCAGCCGAAGAGAGTGATATTGTGGATTTTGATGGAAATGGCTGTAACTGTAATATGTTCTGGATGATGTGATCCCGATAAAATATCGGAATAGGCCAAGGAGCAACCATCTATAACTAACTGTTTGGTTACTAGAGTGTAGCCATTTTGGATGAGTAGGTAACGCAATTGTGAATTTATGTGGAATTGCTTATTACCGTGATATGTTGTAGATATTATGACCCTAAAGAAAAGTGTTCTGAATTTCAATCAAAATGAGAGGAACTCTGATATAATGTAGAGATTGTCATCTTGAGAAACAGTGCGAATGGAACCAACCACACATCACTAACCGTTTGGTCACTAGAGGGCTTCTTTCTTTTAAAACAGATGAGTATAACGATGTTATGGGTTTCAGTAAGATTGAGTACCACTAAAATATGTTGAAGATCTCATAATGAGAAAAAGTCTTAATGGGA
Organism: Thermobia domestica; assembly: GCF_964235325.1. NCBI lineage: Eukaryota > Metazoa > Arthropoda > Insecta > Zygentoma > Lepismatidae > Thermobia > Thermobia domestica. Next base: position 85,496,422 of record NC_137465.1, on the reverse strand, counting down.
ACCACTATCGAATTACTACTTTTTGGCCACTACAGACTCAGATTTTCTTAAAACAGCCAAGTATAATGACATTTTTTTATTTCAGTGTAACTGAATGAAATTGTTATGTTGTAAGTCGTGATCCTGAGAAAATATGTCTAGAACATTCCAGGGTTTCCTTTCTCTCGCAAAAGGAGCATGTGAATTTTTTCTACCGGTATGCTTAAATAATATTCGCCGCCACTCTCCCCACCCCTTTTTCGAGTTGTGTGATAGTACGTTTGATGATTTTATACAAGTCTACTAAAATTCCAGGTATCCTTATCTTCTTCTGTTTTAAAACTAGCCCCGTTGTTGCCAAATGGTGACTGATTGTGTTTGTGTCCATTAAGGCATTATCTCATGATCACAATGTCTAGAACGTATGACGATTTCAAGCAATTACACCGACATGCAGAATACTATTACCTTCTGTTGTTTTTTCAAGTGGCCCTGTAGTGGCCAAACAGTCATTCCTTGGTGTACATGTTGAGACTTTATTCTGGATCACAATATCTACAACATATCAAGGTTTCAAGCAGTTTCACCTCATCCAGAATATTGTTACCATCATTTCTTTTTATTAATTGGTTATAGTGGCCAAACCGTCATTGCTTGATGGGTGTGCATTTTGACTCTTATCACGATCAGAATATCAACAACATATCAAGGATCCAAGCAATTCCCCGAAATCCAGAATAAAGTCTTCTTCTGCTGCTTTAAATAAAGTGGCCTTGTTGTGACCAAAGTGAGAGTGATTGGTGGCTGTGATCTTTAGACATTTTCTCTGGATCACAACAATTACAACATATCAGAGATCAGTCATTTTTACCGAAATCCGATTCGAAATTTTTCGGCGCCAATCGTTTAATCATCGTTTGATCATGTTTGATCAACAATTTTCAACGTTTGATCAACTATACTAACAGAGATATAACAGTTAAAAAACTGGGTGACCAGCCCCCCTTCTCCTCCAAACCGATTATTTCTTATGTAAATAATTTGATAATCGTTTGATCATGTATGATCAACAATTTTCAACCTTTGATCAGCGTTACTATAATAAAAAATGTAAGCTATTTTCATTAGGGGGGTAACTACACGCTGGTCCCTGCTTCACCTCCGATTCGAAATTTTTCGATGCCAAACGTTAGATCATTATTTGATCGTTCGATAAATAATTTTGAACGTTTGATCAACCATACTAATAAAGATATAAACGTTAAAATAAGGTGCCAACCCTCCTTTACCTCCGATACTATCTTTTCTTATGTTAATAGTTTCATCAGGAATGATCAGCAATTTCTAACGTTTGATCATCGTCACTAACATAAATATAAGCTTTTTCTGGTAGGGTGGGCTAACTGCACGCTAGCCCCCCTTTACCTCCACTTCGAAGTTTTTTACGCCAATTTTTGATCATCTTTGGATCAGGTTTGCTAACAATTTCGGAAAATTTTCCCCTCTTAACAAATATCAGTGATCAAGTAACAGTTCCTCAGTATACATAAAATTGACGAAGTCAAGTATAAATATGTTAGAAAGTGAAAGATGGTTTCAAGAATCTGAATATTTTCATGGCTCACACAATTTTCAGTACTATGTAGGAGCAAGTGAAACAATGTTTTATAAATCGAAATATTTTGTGTCTTGTAGGGAAAAATTGAAGAAATTTTTGAGTCTAAAAGTTTTCATTATTTTGAAGCAAAAAGTAAAACAAGTTTATGTGTATCGGAAAGTTTTAATGCTCTGTAGAAACAAATGTAATGAATTTTAATGAATCGGAAAATTTTCATCACGATGTAGAAACAAGTGGAAGAAACATTTCATAAGCCGTACAATTTTTGATATTAGGTGGAAAATTCAGATTGAACATTCAGCTACAAAATTGAATTTCTGTAGAGGAAAATTCCTTTCACTTGTTTCTACAGAGCAATAAATCTTTCCGATTTACTAAAAGCTGTCTTACTTTTTCCTTCAAATTATGAAAATTTTCCGAATCATAAAAAGTTCTATTTTCTCATATAAGACAGAAAGTATTTCGATACATGTGTAATTGTTTAACTTGTTCCTACATAGTACTGAGAATTGTCTCAGCCATGAAAGTTTTCAGATTCTTTAAAAGATCTTTCACTTCTTCACTTTTCTGTACATGAATCCAACCAATTTTATGATTGCTGAGGAATTGTTACTTAATTACTGATATTTTTCTAGAATTAAAAAAATAATTTCGGAAAAATATAGCGGAAAATTTTTCACCTACATCACTAGATATCACAGAGGTATAGCTTTAAGAACGTATAGTAGTATGTTTTAGGTGGGCCATTGCCATTGAAAATGGTTGTGAAACCATATGTAAAAACATAAGTATTAATTTATGACTGATAGTCAAGCAATTGGATATTTCCGATTATAAGCAACTACAATATTAGTTGAGAGTGCTACCTGGTAAAGAAATCTACTTAGCACTTTTAAGGATCTCACTTTTGTCTTGATCGTTAGCCTGATCCAAACTGTTTAATCCAAAAAATTCTTAGGATAACATACTCAAACTCAACTGTGTTAACAATCCAAGCATTCAAATATGCGTTTAGTTAGCGTCCTAGCAGCTAACTAGGGCTTACATACAGAGTTGTGTAGGATTCACTACGTTCCGGTCTATCATTAATTATATTTTAACGATCGTATTCTGTAAAACTTTCTATGTTACTCATTTTATTCTAACCTCTGAAACAGCCTTATTTTGGGCCTGAGACCGGTGATCAGGATCGATGAGACAAATCAAGAATCGATTTTAGGTTCTTTTGAGATCTTCTCTTAGACGGTTAGGTGGAAAATATTTACGGTATAGTCAGTCCTGTGTTCTCTACTAGCTTTGTAAAACAGGTCATCACAAAGGAATCATACAGTGGGCTAATGAAATAATCTTTCATATAAGCTCACTTTGAGCTTTGAATAGTAACTAAGGGCAACATATTTCATAGAGCAGGAAAAGTCGTTCATTTTAGAAGTCTTGATAAAAATTCTCCATATCCAAGTTCTTGAATGAAAAAGTATTCTGGTTTCACGGTAGCATTGTCTTGATAAGAATATCGTATCACATTGCGTAATTCTGACATCCTCTTCCCCTCCAATGCTATATACTCATGTTCTTGGTCAGTCAATACTGTTTTACTCAGAAGATTTAATCAAGTCTTTGCTCGCGTCTCGCGTGTCGATTTCCTTTTCTCAAACCACTTTGGATAAATATTCCTCTTGCGAAAGCTTTGCCACAACTTCTGTGGAATGGTGGGATACACACCTCACCTTTTGATATAAGACGTGTAAGCCCTTTGTAATTCTTCAGTAATTAAAATTGTGCATACAGTGAATATGTGCAAGAAAAGTGTACAAAGGACATGTTATGACATTAGATCAGCTTTTATACTGGAAAGGTATTCAAATCGTACCTGCAACTAAAGAAATTTCTGAACTGTCCAAAGTTGTACCGCCCTTAGGAGGTTTTCACTTAAGTAATTTCTAGCTACGATTGGAGACGTTATGTCAAGAATTCCATATGAACTTTGGTCAAGAATTCCATATGGTATAGAAGAACTTTGGGATATCCTTTACGCTAAAACAATATTAGTGAAAATGCGGAATGGACGTGCCTATTCAACATCATTGGAAAGTCGCTTCTAGACTTTGCTCGGCGACCTTTAAATGTTGTTACGAAGACATTTACAATCCACTGAGGAGATGACAAAATCTAAGATCAGTGATCTTATTCAACAGTGTCTGGATGAGGAAATCAATATGCACATTTACAAAAAAATGAAGCTTCAGGGCAGAAAAGCGATATTGAGGAAATTTCAAAATTAAAACGATTAGCTATACCGAAGCGGTAAACTTTTGGTTGCTGTATATTGAGAAGATCAGAATCGTAATGCTATTCATTCAAAGGGACTGGATCGAACATGGGACCAGAAACTTCATTTGTAAGCAATTAAATTAATGCTTCTCTTTTCTTAAGCAGCTGGTTATCTTTTCTATGAAAAATTTGCACATCACTATACTAAGCGGATGAAAGCCTTGGAGGCAACAACGGTATCAGAGGATTACAAGAAATTACCACTTCAAGGAACAATTAAAATTCGCAGAAATAGAATTTTTGTGGAGCGAAGTTGCAAGTGATATGAATATCGAACAGAGCTTAATGAAGGACACGAAATATTCTGGTGGATTCACTCAACGTCACACACTTCGTTAGCAAGATTAATCATTCATTCCCAGAGACTGTGACGATAACAGATGTTCTAGAGGACTTTTCTGGGAAGCGGTTTGTCATCTAAGCGGCACGTTGAGCTAATGTCACCTTCCTTGTGTGATAATACCTCGTTGCGCAAAAATATCAATTCGACTGAGGTGAATATTGCAGAGTCTTTGTTGACTTACGTTATAAAACCCACACGTAGAAGGAAGAGTCCGTCTACACGCATTGTTGTGGACTAAAAATTTTAAGTAAAATCTGTGTTAAGTACGTATATAAATTATGTTAAGCCCTATTTTCACATATTTTATGCATATAAACTACAGTTAGACACTAAGAGTGCCGAAAGACAAGATAGAGCTTTTGGGAAATATCTGCAACGATCGAATTTCATTCTGCCATTGAAGCCTCGTCAATTCATCACCGTTCTTGAGATACTTGGAGATCAATAATAGACGGCTTCAAATAATGCAAATATTTTTCCAAGGATCAAAAGATAGCTTTATATGGACAGCAGTAATGGAAGAAACTACAACGTGAAATATGATGCTATTCAATGATCTGATTCAGATCCTTAAGAATCTTGCTAGAAGACTTCATGAGCAGTTACTGATTCGCTTAAGGCAACATACGAGCAGAATTGAAAGGAAATGCTACGAAATCATTACATCTAAAGAAACTCTAGGGTGATTAAGAGACTGCTTGCACTTTTTTATAAAGGATCAGGCTGTGACACGACCTTACCTATAATCAGGAGAGACAGAAAGAGCAGTCTTAAATATCCTTCAAAGAGATAAAGAATTGTGCAAGTTAGTGAGAGTCTTCAAACAACCAAAACTCATTCCTGACAAAATGGTCAACAACAATTCTTATTCGCCATTATAGACAAGGAAACATGTCCTCTTTGGTATAAGCCATATCAGGTATAACAAGGAAGTAATTACTAAGATTCAATATGGCCACTTTTGCCCTTACTAACGCGGCAGCCGTGCAGCACTCATTTCGGTAATACCTCCAAGTCCAAGAGTGAAATAGCCTAAGCATGGAACAATCGAATGAGGTTGGTGTGTCAAAGAGGATATGCGAATTCCAGGATCCACACAGGTACCATCGGGTCCAGCCGGATAAGTTTACTTACCTGCAGATAAAAAGTGACTGTAAGATAGGATTGTAAACGAACCACATGTTAGTGTAAAACTGCATTGATCTTGCGCATTCTGTCAAAGTAATTCATGTACAAATGGCATATTCGAAGACAGTCTGATAATGACGAACAACAGCTGTAGAAAATCATATGTCATTGACAAAGGCTTAATTGTTGGTCCAAACAGTTATGATTATTATTTAGTTTTATAGAAAAAACAAAATGGACATGAAGACGATATTGAAGTAACTTTGGTGCCTGAAGAGAAAGCGAAAACTTAACACGACAGATTTAATTTCAAGAGCAAAACCAATTCATTTATATATCACATTCGCATACTAGAGTATCATTAAATTGAATGATTATAAGAATTTAAATAAATTAGTTGACCTCGTTAAATTATATCAGTCTTGCTACGATTTCGTCTGCTCTTCGGGTTAGGTTAGTTCACCGGTCTCAGGCCCAAAGTAAGGCCGTTTCGGAGACTAGAATATATTGCTTTCCATAGCAAGTTTTACAGGATACAATCGGAATTAATGATGGACCGGAACCTAGTGAATGCTACCTAGTGTATTCCTTAGTAAGCATATTTGATGCTAACTAATGCATATTTGTTACCTTTGAGGGTTAACACAGGTAACTTTGTTTGAGTAATTTATCCGTAACAACGCAATTCTCTGAATTAAACAGTTTGTATCAGTTTAGCGTAGATTTCTTCAGCAAGAAGCACTCTCAAATAGTATTGTAGTTGCATATAAACGGGAAGTATAGCTATTGCTTGATTATCAATGATAAATTAATACTTTTGTTTTTTACATATGGTATCACAACCTTTTTCAATTCCAAGGGCCCACCTAAAAAAATCCGCTGTAAGATCCCAAAGGTATACGTGTGGGATACCCTCGTCTTATTAAAGGGAGAAGTAAATCCACGGATTTTTAAATGGTACGCCATTGTATAATGTGAGTTAAGTAGTTCTGAAAGCACTACTGCTTCGTTTTTAAGACCTACCTAAGGAACACAAGATCCTGCGGCCTCCAATTCGGTGTTGATTACTTTGTTAGCTGTAAGCCAATGGGAATAATTATTAACTAATACATGTCGATGTCCACTGCTGACTTCTAAATTTCACAGCATTTTTAAAAGGAACGTAGAACCAATTTAGCCTAACCGGACACCTCGAACTATTGGCACGCTTGTTGCTCCCTAAACCACTAATTAAAAATAGTATATCCCCGTCCATCATCAAAACTATTTCTTTAATAAACTCATCACTTACAGATCGCTTTCGTCCCTGATTAATATCTCTTTTGAGACCATGTAGAAACTATTACAATGAAGTCAAGTGACATCCCTGTTAACGTTCTGATTTTAAGGTGATTCCTAACGTCGCACATGCATATTACAAAATGGTTCACCATCTCAGGGATGCCTGCCGTATCTCAAGAGACCCATCAGCTTGTTTATCTTTTTAACGCGCTTTCTCTTTACTAGTTTTACCTCAAAAGCTCACAGTGATAATTTTCTTTTCGCAGCTAAAGACTTGTTGTTCATCACGTCACTTGGTTTAAACTCGAATATTTCGAAATTGCAATTCCTAAGGAGAATATCTGCTTCCGTGCTTTCCCATTTCAATCCACCGAATGTCGTCGTTTGTAGTGCATTCAAAGTGATTCCAATCATTCTAATGCAAGTATCATGGCGGATCTCGACATCCGCTGCAATTATCTCACTAGGGAGAAAGGGACTAGATCGTACACGGGACTAGAAACTTCATTAGTAGGCTATCAAATTGTTTCTTCCGTTTCTCACGCAATTGGTCATTTCTTGTATGCAAAATTTGCACATCACTATACTCAGCAGATGGAAGGCTTATAGGAAACAACGATATCAGATGATTACAAGAAATTAACAACTCAAGGAGACCACTATTCGCAGAAAAAGAGCCCTTCTGGAGCGAAGTTCCAAATGATGTGATTATCGAACAGGGCTTAATGAGGCCACGAAATTTTCTTGGGGATTAACTCAACGTCAGACACTACGCTAGCTACATTAATCATTCATTCCTATATACTGTTACGATAACTGAAGTTATACAATGCTTTTGTGGGAAACATTTTGTCATCTGTGTTGCACGTAGAGCTAATGCCACCTTCCATATGTGATATCTGAATACACAAGATGTCAATTCGACTGCGGTGAATGACATATTGTTTCTCTGCAGCTTTTCTTCGTCAACATCTCTATCAGATTTTATTCCGATCTGCCATTTGTACATGAGATCTGGGGTCAGAATACACAAAACATATCGGCTCTTTTATACTAACATGTGGCTCGTTCACAATCCTATCTTGCAGTCAATTTTTATCTACAGGTAAGTAAGTTTATCCGGCTGGAGCTGATAGTACCTGTGTGGGTCCTGGAATTCGTATACATTAACCTCATTCCATTGGGTTCATGCTTATACGTTCTCGCCATTCTGGATTTTCACTTGTATTGTCTTAGCGTACAGGATACCCCAAACTTCTTCTATACCATTTTCTGAAATAATGTATCTAATCGTACCTAGAAATTACTCAAGTGGAAACTTCCTGAGGGCGGTAAAACTTTGGACAGTTCAGAAATTTCTTCAGCTGCATATAGGATTTGCACAACTTTAAAGTATAATGGCTGATGTAGTAAAGTAATAACAGATGTGCTTTGTCAACTTTTGTTACACTTATATATTATATGCAAACGAGTCGAATATATAGTATTGGTACTTGAGTTGAATTATTGAGGATATACAGAATGACTACACTGCTTATATCAAAAGGAGTTGTGTGTATCTCACTTTTCCCAATCGTTGTGGCGTAACTTTCACAAAATGAATAGCTATCCAAATGTTGTTTGAGAAACTGAAATCGACATGCGAGACGCGAATGTAGACTGATTAAATTTTCCGAGTAAGAATGGACACACCAAGAACATGATTATATAGCATTAGAGGAGTAAGGATGTCAAAATTACGAAGTTTGATACGATATTCTTATCAAGACAATGCTATCGTGATATCAGATTACTATTTCATTCAAGAACTTGAATATGGAGAATTTCCATCGAGAATTCTGTAATGAATGACTTTTTCTGCTCTATGAAATGTGTGGCACATAGCTGATAACCTTGCATACAGTTTGTTTATATGAAAAGATTATTTGATTAGCCTACAGGTTGGTTGCTTTGTGATGATCAATGCTACTAAGTTGGTAGCGAACACAGGACCGTGAATATTTTCCACCTAACCGTCTAAGAGAAGATCTCAAAAGAACTTTAAATCGATTCTTTATTTGTCTTATTGATTATATCAGCGGTGTCAGACAGAAAGTAAGGCTGTTTCGCAGGTTAGAATATAATAGGTTCCATAGCAAGTTTTACAGGATATAATCGGGAAAATATTATTAATAATAGACAGGAACTTAGTGAATCCTACATAACTCTGGATGTAAGCTTTTGTGAGCAGTACGAACGCTAATTAAATGCATATTTATAGCCTGGAGTGTTAAAACACTGCACACTTTTTTTTATATAAATGTCAGTAAGAACACAACTCTTTAGCCTGTTGAAACCCAAACCACTAATTAAAAATCGAACTTCTCCGTCCATCCACAAAGTTATTTTTTTAATCACCGCATCACTTAGAGATCGCTCACATCCCTGATTAATATCTTTTTAAATCAATGTAGAACACAACTACAATGAAGTCAAGTAACATCCTTGAAATGTTCTTATTTTAAAGTTTTTTCTAACGTTGCAGATGCATATTACATAGAGCTTCACAAGCTTAGGAATGCCTGCAGTATCGTTAGTGACCCATCAACTTGCCCTTCATTTAAACGCGCTGTTGTATGCGAATTATATCTAAATGAATTAGTTTAGCTCATTAAATTAAATGTGTAGTGCTACTGTTCCGTTTTCTCTTCGGGTACCAAAGCTGCTCGTGAACAGAATAAAAAACGACCTCCAAAACATGTAAACAGAATAAAAAGCCACTTCCATGTTTTATACCCTTTCCTTATAACTTCATATAAAGTTACATGAAGATCGTCTTCATGTCCATTTTTTTAGGTCTATAAAGGGGGACGTTATTACAAGATAATCATAACTGAGTGAATTAAATTTAAGCCGTTATCATTAACATATTGGTTTTCTACAGCTGTTGTTCGTCATCACCTATATCAAATAGTCTTGCGATCTGGCATTTGTGCATGAACTACCTTGGCAGAATGCACGAAATATTTAATACTTCATATCGGCTCTTCTAATCAAACATGTGGCTCTTTAAAAATCCTATCCTGGAGTAACTTTTTGTCTACAGGTAAGAAAGTTTATCCGACTGGAGCTAATGGTACCTGTGTGGGTCCCAGAATTCGCAAACTCTAATCTTATTCATTTGGGTTCATACTTAGAAAATTTCGCTCCTAAACTTGGAGGTACTTTCGAATTGAATGCTACACAGCTGCCGTGATAGTGGGGGAAAAAGTGGCCATATTGAAGCTTTGTAAGTACTTCCTTGAAATATCTGATATGGCTTATACGAGGAGAGACATGTTTCCTTCTCCATACAGGCGATTAAGAAATGTTCAATCTTGAACATTTTTGTCAGGCTTGAGATTTGGTTGGTTGAAGATTCTCTCTAACCTGTACAGTTCTTTTTCCTTTTTAAGGATCTCCAAGGCTGGACTCTACTCTCTTCTCAAGTCGTATACCCTCCTGTTGGATCATGAAAAAAGTGAAAGCAGTCTTTTAGAGACTCTAGAGTTTCTTTAAATTTAATGATTTTGTAGCATTTCCTTTCACTTCTGCTTGTATGTGGTCTTAAGAGAATCAGGAACTGCTCATGAAGTCTTCTACCAAGATTCTTAAAAGATCTGAATCAGACCCATCAACAGCTACAGATTTCCCGTTTGTAGTTTCTTCCATTACACTTGTCCATATACAGATACCTTTTGCTCCTTTGAAAACTGTTTGCATCATTTGAAGCCGTCTAGTATTGCTCTCCAAGTTTCTCAAGAGCTGCGATTGAATTCTCGTGTCTTGAATGGAAGAACTAAATTCGATCGTTGCAGATATTCCACAAAGCTCTTTCTTGTCTTCGGCACATTCCGTGTGTAATTGTAATTTATATGCATAAAACATAAGGTGAAAATAGCGCTTAAGATGATTTATATACGTAATTGTCTCAGATTTGACTTGCCATATTTAGTCCACACCATTGCGTGTAGAAGGACCCTTCCTTCTACGTGTGCGTTTTAAAACACAAGACAACAGAGACACTGACATTCTTGAGTATGAAGATATCATCACATATGGAAGGTGGCATTAGCTTTACGTGCCACTCAGATGACAAAATGTTCCATACAAAAGCCCTGTAGAACTTCAGTTATCTTAACAGGATTTAGGAATGAATGATTAATCTGACTAGCGTAGTGACTGACCTTGAGTTAATCCCCCAGAAAATTTCGTGGGCTCATTAAGCACTCTTCGAAAATCATATAATTTGGAACTTCGCTCCAGAAGGGCTCTTTTTCTGCGAATTGTGAAGGTTCCTAGAGTTCTTAATTTCTTGTGATCATCTGATACCGTAGTTGCCTCCGAGGCTTACTTAAAGAACCAAGAATCATTAAACTTTGGCTGTTGTTTATAGGGAATGTCTGAATCGTATTGCTATTCATTCAAAGGGACTAAATCAAACAGAGGACTAGAAACTTCATTTGTAGGCAATTAATTAATGCTTCCATTTTCTGACGCAGCTGGTCATCTTTTCTATGCAAAATAAGCACATCACTATACTCAGAAGATTAGTATCAGAGGAGATTACTACTGCGATATTAACTGATGAGAAGCAACTACGGTATCAGATGATTACAAGAAATTTACAACTCAATGAACGTACACAATTCGCACCAAAAGAGGCCTTAGGATTGAAGTTTGGATATGATTATGGAAGAGTGCTTACAGAAAGCCACGAAATTTTCTGCGGGAATAAGACATTACGTTAGCAAGACTAATCCTTCATTCCTAAATACAGTTACGATAGCAAAAGCTATACAACATTTTATCTGAGCGGCACGTTAACCTGATGCCACCTTCCTGGTGTGATAATATCAATTCGACAGCGGAGAATATTGCAGAGTCTCTTATGCCTTTTCATTAAAAACCCACACACAGAACGAAGAGTCCTTCTTCACGCAATGGTGTGGAATAAAAATGGCACGTCAAATCTGCATAAGTACGTATATAAATTAGGTTAAGCGCTAGTTTCACGTTATATTTTGTTGATATCAATTACAATTAGATAAGCAAAGGGCCGAAATACAAGAAAGAGCTTTTGTAAAATATCTGCTTTTGTAAAACGATCGAATTTAATTCTGCCATTGAAGCAACGACAATCCAATTACAGTTCTTGAGAAATAAGGAGACCAATCATAGACGGCTTAAAATGATGCAATCAGTTTTCGAAAGAGTAAACGTAGCTGTATACGGACAAAAGTAATGGATAAAACTTCAAACGGGAAATCTGTAGCTGTTAATGTGTCTGATTCAGATCTTATAAGAATCTCGCTACAAGACTTCATGAGCAGTTGCTGGTTCTGTTAAGGCCACATACAAGCAGAACTGAAAGAAATGCAAAGAAATCATTAAATTTAAAGAGACTCCACCGCCATTAAAAGACTCCATTCACTTTTTTCATGATGTAACAGCCTAACAGCCTGTGACATGACCTCACCTAAACTCATATGAAAATAGTTGGCAGCCTTCCAGATCCTTCAAAAATAAAAGGAACTGTCCAACATGGACTTCCATTCCAGTTGTATACGAAGCATGTAGAAAATTTTTTTGAAATGTGCCTGCAAAGACATGTACCACATGTACCACAATATGTTATTGTAGAAGTGCAAGCGCCCCGTGCTGCTATTTTGTGTTCTCTGTGTAGGGGAACATGTGGAAAGGTGATGGAAACTAAAACGAAGAACTAGACCAATAAAACTTTAATGTAAGTAGTACTCATTATTTTTGAGAATTCTGTTGATCCATAGTAAATTTACATCACGTTGCAAATGTACCAATAAATAGAAAACTTAAATCTATGATCCTTTATAGAATAGCTTGCACAGAGTAATATTAACTGTTCGTCAAAATAATAAAACTGTTTCTACACGTAAAAAAATACAAAAGATATATTGTGAATTTCAAATTATCCAACCAAATGTTTTTTGTTGTATTTCTGTTCTTACAATACAAAAGAAATTATTTACTTTCTAATTTATAACAATATATTGCTTTATCTAATTTCCTTATAATATTGTAAAGGATGTAAAACCAATGTCTATGGTTTACATACACGAACTTACTTCTTAAGTCTTAATGTGCAGTTATCTTACAATTCAGATGAAACCATAAAACTTTTCTAGCGTTACGCTATGCGCGTATATTCTTAAATAATCGTAAATTTAATTCATTTGTAAAAGTGAATAGTAACTTAATAAGTGATATTGCTTTGTGCGTATTCGTTTACAAATCTAGATACTCGGGTCAATATTTCGCAAGAAACTAACCTTAACGTATTATAATTATTGGCCGCCATATGGGATTCATAACCAGGCTTCAGCAGGCTACTTTGTGCTTCTGCTGAAAGTGGGACTTGTAAGAAAAACATCAGAAGAGAATGATTTGTTTCGTACAATGCATTATCCATGAGTAATGTTTTATTACGGTAAATGAACTCTCTTTTAACATTTGGGAAAATCAATTGACTAAACGTGAATCTTAAAATTGTCATAACTTCGTGGTTTATCAACCAATCTGAATGAACTATACACCAAAAGTTAAATAATCTAACACTCTTTAATAAGTTATACATCTTTTTCCGATAATCCCAGCCGTTTACTTGTTATTTTAAAAAATATAAGTAAACTCCATCATATGAAATGCAAAGTTCCAAATTAAGAATTTTTTGTAGGATTTAATTTCTGAGTGAAGTAAAAACTTTAAATTTTTTAGACCCTGTTATCTTCTACGTCGTTTAGTTTTTGATTTGTGAAGATTCGACAATTAGTTAAGGAGATATTGTCTAAAACTAACACTATGAATTCGTGGAGGCGGCCATTTTTTATAGCCGACATATTGGATTCTCCCCACCTGTCAGAGTGGGGCTACTTCGATTCCTGCTTAGGTGGATCAGGGAAACTACATATCCGAGTGGCACTTTTTAACACAAAGTGCAGGATACTTCCCATAAGATCCCCTACTAAGTAAGGCTGTTACGGAGGTTAGATAATAATGAATGAGTTCCATAGCAAGTTTTACTGGATACAATCGGGAAAATATTATTAATGATAGATTGGAACCTAGTGAATTTTACACAACTCTGTACGTAAGCCTAGTGAGCACCAAGGATGCTAACTAAATGCATATTTGATATCTTCGAGGGTTAACACCCAGGAGACCTTGTTTAAATAATTTAGCCATAACAACACCACTTTTTAGATTAAACAGTTTCTATCAGGTAACGATCAAGAAAAATGAGAGAGTGTTATGAGTGCCAACTAGATATCTTCAGCAGGAAGCACTCTCGAATAGTATTGTAGTTGCATATGAACTGGAAATATAGCAATTGCTTGATTATCATGATAAATTAATACTTACGTTTTTACATATGATATAACAACCTTTTTCAACCCCAAGAGCCTACCTAAAACAAAAAGCTGTGCGGACCCAAAGCTATACGTTTGTGATACCCTCTTCTTATTAAAGGGAGAAGTAAATCCAATGTTTTTAAATTTCTACGCCAATTGATAATGTGAGTTAAGAAGCTCTAAGAGCACTTTTGCTTCGTTTTTAAGTCCTTAGTACACAACACAAGAGCCTGCGGCCTCCGGTTTGGTGTAGAATTTTTTTACTAGCTCTAAGCCAACTGGAATTAAGGAATGCATGCCGAGGTCCGCTTTAGACTTATAAATTTCTCAGAATTTACGATGGAACTTCTAAACCGTTTAGCGTTACCAGACACCTCGAAAGAGACCCCTCGAATTATTGGCACGCCATTTGCACCCTAATCCACTAATTAAAAATCGAACATCCCCGTCCATCCTCAAAATTATTTTTTTATCACTACATCACTCAGAGATCGTTTTCAACCCTGATTAATATCTCCTTTGAGACAACAAAGTATACTATTACAATCAAGTCAAGAGACATCCGAGCTAATTTTCTCACATAAGTTAATTTCTGACTTTACAGATCCACATTACAAAAAGCTTCACCAGCTCAGTGATGACTGCCCAATCGTAAGTGACGCATTACTTGTATATCATTTTAACTCGCTTTCTCTTCACTAATTTTACCACAGCAATAACTTACGAACTCTAAGTGATATACCTTTTTTCTCAGCTAATGACTTCTTGTTTAGCACGTCACTGGATTTCGCACGTCACTCAAATATTTCGAATTTGCAAATCCTAACGAATATATTAGCTACTATAGTTTTCCCATTTCTATCCACCCGATCTCGTCAATTGTACTCCAAGCAAGCTGATTGCACTCGTTCTAAGGCAATTATTATGGCGGATCTCGACATGTACTGATTTTATTTTATTTTTTTATTTTTTATCTAAATGCATCCTGATATCTACAATTAGTTATACCTTTATTTCTGCAGAAAGCCACAGCCGGCAGCTTAGTAGATCTTTTACCATGTGTAAGTAATGTTTAGACA
Organism: Thermobia domestica; assembly: GCF_964235325.1. Lineage (NCBI taxonomy): Eukaryota > Metazoa > Arthropoda > Insecta > Zygentoma > Lepismatidae > Thermobia > Thermobia domestica. Next base: position 85,481,257 of record NC_137465.1, on the reverse strand, counting down.
GCTATTAGTGTATTACAGCGTGTGAGTTGCAATTTAAAATCCTAATCTCACTACGCTTCATATCAAATGTTACTATGTTTAGTTGATTGTAGTGCATGCTAACTGGTTGCATTCGTTTTGATAGAACAGAGACACGTATCTCGAAATCTCCTCCTAGTAAAATGTTGTCGAAATGTTTCGTGAAGTCTCCAATTGGAAATAAAATGTTCTCTGAAAACAGTCTGAAGTATAGATATATGTGTATTTCCACTTTCCTCTTTCCAGTGTTAACGGCTCTTAGGTGGACTATGCTGGGAATGTACTCTAGGCAGTTTGCAATGATATTCCGCTATCTGAAGCGAACAGCTATGCAGAATTCTACAGACGACTTGGTGCCTTTTTTTTAGTAAAGGAATTTACTTGGTGATCTAGAATGGCTCTTGTCGAAGTCCATGAATATGCTCGCAAACATACCAGGCCAAATGTTAGCCTGGTTGAATGTTAGACATGATTACACTTCCCAAGCCTTAACTGCAGGCGATTAATCGGGTACACTATGTGGAGAAGCTCTTTGCTCTTGGGAAGATACCCTTGAGTCGGTCGACAGGACAGGCAAGCTCTATTCACGTCAGCGAGATGCGGTAGTGTTTAGTTTAATAAATAAGATTACAGAAATTCTTCTTGTTGATCATTCCGTGTCAGAAATGAAAGGTGTCGAAAAGAAAATGCAGTTGGTGCACTAGTCCACTACTGAGTGGAAGCTTACCAGAAAATTACTCACCGGTTAGAAAACGTTGAGAAGATTGAGAAATTAAAATCCTCCAGTAAGCTTAATTAGAGTGTGCTATTATGGAAGTCTGTAGTACAAGATGAACCGGGTGAGGCAGTGAGAATTTAAGGTTTTTTTAGCCTAAAGGTTAGTGTGAGAGATACATAGCGTTACCAATATAGCATCTTGATAAAGACGACTCGAAATTTTTTATAGAAAAAAAAAAAGTCTGTAAATTGATAATATTCTTGATTTGGGTGTTCGTACCTGTTCTAATAGGCCTGTATAACTTTTTTTATATCGCGAATCTTTAGTAATACATCGGCAGGACTTGTCTCAAAGGTTAAGAGAAGCTGGCATGGTATTACAACGTAATGAAATACCTAATTACTTAAGGATATACTACTAGAGTTTGAGGCCAATAAAATGCATGTGAATCCTTTACAAGCTTACGACTATAAGTGTAAAATAACTGATACGAAAAGTAAGTAAGCTTTGTGGGCTTCTGTCTGCAAAGCAGCTTGGTACAGTCGCTAAAGAACTAATTGTTGAGAATTGATGATCCTTATGTCGTATAAAACCTAGGGCAATAAGTTGAAACGAACTCGGTTCGACCTGTAGTACAGCTTTTAATCTTACGACCAAGTCTAGGATAAAAATGTATATACAGTGTACGCATGTACGGAATATCCAAACATTGTTCTTTATTAAGATTGTTAAACTTTGATTGTTTGTAGGAGAGTCGAAAACTAAACGGTAGTTACTGAATTTTAAGTGTCCTTGAAGGTGGCAGAATCCTTGGAGTCAATCATCTGCTGAAGCACGCTTCAATATTCATATCACTTGAAACTTCGCTCCAGAAGGCTTGTTTTTCTGCGAATTGTGAAAGTTACATGAGTTGTTATTTCTTGTAATCCACTGATACCGTAGTTGCCTCCAAGGCTTCCATCCGCTGAGTATAGCGATGTTGAAATTTTGCATAGATAAGATGACCAGCTGCGTGAGAAAACTGAAGCAATATTTAATTGCCTACTAATGATGTTTCTAATCCTTTGGTCGATCTAGTCCCTTTGGATGAATAGCAATAGGATTCTAAACTTCTCTATATACCCCAACCAAAGTTCACCGGTACGGTAAAGGTCGTTGTCTTAATTTTGAGATTCCTAGATATCGTCTTTTTCATTGTCTTACTGAGTCGTACCACTTAAAAAACCGTGAATTTACTTCTCCCTATAATAACACGATGGTATCACAGACGTATAGTTTTGAGAACGTACTGTTGTTTGAAAAAAGTGTGATACCAAATAAAAAAAAACTTAAGTATTAATTTATTAACGGTATCCAAGCAATAGCTATACTTCTCGTTTATAAGCAACTATAATACTATTTCACAGTGCTTCCTACTGAAGAAATCTAATTATAACGCTCTTCATCGTTAGCCTGATAAAAACTGTTTAATCCAAAGAGTTGTGTTCTTACGGAATTGTTATTTATACAAAGTGTCATGTGTGTCAACTCTCAGTTATCAAATATGCATTAGTTAACGTCTTTGCAGCTCACTAGGGCTTACATACAGAGTTGTGTAGTATTCACTATGTTCCGATCTATTATTAATTAATTTTCCCGATTTGGTCTCTAAAACTTTCTATGGAACCCAATATATTCTAACCTCCGAAAAAGTCTTACTTTGGGCCTCAGACCCGTGATGAGGATCCATGAGACAAATAAAGAATCGATTAAAATTATTTTGAGATCTTCTCTTAGACAGTTAAGTTGAATATATTCACGGTATATTATCTGAGCAGCACGTTGAGATGATTCCACCTTCCTCGTGTGATAATATCTCAATGCGCAAGAATATCAATTCGACTGCAGTGAATATTGCCGAGTGACTGTAGAGAAAAAGCTAGTTGTGTTTTAAAACCCACACGTAGAAAAAGAAAGAGTCCTTCTACTCGCAATGGTGTGTACTAAGGATGGGAAGTGAACTCTGCGTTAAGTACGTATACAAATTATGTTAAGCGCTATTTTCATCTTATATTTTATGGATATAAAATACAATTAGACATGGAAAGTGCCGAAAGACGAAAAAAATATCATTGGGGAAATATCTGGAACGATTGAATTTAATTCTGCCATTGAAACCACGACAATTGATCACACTTCTTGAGAAACTTTGAGATCAATACTAGACGGCTTCAATAATGCAATCACATTTCGAAGGAGTAATGGCATGCAATCATATTTCGAGAAATCTGTTGCTCTTGATGGTTGTGATTCAGATCATTTTAAAATCTTGATAGAAGACATCATGAGCAGTAGCAGGTTTCTCTAAGGCCACATACAAATATAACTAAATGGAGACGATACGAAATCATTAAATTTAAAGAAACCCTAACGTCATTAAAAGACTGATTTCACTTTTTTCATGATGCAACAGGCAGTGACACGACCTCATCTTTACTCAGGAGAGAATAGTTGTCAGTCTTAAAGTTCCTTCAAAAAGAAAAAGAATTGTGTAAGTTAGTAAAGTCTTAAACCAACCAAATAACATTCCTGACATAATGGTCAAATTAGACATTTCTTATTCGCCCGTACGGAAAAGGAAACATGTCCTCCCTGGTATAACAAGGAGTAGTTACAAAGCTCATTATGGCCACTTTCCCCTTTATAAAACGGCAGCTGTGCAGCATTAATTCGGAAGTACCTCCAAGTCCAGGAGCGAAATGGTCTATGCATGAATCCAGTAGAATTAGCTTAATGTATGCGAATCCCAGGACCACACAGACACCATTAGCAGAAGACGGATAAACTTACTTACCTATAAATAATAAGTGACTGCAAGATAGGATTGTGAACGAAGCACATGGTAGTAAAAAATAGCCGATATGAGCTATTCAAGGTTTTCTGCATTCTGACAAAGGAGTTCATGTACACCTTGTCTCAAAAAGGTTGAGCGCATTCTTTATTGGTGTTTTGAGGCAAAAATTTTCTAAGTCCAGCTTCGGGTATCTTCGGGAAAAAGTAAGCCAGGTTCGAACCTCCAAGCCAGTCTTTGCAATCGGGAAAAAGTTTGCAGATGTGTTTTTCTTCTTTTAAATATAATAAGACTTGTTACCAAGTGTTTAAAAAAGCAACATTGATTGAAATACTTAATGATACAATATTTCGAAACCTTTTATTAATGTGATCACATGCTTGTTTTTCATTTAGCTCTCTATACGTAATGGAGCATTTAAATACGTTAAAGAATCTTTCCATATGTAAAAGAATGCTCAAAGTTAAGAAATAGAACATAATTATCGCCTGAGTACTAAAATAAAAGTCAAAGTAGAACAGAAACAGCGTTTGTAATGGATATGAATGTCATAATTATCTTGAGATCCGTTATACATCGCTAGAAGCTTAGTTCTAGAAGTCCTTGTGTTAGCTCATTGGTAAGCTGTCGGATTTCAAATCATAAGGTTGTGAGTTCGAGTCCCATCTGGATCAACACATTTTTTAAAATTATATTTTCCGCAATGCATGAAAAATTATATAAAATAATTACATTAAAATACATGAGTTGTTTATATATGACATAATAATTGCAGAACATAGTAATTATTATGTTTAAAATATAACATCTGAGATAATTTTCACAGTAGGTCGTTATTATATACGAGAATGTTAAATACAAGTTAGAAAAATCGTTTAATAGCAATAAATAAGTTATGTAGTGTATTTATATGCAGCTATTTGTCATACAGATTTAACTTCTCAATATTCTCATTACAGTATGTTATTTATATTCGTGAAATACAGTATATTCCTACCGATATAGAAAGTGTATAAAAAGAGTATCCAAAGTCGTATCCTGCTTCAAGACACATAACTTTTCCCGATCCCCTTAATGTCACGGGAAGAAACACAAATTCTCTTTAGAACGGAATGTCGTTACTTAGAGTCTCATTCGAATACGTTGAATATGCTTTTGTGAATTCATCTCTCTCTCTCTCTTTCGCTTTGTTTATGTGTGTGTGTGTGTTGCGGAATATCCCAAGTTGAATACAACATTAGCAAAGTATATGAGCATCATTGTCATCGAATACCAGAAATTGAAAGTCGTGTTTCTTCAGGTTAGGTTTGCGTGTTCATGTTAGCTCACTGGTAGAGTACGGACTTGCCACTGAAGAGGTCTTGAGTTCAAAGCCTACAGCTAATTATCATTCTTTTGTTAGTAGGATTGCACAGAAATCGGATACAAGGAGTGTTTTACTTCTAGAAATATTTTCAGAAGCGTTTAGGTAGCCCTGAAAAGGGCTGTTTTCGGGGGTTAAGGCGGGGATATTAATATTGTGTCCAAGACCCTTCTGAATTTATTACACGCTCCATTCTTCTGGGCATGGAATCTATTACATGGGTGACAAATCTATCTCCTTCCCCTACCTCCAGCCATGCTTCGGAAACAAGATGCCACAGGTCATCCTGAGTTCTTGGTGGATCTGCCTCAGGCCAACTTTCCCTTAGTTCACTTCTGCCCACATATTTTCCATGAGATTGAGGTCTGATCCACGAGGCGGCCAGTCGATTAAATCAATCTCAGGCTGCCCTGCGAACCATTCCTGAACCACACGGGAATTATGTATTGGCGACTGGTATTGCTGGAACTGAATTACACCATCAGGCTGAAATACTCGTACAGATGGCACCATGATATTACTGATAATGTCTAAGTACTGAGCATTGTCCAGATGTCCTTCAATTCTATGATGCTGTTCTGCTCCGCGACTGGAAATCCTACCCCAACATAAAATAGATACATGGCGACTGCGATTGCAAGCAGCCACATATCCATGGTCATATCGGGTGCCTCTCGGATGATACACAAAACGGCGTCCCTCCTTTGATGTTGTGAATATGGATTCATCTGAGAAAACTACGTTTTCCCAATTGAGACCCACATTCGCCTGTGCAAACGCGAGACGGTAAATTTTGTGGTCGTCTGAGAGTTTTTCCTTCACGGCAGCAACACGGCCACGTAACCCAGCATGACGAAGCCTTCGCAGAGCTGTATGCTTACTACCAGGAAAGAGAGAAGCTTCCCTTACCTGTCTAGACGTCCTTAGTGTGTCTAACCGGGCTTCGTTTACTAATCTCGCATCTTGGGCTTCGGTTGACACATGCGGACGACCAGGAGATCGTAAATTACCAGTCTGACCTGTAGCACCATATTTCCGAATCCATTGCCTTCCTGTAGAGGCCGGGACACCTACTCGCCTGCTAGCTGCAGTTGCAGAATAACCTTCCAACTCCTATAAAGTAATTACTCCTGTAAGTCTATCCATAGTTACCAATGTTCTGAGCTGTGAGAAGAAAGCAATAGGTAAAAGCTAGTACCTGACGTGTGATTGGTTACTTGCACGACACGCCTATTGTGGGGAACAGCGTTGCCAGATCTAGCATAATGATGCTAGATATAGCATAATTTGCATGTCTCTAGCACCTAGCATCTTGCTTTTAGCATCCTGCCCAAATCCAGCACAATTTCAGCAAGTTATCAAAAAGCCGTAAAACCTGAAGAAGTTGGTCGTGGGAAGAAAAAGAACGGCAGAAATGTATCCTCTTCCATTGATTCATACACTGGGTAAACCATACAGGCAGTCTTATTTTCCTAAGTAAGTTGGGAACGGCTTTGGGCTTTTTTTTTTTTTTTGTGGCTCCACCCGGGGTTTTCTAATCCTTTAACTCCAAGGCATGGGCGGAGCTATGGGGGCCATTCTCCCCCCAATTTTTTGACAACTTCACCATCTTTACTTCTGACTTCATGATCATATTTATTCCTGAAATGACAGCTCCGAGACCGACCAAAAATCTGCCCCCTCCCCCAGCAGACGATTCCCAACTCCGCTTATGCTGCGAAGTAATTTTCTTTCAAAATATGTAAACAAAAACTTTGCATTCATTTATACGATATATACGCCATTGAGTTTGGCAACGACTGCAGTAATTTAGTTGAGTTAAAATTTTGGTGCGTGAAGTATTGAGTTCTATCCATGCATTCTTGCTCTCTGTGTATTTTAAGTTACGTTATCGTATCTCAACTTTGTTTTATTTTAAACCCCTGAATTAGTAATTATGAGGATCTAGCATAATTTGACCGAATCTAGCATAAGTTCGATCAGGTTTTGGAATAATTCCGAGCTGTGAGTCTGGCAACGATGGTGGCGAACGACTTGGTCAACGACTCGCGAAAGAAATCTGAAAATGGTGCGCCGTAATAATAATAATAAAAACAGTTTTTATAAAGGAATATTAATACATACGAAAAGCTGTTTAAAGAATGAATTGTTATACTGACTTTACACGTATAAAAACATATACCATATACCAAACAGATTGAGCGATATGATTATAGCTGTTTTGATACGAACACTTTCGAAGTCCAACTTCGGGTGTCTTCGGAAAACAGTAAACTAAAACTGCTGGTTCGAACCTCCAAAGCCAACCATAGTAATCGGGAAAAGATGTACAGATATGTTTTTCCTTCTGTTAAATATAATAAGACATGTTGAAATGGTATTAAGTGTAGAAAAAAAGTAACATTGATTGAAATACTTAATGATATAATATTTCGAGACTATGTATTCACACTCTCGATTCGTCATTGTGATTTCCATACGGAAAAGAGCATTTACGTATGAGCTCAGTTATATTTCAGAAGCAGCTTCCGAAAAGCGGTCATGTTAGCTCAGTGGTACACCACCGAGCGTTTAAATCGTGAGTTCGATACCCGTTCAGGTGAGATTCCTTTATGATATTCTACTTTCCTCAATGCATGAAAATTATGTAAAATAGTTACATTACAATTCATCAGTTGTATATATATTTTCATATCATCAGTTGTATATATGAGTTGAATATATATATTCATATCATCAGTTGTATATATCAGTTGAATATATATATTCATATCATTTCACGACATAAGTAATTCTTATCTTTAAAATATAACATCTGAGGTATTCAACGAACGTCGGTGTGTTATGTGTGAATATTGAATACAAATTAAAAATCGTGTAATAGCAATAAATAAGTTATGTAATATATTTATTTGCAGCTACATTCATCGCAGATAACTTCTCAATATTCGCATTACAGCATTTAGGTAGAGCATATCGAAAATCGGATCGTGGTTCAAGACAAAAAACTAGCTAGCCCCAAACTGTCACGTAAGAAATTCACGAATCGCAAAAGTAAAGTGAAGAGATTGATACCGGTAATTCCTTAATCGCTCTCTCTCTTATCTGCATTTATACATATAAAAGTGTATGTATGTATGTTCCGTCATAACTCATGCATGCCTAGAGCAGGGTTTCTGAACCTGGGAGTCGCGGCCCCTAGGGGATCGCGAAGATAGGCGGAAGAGATAAATATAGTTAGAATCTAATACCAGAAATTATTTTTAAATATTATTTTTAATTTTGTTCTGATAGGCATACTTTTATTTTTTATACACACTGTAAAGAACAATAAAAAATAAGTCTACTGAACATTTTCAAAGGGTGTAGAATTAGTGATACTATTCGGTTCAAAGTCTCTTGTCGTCGCGAATTCTGTCGAGAAATTTGAAGCTTAAAATATACAAAACGATAATCATGTCTGTTGTTCTGTATGGTTGCACAACATGGTCGCCTACTCTGAGGGAAGAACATAGACTGAAAGTATTTGAGAACAAGATAATGAGACGAATATTCGGACCCGAGAGGAACGGGAATGTGGAATGGCGGAAACTTCATAACGAGGAACTACATAATTTATACGGTTACCCAACATTGTTAGGGTCGTCAAATCTAGGAGGCTTAAGTGGGCAGGGCAGGTAGCTAGAATGGAAGAAAGTAGAAACGCTTTGAAAGTCTTGACTGGAAGACCAAACGAAAAACGACCATTAGGAAGACCTAGGGGCAGATGGGAGGACAATGTTAAGATGGATCTCGCTGAGATAAGAATACAAAGTAGAAACTGGATCCAATTGGCTAAGGATAGAAGTCAGTGTAGAGCTTTTGTGAACGCGGCATTGAACCTCCGGGTTCCATAGGCCATAGAGTTAGTTAGTTAGTAGAGTTGTTTAAAAATGAATTTAAATCAAAGAGGTATGATATAAAACTAATGAGAACTGTATATAGAAATACTAGAAAAATACACATGAAACAAAACCTGCACATTGAAATAGAATTAAAATTAAAACCTAATGAGATACCTAAGCATGGTGTAATTTCACTAGTGCAGCAATGCACGGTTCAATCTTCATGACGAATATTATCAAGCCATTTTCAACTGATAAGCGATTTCTTATCTTTGTTTTAATGTTTACCATAAAAAAAAAAAACACTTTCGCACAAGTACGATATAGCAAATGGAATTATTACTTTTAAAGCAGCAATCACCAGACCAGGATATTCTTCTCTCCTCATCAGGCAGAACTTGTCCAAGTCTTCGTTACAGAAAACCAGTTGCAAAGACTTCTCGCATGATCATTCTATTATTTGGTCAAGAAGTTGTGGGCTTAGATCGGATACGTTAATGGCCTCTTCAATGAAGGAGTTTAACATCCATCTTGAACCATCACCTTCGTCGTTGAGAATATAGATATTACAGTTACTGTATCCACTGTCAGTGCCGGGCGCCGAAAAGAGGGGCCACACATTTCGGAGGAAGTGTGTTACTCAAGTTAGGAAAGTGCATGTGCACATGTGTAAAATAAAAGGAAAAACGTAATAAAATGTGCTCAAAATTAAGGAAAGGTAGGGTTTATTTTGAAAATGTTATTGAGCTTCGTGCCAACCATGGTGGCGATTCGTAGCTAGTCTGTCGACGTCATTCATATATACGGTGACATCGTACTATACTCTCGCCCCGGGCAATGATTTTCCATGGCACTGTTCACTATAAACAAAAAAAAATGGATTCCACTATTATAGAAATAGGTATGTTAAAAATCCCACACAAGCTTATTATAAAACAAATTATAAAAGGGTCGCTGGCAAGAGCGTGTGATAAAGGGGGATCGTGATAGGAATTAGATTGAGAACCACTGGCCTAGAGTAATTTTAACCACATTTCTTATAGTTTCAAAAAGAGTGCTGTCGTGTTACCTATGGTGAATGGGAGGGGGATACATTTAAAAGACTGCTAGAAAATGATCGATATTAGATTCATAGTTTTCGGGGTCGCTTAGATAAATAGTGAGACTTTCAATTTCGCTTAACTCCGATTAAGCTCTCGTTAGAAGGGATGGGCACGAACGACTTTTCTTTGAAACTCGACTCGACTCGAAACAGACATCTTTGAGGTCTACTCTTGGACTCGGCGCGAAAAATATCTTCCAACTCGACTCGGATTAGAGTCAAGTCGAACCAAAACGAGCCAAATCCTGTGTGTAGTCCTACCTAGACAATACATAGACAATAATTATTCTATCATCAATTATACTACTGTTACTACAAATAACAATAATAATAATAATAATAATAATAATAATAATAATAATAATAATAATAATAATAATAATAATTATTATTATTATTATTATTATTATTATTATTATTATTATTATTATTATTATTATTATTATTATTATTATTTTTATTATGACAACACCGTGTACAAACATGAACGATAGATGGTTAGTAAAGGAATACTAAAAGCTAGTTGACTGCCGACGTCGGTAGTCATGAAGTCTACAAGGCAAGGACATCGTTCATTACACTAAGCTGTAAGCGTCGGTGGACTACAGATGTTCAACTATTAACCTCTCGCCAGAAATTGGTGGCCCCGCAGCGACGATCCGTGATGGCCCAAGTTCCATTTTGAAAACTTTACTACCAGCGGCAGACACGCGATGAAACGCCAACGAACCACAAAATTACTCTCCCAAAATATGTTCAAATGCCTATATGTGTAATTTGTTTATATTTAGGTGAAACAAAAAAAAAAAAAACAAATACCCCGGGGTGGACGCGAACTATCAATATTACGATTACTAGGCACGTGTTCTTCTGACTTCCCCACGAAAAGATCATAAAATGCTTGGTTGTTGAAGGATAAATCATTGGCGTGTTAATTTAGCCAATCAGACAAACCCCTACATCTCGAGTTCTAGGAGGTCATACCGTGAACCGTTTCAGATTTATTGCTTTCTGGTGGAGTACTATCCATGCGCAAAATTTGAACATAATAGCCGACATGCATCTTCGGTGCCTCTTCTCTTTAGTACAATTTTAACCAGAGATGGTGTGGGTCAATGAAAATTTGATCCATGACCCACTATGACCCACCACCCAAATGACCCATTGACCCACTGACCCATCAACCATCGTGATCCACTCTGACCCACCACCAACTATGAACCACTCTGAACCATTGCAACCAACTCCGACCCACCAAAACCCATCGACATCAACTCTGACCGATGACCCACGTCCTCCTCTCCATTGACTAAAGAGATTACACTTGTAATAAAACAAGACTGTGAAATTATCACTTATCGGAGTTTGAATTTCTACCGTAATTGGCTAAAGCACCTCTTTGTTACAATACTGGTGGGTCTGACCTTTACGATATATAAAGGCAAAATGTTTCTCATCTTCCGAATTAAAATGAATTTAAATTTATCATATGTAATTATTTCTTTGTTGCCTTACAGACACATTTCAGTAGAAAATAGGGTGAAATTTAAAAGTTTCGAATCAAGGAAAAGTAGACCAACGTAAAAAAAAAAAAAAGAGAGAGAGAGAGAGAGAGAGAGAAACTAATTTTCTATATAATTAAGCAAGCCGTACTAATTGAAAATGCCCATGTAATTAAGTTTAGAATACAAATTTTATGGCCATTTTTCTCTAACTTTATGGCTTGATTGCCTTACGCTCGGAACGCTCCATATATTAAACACCAGCATCAGCAATTATAAATAGAAAGCAGTCTGTATAAAATTCAAAAAGAACTTTAGTTTGCATTACTCAATTTTTTTCTCAACTAATATCAATCGTTTTCGGTTATTTTTACAAATCAACCCACTACCAATTTGCAATATATAGAAAATGCACCCCCGTCCCCCCGCTCATAAAAGTAAATTTTAAAAAATGCCAGGGCATATTCTCTTTATTTTTAATAAAGACTTATATGCTGAATTTCAGCTCTCAGTTGAACGGCTTGTGAGATACTAAATTTTTCGCAAAAATTCGGACTTCTACTCCCCCTAAGGATATGTATTATAATGAAAGTGACACGCGTATGATAACTTCCCAGTTGGGATTGGAGCCTGATTATATACCAAACGTCAATTCATTTGACTTTGCAATTTGACCGTGATGATTACGCAGACATAGTTACTTTCAATTTTTTATGATACATATCCTTATTTCATATGTTACAGATGATTCAAAAATATTTTTTCAAGCAGTTAGCTCCTCTAGAATCTCACAGGCTGCATCCCAAAATCCAACTCCTACTATCCTATGACAATCCAAAAGTGACTGAACTTTTTTTATTCGGAACAAATGACAAAAGAAAAATGGAGATCTTGAAAGTAAAATGTAGAAAAGCTCGGTGCCCCCAATAACTCCATATTTCTCCGCCCCTTCATTCCAAACTTAAAAGTAAAACTTAATTCGAATAGGGTTAATTAGTGAATTTATTACAGTTAAATTCCACTCACTACATGCTACAGCTACAACTATGTAAGAAAAAATAACAACTGTGAAACATGTTCTGAATTACTATTACATTTCTTACGCTATTATTAAACATATTAGAATAGTAAAAGAGGATTGTTCGTGAAATAGTATATTTGCTCATGATTTTTAACTTTTTCATACGGAAAAAATTAAAATATTATTCAAGTTTTAAAATTTGCACTTTGCAAATATGTTGCCCTCTAGGCAATGGGATTAATGTGGACTTTCTGGGCTGAAAACTTACGATTCGATTATAATATCGGTTGATTTCGATATCTTTATGTTGCTACGTAACCACCCTGTGTGCTAATGGGAGCTTAATTGGACTTGAATTGATAGTAGAGCTATTCACTTAAGCGACCACGAAACTATGGATTCAATAATAATATCGACCCGTTTCTAGCATTTTTGATATGTATCCCGACAGTACTCTTTTTCCAGATATATCCAATTTTACAAGTTAAAATTGCTCTAGATATGTCAGAATTATGTTGAAACACACACATAAATCCACTTTTATATTCTGTATAAATAGAGAGAGAATGAGCGAGCAGCGAGCGAGAGAGGGCGACTCAAGGCATCACCACTTCCACATTGCAAAAGCATATATCAGGAATTGAATTGAAAATCTATGTAAAGACTTTCTGCTGTGGAATGCTTCATAAGGACAATTCCAGTCTGCTCACGTGACCTTTGGGGTTCATGAATTTTTTTTGCGAGCGTTCCGACTTTGGATTCTCTGTTTATACCCTCTGTTTATGCATCGAATAACTTTTCAAAAACATAAATGACATTCTATATAATGCCTCTCTATATGACAAATAGCTGCAAATAAATACACTACATGATTTATTTATTGCTATTGAACGAGTTTCTTAACTTGTATTTACATCCTTATATATAATACCGACCTACTGTGAAAATTATCTCAGATGTTATATTTTAAACATAATAATTACTATGTTCTGCAATTATTATGATATATGTAAACAACTTATGTACTTTAATGTAATTATTTTATATAATTTTTCATGCATTGCGGAAAATATAATTTTAAAAAAAGTATTGATCCAGATGGGACTCGAACTCACAACCTTATGATTTGAAAGCCGACAGCTTACCAATGAGCTAACACAAGGACTTCTAGAACTAAGCTTCTAGCGATGTATAAAGGATCTCAAGATAATTATGACATTCATATCCATTACAAACGCTGTTTCTGTTCTACTTTGACTTTTATTTTAGTACTCAGGCGATAATTATGTTCTATTTCTTAACTTTGAGCATTCTTTTACATATGGAAAGATTCTTTAACGTACTTAAATGTTCCATTACGTATAGAAAGCTAAATGACAAACAAGCATGTGTTCACATTAATAAAAGGTTTCGAAATATTGTATCATTAAGTATTTCAATCAATGTTGCTTTTTTAAACACTTGGTAACAAGTCTTATTATATTTAAAAGAAGAAAAACACATCTGCAAACTTTTTCCCGATTGCAAAGGCTGGCTTGGAGGTTCGAACCTGGCTTACTTTTTCCCGAAGATACCCGAAGCTGGACTTAGAAAATTTTTGCCTCAAAACACCAATAAAGAATGCGCTCAACCTTTTTGAGACAAGGTGTACATAAGGCAGATAAGAAGAAAATCTGATATAGATGTTGACGAACAACAGCTGTAGAAAAACCAGTAATTCTTTCACGACGACTGAATTGTTGATCCAAACATATAATTAATATTTTGTAACAATGTCCCCGCCTTATAGATGTAAGAAAACAGACATGAAGACCATTTTGACCTAAATCTAAGTAAACGCACACAGACGAGGTATAAAACATGAAGGTGGTTTAGATTATTAAACATTCCGTTTACATATTTTGGAATTTTCTAACACGAGCGGCTTTGGAACCCGAAGAGAAAACGAAATTGTAGCAAGACTGATATAATTTAACCAGCTCAACTAATTGATTTCGATTGTTATATTCATTCAATTGAATGATACTATGCGAATGTGATATCTAAATAAATTGGTTTTGCAGTTGAAATTAAATTTGTCCTGCTTAGTTTTCGCTTTCTCTTCAGGTACCAAAGTTACATCAATATTGACTTCATGTCCATTTTGTTTTTTCTATAGGACTAAATAATAATCATAACTCATTGGATCAATAATGAAGCCCTTGTCAATGACATGATTTTCTACAGCTGTTGTTCGTCATCATCTATGTAAGACTGTCTTCCGATCTGCCATTTGTACATGAATTACTTTGGCAGAATGCACAAAACCTTGAATACTTTATATCGGCTCTTTTACACTACCATGTAGTTCGTTCACAATTCTATCTTACAATTTTACCTATAGGTAAGTAAGCTTATCCGGCTGGACCTGATGGTAGCTGTGTGGATCCTGGAATTCGCAGATCCTCTTTGACACACCAACCTCATTCCATTGGGAACACGCTTAGCCCATTTCGCTCCTGGACTTGGAGGTATTTCCGAATTGAATGCTGCACAGCTGCCGCGTTCGTAGAGGCAACACTCACTGGCCGGCCATATTGAATCTTCGTAACTACTTCCTTGTCATACCTGATATGGCTTATACCAAAGAGGACGTGTTTCCTTCTCTATAATGGTGAATAATAATTGTCTGAAGTTGACCATTTTGTCAGGATTGAGATTCGGTTTTTGAAGATCTGACTAACTTGCACAATTCTTTTTCTTTTGGATCTAAGGATCTTTGACTGCCAACTGTTTCTCCTGATTTTAGCTAAGGTCGTGTCACAGCCTGTTGCATCATGAAAAAAGCGAAAGCAGACTTTTAATCACCCTAGAGATTCTTTAGATGTAATGATTTCGTAGGATTTCCTTTCAGTTCGATTGTATGTAGCCTTAAGAGAAAAAGTAACTGCTCATGAAGTATTCTACCAAGCTTCTTAAGAATCTGAATCAGATCATTGAATAGCTTCAGAATTCACGTTGTAGTTTCTTCCATTACTGCTGTCCATATCTTTTGCTCCTTCGAATATTGTTTGCATTATTTGAACACGTCTATTATTGATCTCCATGTATCTCAAGAACGGTGATGAATGGTCGTGGCTTCAATGGCAGAATGAAATTCCATCGTTGCAGATATTTTCCAAAAGCTCTTTCTTGTCTTTCGGCACTCTCAGTGTCTAATGGTAATTTATATCCATAAAATATAAGGTGAAGATAGCGCTTAACATTATTTATATACATACTTAACGCCTGACTTGTGATTTGACTTGAAATTTTTCGTCCACACCATTGCGTTTATAAGGACTCTTTTTTTCTACATGTGGGTTTTAAGCAGAAGTCAAAAAAACTCTCCTTTATTCACCACAGTCGAATTGATATTCTTGGGCATTAAGATATTATCACACAAGGAAGGTGGCATCAGCTCGACGTGCGGCTCAGCTGACAAAGTGTTTCCCACAAAAGACCTGTAGAACTTCTGTTACTGTAACAGTATTTGAAAATGAAGGATTAAACTCACTAACGTAAGGTCTGGCGTTGAGTTAATCCCTCAGAAAACTTCGTGGCCTTCTTTAAGCACGCCTCGTTAATTATATCACTCGGAACTCCGCTGCAAAGCCTTTTTTTTTTTTTTTTTTTTTTTTTTTTTTTGCGAATTGTGAAGGTTCCTTGAGTTGTTAATTTTTTTGTAATCCTCTGATACCGTAGTTGCCTTCAAGGATAAAATCTGCTGAGTATTGTGATGAGCAAATTTTGCATATTGAAGATGACCAGCTGCCTGAAAAAACGGAAGCATTAATTTTATTGCCTACAAATGAAGTTTCTACTTCCCTGTTCATCTAGTCCCTTTTGATGAATACCAATATGATTCAGACCATCTGTATATACTGTAACCAAGGTTTACCGGTTTGGTAAAAGTCATCGTCTTTATTTTGAAAATTCCTGAATATCGTTTTTTTTCATGCTGCTTCATTTTCTTGTAAATGTTGCATAATGATTTCCTCATCCAGACATTGTTTTATAAGATCGCAGATCCTAGATTTTATCATCTCCTCAGAGGGTTGTAAATGTTTTTTTAACAACATACAAAGGTCGCCGAGCAAAGTCTACAAGTGATTTCTCAACTATCTTCAGTAGTAATGGCCATTCAGCATTTTCACTAATGTATTCTTAGCGTACAGATTACCCCAAACTTCTTCTATACTATTTCCAATATCCAATGACATAATGTATCCAATCGTGCCTGGGCGGTACTACTTTGGAAGGTTCAGAAATTTCCTCACCTGCAGGTACTATTTGTACGTCTTTCAAGTATAATGGCTGATGTAATGTCATAACACATGTACTTTGTCCACTTTTCTTGAACTTATCTACTGTATGCAAAAGAGTAGCATTTATTGTAAGGATACTTGATGGTAATTATTGAAGAATTACAGAGGGCCTACACTTCTTATATCAAAAGGAGAGGTGTGTAACTCACCATTCCACAGTCGTTGTGGCGAAGCTTTCGCAAGATGAATAGCTATCCAAAGGTTGTTTCAGAAAGGGCAATCGACACACGAGACGCGAGTGAAGACTTGATTATCTCTTCCTAGTATGACTGCATTGACACACCAAGAGCATGAGTATAGAGCATTAGAGAGGAAGAGGAAGTCAGAATTATGAAATGTGATACGATATTATTATGAAGACGGTGCTACCGTGATATCAGATAACTTTTTCATTCAAGAACTTATATATGGAGAATTTTCATCAAGAGACTTCTGAAATGAATGACTTTTTTTGCTCTATGAAATGTGTTGCACTTACTTACTATTCAAAGGTTACAGTGTGCTTATTAGACGAGATTATTTCATTAGCCCACAGTTTGGTTGCTTTGTTATTAAGTTAGTAGCGAACACTACACTGACTATACCCTAAATATTTTCCACCTAACCGTCTAAGAGAACATCTCAATCGATTCTTTATTTGTCTCTTCGTTTCTGATCACCGGTCTCAGGCCCAGAGTAAGGCTGTTTCGGAGGTTAGAATATAATGGATTCCATAGCCAGTTTTACAGGTTACAATCGAGAAAATATTTTTAATGATCGAAAGGAATCTAATGAATCTTACAGAACTCTCTATATAAGCCCTAGTGACCACCAAGGACTCTAATTAAATACATATTAGATAGCTTCGAGTGTTAACACACTGGACACTTTGTTTAAATAACATATCCGTAAGAACACAACTCTTTGGATTAAACAGTTTCTATCAGGTAACGAACAAGAAAAAGGTGAGAGCGTTATCAGTACTTAGATATATTCTGCAGGAAGCACTGTCAAATATTATGTAGATGCATATAGAAGGGGAAGTATAGCAATACCTTGCTTATCATTGTTAAATCCATACTTATCTTTTCTACATATGGTATCACAACATTTTTATATCCCAATGGCCCACCTAAATAAACCGCTGTGTGTTCACAAAGCTATACATCTGTAATACCCTTGTCTTATTAAACGGAGATGTAAATCCACGGTTTTTTAAAAGGTACGCCACTGGATAAAGTGTTATGTAGCTCTAAAAACACTACTGCTTCGTTTTTAAGACATAAGTACTCAACATAAGATCCTGAGCCCTCCGATTCGGTGTTGAATTCCTCTACTAGTTGTAAGCCAAAAGGATTTAAGGAATACATAACCATGTCCGCTGCTGACTTCCAAATTTCACAGCATTGTATGATGGAACTTATAAGCCGCTTAGCCTTACCGGACACCTCGAAAGAGAACCCTCGAATTATTGACACGCTTGGTGCACTTTAAACAACTAATTAGAAATCGTACATCCCCGTCTATCTTCTAAATTATTTCTTTAATCACCCCATCACTTGGAGATCCCTTTCATCGCTGATTAATATCTCTTTTGAGACAATGTAGAATACTCTCAGAATGAAGTCAATTGACATCCACATTAATGTTCTTAATGTTCTCATTTAAAGGTGATTTGTGACTTTGCAGATGCATATTACAAATAGCTTCACCACCTGAGATTTGCGAGTCCTATCGCAAGTGACCCATCAACTTGTACATAATTTAAACGCCAAAAATAATTTACGAGCTGACCGCTATATTTCTTTTATCTGACCTAATGAATTCTTGTTTCACATCACTAGGTTTCACACGTCACTCGAATATTTAGAATTTGTAAGCCTAAGGAAAATATGAGCTGCCGTACTTTTCTCATTTCAACGGCTAACTGCTGGACTGTGCAAGAAATGTACTCCAGGCAGTTTGCCATGATATTCCGCTATATGCAACGAACAAATATGCAGAATTCTACAGATAATTTGGTGTTTCTCTTTTTGTAAAGGAATTTACTTGGTGATCTAGGATGCGACTGGTCAACGGCAATGGATATGCTCGCAAACATACGAGGCCAAATGATAGTCTCGTTCAGTGTTAATGATGAGTATACTTCGTAAGCCTCAGCTTCTGGCGACTAATGGGGTACATTTCTGGGAGTAGCTTTGTGCTCTTGAGAAGATACCTTTGAGTCGGTGCACAGGGCACGCAAGTTCTCTTCACGTAAGCGAGATGAAGTAGTGTCGAATTTAATAAATAAGATTCTTGGAATTCTTTTTGATGATCATTTTGTTTCAGATATGAAAACTGCGTAACACTAATAAACTTGGTGCACTCGTCTGCTACTGAAGCTTACCAGAAATTTTCTCACCGGTGAGAAAACATCGAGAAGATTGAGAAATACTAATCCTGCAATAAGCTTAATAAGATTGTGCGATTATGGCAGTCTGTAGTGCAAGATGACCGTGCGAGAGATAGAATTTTAAGTTGCTATAGACTAAAGATCAGAGTGAGAGATACGTAGCGTTATCAATATAGCATCTTGATGAAGTGAGTCAGGTTATATAAGACGCCTCGAAAATTTTTATAGACGCAAGTTTAACTTTCAGGCTAATCGAAACTTAATCGCAGTCTCTTTTACTTTCTTCGGGCAGCGAGATAAGTTCTCGAACACTATTCCCAAGAGGGGAAATTCATGACTTCTGGTCTAAGATATTGAAAGTGAGCGTAGGAAGTTTTATATCTTTCAGGTGTACTTAACTGAAAATCTCCCGAACTTACCTAACTACAAAAAAATTCTCTCAATTAATAATTTTGCTGATGTCTCTGTCCTAAACCTTTTCTACCATACCTGTATATCTTCTTTGTAACGCGAATCAGTGCTTTACTACACCAGCGTTAGTAATTCGTCGGCATGACCTGTCTCACAAACCAAGAGAAGCGGGCCAGGTTCTACAACGTACCTAATTACCCAAGGATCACCTACTAGAGATTCAGCCAATAACTTGCAAGTGAATCCTTTACAATCTTACGACTGTAAGTGTAATATAACTGTTACGGAAAATTGTTAAGCTACGTGGGGTTGTCTCTGAAAGGCAGCTTGGTACGGGCGCAAAGGTACAAGGTGCTGAGCACTAAGCATTATCTTTATGTCGTATAAAACCTAGCGCATTAAGGTGAAACCAACTGGAATCGACGTCTATTAGAACTTTCATTCTTACGTTTCCATCTTGGGTAAAAATGTACATATACTGTTTGCATGTACTGAATATCCAAACATATTTCTTTATTAAGAGTGTTAATCTTTGCTTCTACATAGGAGAGTCTAAAACTAAATGGTAGTTACACTTTTTTAAGTGACCTTGCCGATGGCAGGATCCTTCGAGTCATTTATCTGCTGTTGAACATCTTAAGAGATAAACAATGAAACAAGTAAGGAATATTATAAACATAGAATTTAATTATACTGTAGTACGTGAATGTAATATCTAAATGAATTGGTCTAGCTCGTTAAATTAAATGTGTCCTGCTACGGTTTCGTTTCCTATTCGGGTAACAAAGCCGCTCGTGTTAAAATATTCTATAATATGTAAATACAACAGCAAACCACTTACGTGTTTTATACGTTGTCTTTATACCTTGATTTAAAGTTACATCAATATCGTCTACATGTCCATTTTATTAGGTCTATAAGGCGGGGACGTAATTACAAAATAATAATCATAACTGATTGAATCAACATTTAAGCCGTTGTCAATGACATTATGCTTTTCTATAGGTATTGTTATGTCACGTAGTTATCATATCTATTGTTATTAAGTTTATTGGAGAATTTGAAATTCTCAATCTTCTCAATGTTTACTCACCGGTGAGTAATTTTCTTTTCAGCTTCCGCTCAGTAGCAGACTATTGCACTAACTGCATTTGCTTTTTGACACCTTTCATCTATGACACGAAATGATCAACAAGAAGAATTCCTGTAATTTTATTTATTAAATTCAACACCACCTCATCCCGCTGACGTGAATAGAGTTGGCGTGTCCTGTCGACCGACTCAAAGGTATCTTCCCAAGAGCAGAGAGCTACTCCACAAAGTGTACCCGATTAATAGCTAGCAGTTGAGGCTTTGGAAGTGTACTCATCTTTAACACTCAACCAGACTGATATTTTTCGTGGTTTGTTTGCGAACATATCCATGGACTTCGACAAGAGCCATCCTAAATCCACAAGTAAATTCCTTTACTAAAAAAATGCACTAAGTCATCTGTAGAATTCTGCATAGGTGTTCGCTGCATATAGCGTAATATGATAGTAAAAGGCCTAGTGTATATTCCCAGCACAGTCCACCTAAGAGCCGTTATAACTGGCAGGAAGAAAGTCGATTCACACAGATATCTATAGTTCAGACTCTTTTCAGAGAACATTGTATTACCAAGTGCAGACTTCACGTAACATTTAAAAAATATTTTACTAAGTGGATATATCGAGATACGTGTTGTTCTTTTACCAAAACGAATGCAATCAGATAGCATGCACTACGACCAACCAGACATAGTAGTATGTGATATGAAGCGTAGTGAGATTAGGATTTTTAATTGCAACTAACATGCTGTAATCCTTCAAAAAGAAAAAAAACTCTACCAGTTAGTCAGAGTCTTCAACCAACCAAACCTGACAAAATGGTCAAAATTAAACATTTCTTATTCGCCTGTATGGAGAAGGAAACATTTCCTCTTCATAAAATCCACATCACGTATAAGAAGGAAGTAGTTACAAAGCTTAATATGGCCACTTTTTCCCCTAGAAACACGGCAGCTGTGCAGCATTCAATTCGGAAGTACCTGCAAGTCCAAGAGAGAAATGGTCTATGCATGAAACCAACGAATGAGCTTAGTGTATGGGAATCCCATGACACACACAGGTACCATCAGCTCCAGCCGGATAAGCTTACTTACCTGTAGATAAAAGGTGAATGCAAGATAGGATTGTGAACAAGCCACACGTTAGTATAAAAGAGACGATAAGAAGTATTCAAGGTTTTGTGCATTCTGCTTAGAGAGTTGATGTACAGATGGCTGATCGGAAGAGAATCTTTTAGACAATGATGAACAACAGTTGTAGAAAACGAACATGACATTGACAACGGCTTGATTGTTGATCCAATCATTTATGATTATTATTTTGTAATAACAAATGGGCCTTAAAGATTTAACTAAATGGAAATGAAGACAATCTTGATGTATCTGTAAATGAAGGTATAAAGACAAGGTATAAAACAAAAGTTTTTTGTTATTTTTACATATTTTTGGCGTCTTGTATAAGGAGCGGCTTTGGTACCCGAAGAGAAAACGAAAACGTAGCAGGACACATTTAATTTAACGAGCTAAACCAATTCATTTAGATATCACATTCGTGTACAACAATATCATTCATTTTAAGTTTATAATATTCGTTTCTTGTTTGATCGTTTATCTATTATGATGTTCAACAGCAGACAATTGACTCCAAGGATCCTGCCATCTGCAAGGACACTTAAAATTGTGTAACTACCGTTTACTTTTTGACTCTCCTACAATGAAGTAAAGTATAACACTCTTAATAAAGAACGATGTTTGGATATTCCGTATACGTAACACTCCACGTACTTTTTTATCCAAGACCGTGTCGCAAGAATGAAAGCTCTAATATACGTCGAATGCAGTTGGTTTCAACTTATTGCCCTAGGTAAAAGCGATATAAGGATAATCAATGCTTACTGTTCAGCAGTTTGTTCCCTTACGACTGTACCAAGCTGCTTTCTAGACAGAAACCCACAAAGCATACCAACTTTCCGTAACAGTTATAATAGACTTACAGTCGTAAGTTTGTAAAGGATTCACATGCATTTTAATGGCCTCAAACACTATTAGTTGATCCTTAGGTAATTAGGTCGTGATTAGCTTGTAGAACCAGGCCAGCTTCTCTGCCTGGGAGACAAGTCCTGGCGATGAATTACCAAAGCTAGCGAAGTAAAGGACTGATTTGCATTACAAAGAAGATATACGGGCCTGGAAGAACAGGTTTAGAACAGAGACATCAACAAAATTATCAATTGCCAGATTTTTTTTTTTTTTTTTTTTTTTTTTTTTTTGTACTTAGGTAACTTTGGGAGATTTTCAGTTAAGTAAACCTGAAAGATATAACACTTCCTAGGCAATCTTCTCACATCTTGGAGCAGAAGAATCTTGGGAACTGCGTTCGAGAACTTAGTCTCGCTGGCCAAAGAAAGTAAAAGAGATTGCGATTAAATTTCGATTAGCCTGAAAGTTAAAGTTTTTTCGCCTCGTAAATAAAAAATTTTCGAGGCCTATTTTATAACCTGACTAACTTCATCAAGATGCTATATTAATAACGCTACGTTTTTATCACACTGATCTTTAGACTTTACAACCTTAAGATCTCTCTGACTCGCACGGTTCATTTTGCACTACAGACCACCATAATTGCACACTCTTATTAAGCTTATTTAAGAATTATGATTTCTCAATCATCTCAACTTTTTCTCACCGGTGACTAAATTTCTGGTAAGCTTCAGTAGCAGACTAGTGCACCAACTGTATTAGGATTTCGACACTTTTCATATCAGAGACGGAATTATCAACAAAAAGAATTCCAAAAATCTTATGTATTAAATTCAACACTACCTCGTCTCGCTGACGTGAAGAGAACTTGCGTGTCCTGTCCACCGACTCAAAGGTAACATCTCAAGAGCAGAAAGCTACTCCAAAAAATGAACCCGATTAATCGCCAGCAGCTCAAACTTACGAAGTGTACTCACCAAACACTGAAAGACTGTCAGTTGGCTTGGTATGTTTGCAAACATATCCATGGCCGTTGACCAGAGCCATCCTAGATCAAGGAAATTCCATTACAAATTAGAAGCACTAAATCATGTGTAGAATTCGACATAGTTTTTCGCTGCATATAAAGGAATTTCACAGCAACTGCCTAAAGTTTATTTCTTGCACAGTCCAGCTGAGAGCCGTTAACACTGGCAAGAAGATACTCGAAAAGCATAGTTATGTGTTTAGAACTATACTTCAGAATGTTTTCAGAGAACATTGTATTACCAAGTGCAGACATAGCGAAACATTCAGATTATATTTTACTAAGAGGAGATGTTGAGGTACGTGTTAAAACCAATGCAAGCAGATAGCATTCACTACAACCAAGAAGACATAGTGATATTTGATAAGAAGGGTAGTGATATTAGGATTTTTCAATTGCAACTCACAAGCTGTAGTAGACTAAAATCTGTTGAAGCAATACTTTGATATGGCAAAAGATTTAAGATTTATCTAGAAGGCTGCAGGTGTGGCTTTCTGCAGCAATAATGTTATTACGAATTGTTGATATCAGGATGCATTTAGATAAAAAGCTAGTAACAGTAGAAGTCGAGAACCCCCATTATGCTTGGATTAGAACGAGTGGAATCAGTTTTTCGTGCAGTACAACGGACGAGTGCGGGTGGATTGAAATGGGAAAAGTACGGCTACTCATATAGTCCTTAGCACTTGACATGCGAAACCCAGTGCCTTGCGAAACAAGAAATCATTAGCTGGAAAAAATAACAGCACGGTGACCTCGTAAGTTATTGTTTTCGTAAAATTAGTAAAAAGAAATTGATTTAAAATGATTGACAAGTTGATGGGTCACTTGCGTTAGGGCTGGCATCTCTGAGATGGTGAAGCTTTTTGTAATATGCATCTGCAAGGTCACAAATCATCTTAAAATAAGAACATTAAGAATATTAACGTGGATGTCAATTGAATTCAATCTAATAGTATATTACATTGTCTTAAAAGAGATATTAATCATGAAAAAGAGTAATCTCTAAGTGATGCGGTGACTAAAGAAATAATTTCGAGGATGAACAAGGATGTTCGATTTTTAGTTAGTGGTTTAGGGGGCCACAGGCGTGCCCATAATTCGAGAGTTCTCTTTCGAGGTGTCTGGTAAGGCTAAACGGCTTCGACGTTCCTTCTCAAAATGCTGTGAAATCTAGAAGTCAGCGGTGCACATCGGTATGTATTCCTAAATTCCTATTGGCTTGCAGATAGCAAATTCATTCAACACCCAATCGGAGGCCGCAGGGTCTTGTTTGTACCAAGGTCTTAAAAACGAAACAGTAGTTCTTTTAGAGCTACTTAAATCTCATTATACAATGGCGTAGAATTGAAAAACCGTTGATTTACTTCTCACTTTATAAGACGAGGGTATCACCAGTGATGAAAATTTTCCGGAAAATATTCCGATTCAAAACAACATACTCCAGTTATTCCTACATCGTTGTATAGCCGTGATGTTAAGTGAAAAAAATTTTTCTATACTTTTCCGGAAAATTTTCCGTTAACAAATATCAGTGATCAAGTAAGAGTTCCTCAGTATTCATAAAATTGATGAAATCATGTATAAAAATGTTAGAAAGTGAAAGATCTTTTAAAGAATCTGAATATTTTCATGACACAATTTTCAGTACTATGTAGAAACAAGTGATACAATGTCTTATAAATCGAAATATTTTGTGTCTTCTACGGAAAAATTGAAGAAATTATTGAGTCTAAAACTTTTCAACATTTTGAAGCAAAAAGTAAAACAACTATTTGTGTATCGGAAAGTTCTAATGCTCTGTAGAAACAAATGTAAGGAATTTTAATGAATCGGAAAATTTTCATCACGATATAGAAACAAGTGGAAGAAACTTTTCATAAGCCGTACAATTTTTGATGTTAGGTACAAAATTTTAACTCCACATTCAGCTACAAAATTGAATTTCTGTAGAGGAAAATTCATTTCACTTGTTTCTACAGAGCATCAAAACTTTCCGATTGACCTCTTCCTTCAAATTATGAAAATTTTCCGAATCATAAAAAGTTCTATTTTTTCCATATAAGACAGAAACTATTTCGATACATGAGAAATTGTTTAACTTGTTCCTACATAGTACTGAAAATTTTCTGAGCCATGAAAATTTTCAGACTCTTTAAACGATCTTTCACTTCTTCACATTTCTGTACATGAATCAAACCAATTTGATGATTGCTAAGGAATTGTTACTTGATTACTGATATTTTTCTAGAATTAAAAAAAAAATCGGAAAAATATAGCGGAAAATGTTTCACCTCACATCACTAGGTATCACAGACGTATAGCTTTGGGAACGTATAGTAGTTTGTTTTAGGTGGGCCGTTTGGATTGAAAACGGTTGTGAAACCATATGTAAAAACATAAGTATTAATTTATCAATGATAGTCAGCAATTGCTTTATTTCCGATTATAAGCAACTACAATACTAGTTGAGAGTGCTTCCTGGTGAAGAAATCTACTTAGCACTCATAACGTTCTCACCTTTTTCTTGATCGTTAGCCTGATCCAAACTGTTTAATCCAAAAGATTCTTACGGATAATTTACTTAAAGTCACCTGTGTGTTAACACTCGAAGCTTTAAAATTTACATTTAATTAGCGTCCTTACAGTTCACTAGGTCTTACATACAGAGTTGTGTAAGATTCACTAGGTTCCGGTCTTCATTAAAAATATTTTCCCAATCGTATTCTGTAAAACTTTCTATGGAACTCATTTTATTCTAACCTCTGAAACAGCTTACTTTGGACCTGAGACCGTTAATCAGGATTGTTGAGACAAATAAAGAATCGATTTTAAGTTCTCTTGAGATCCTCTCTTAGACGGTTAGGTGGAAAATATTTACGGTATAGTCAGTCCTGTGTTCGCTACTAGCTTTGTAAAACAGATCATCACAAAGCAACGATACTGTGGCCTAATAAATTTATATTTGCATATAAGCTCACTGTAAGCTTTAAATAGTAACTAAGTGCCACAGATTTTATATAGCAGAAAAAAAAATTCATTTCAGAAGTCTCTTGATGAAAATTATCCATATCCAAGTTCCTGAATGATAAAGTAATCTGATATCACGGTAGAATTGCCTTGATAAGAATATCGTATCATATTTCGTAAATCAGATATCCTCCACTCCTCTAATGCTTGGTGTGTCAATACTGTCTTACTTGGAACGTTTAATCAAGTCTTCGCTCGCGTCTCTCGTGTCGATTTCCTTTTCTCAAAGAACCTTTTGATAGCTATTCATCTTGGGAAAGCTACGCAGAACTACTGTGGAATGGTGGGATACACACCTTTTGATATAAGAAGTGTAAGCCCTTTCTAATCCAGTAATTAAGGTCAGGAAACTTTACTATATATTCTACTCATTTGCATACAGTGAATAAGTGCAAGAAAAGTGTACAAAAAACATGTTATGACATTAGCTCAGCTTTTATACTGGAAAGGTATTCAAATCGTACCTGCAACAAAAGAAATTTTTAACTGTCCAAAGTTGTACAGCACTTTGGAGGTTCCAACTTGAGTAATTTTTAGCCACGATTGAAGTCCTTATGTGAAGAATTGGTATAAGAGAACTTTGGGGTATCCTGTACGCTAAGACAATATTAGTGAGAATGCTGAATGGACGTGCCTAATCAAGATCATTGAACAGTCGCTTCTAGACTTTGCTCGGCAACCTTTACATATGGTTACGAAGACATGTACAATCCTCTGAGGAGATGACAAAATCTAAGATCAGTGATCTTATTCAACAATGTCTGGATGGGGAAACGAATATGCACATTTACAAAAAAAAATGAAGCTTCAGGGATAAAAAGCGCTAACGAGGAAATCTCAAAATTAAGACGATTACCTATACCGAAGCGGTAAACTTTTGGCTGCAGTATATTGAAAAAGTCAGAATCGTAATGCTATTCATTCAAAGGTACTGGATCGAACATGGGACTAGAAACTTCATTTGTAAGCAATTAAATTAATGCTTCTATTTTCTCAAGCAGCTGGTCATTTTTTTCTATGAAAAATTTGCACATCACTATACTAAGCGGATGGAAGCCGTGGAGGCAACACCGGTATCAGAGGATTACAAGAAAATAACACTTCAAGGAACAATCAAAATTCGCAGGAAAAGAATTTTTCTGGAGCGAAGTACCAAGTGATATGAATATCGAACAGAATTTAATGAAGGACACCAAATATTCTGGTCCATTAACTCAACGTCAAAAACTACGATAGCAAGATGAATCCTTCATTCGAAGAGACTGTTACGGTAAAAGAAGTTCTACAGGACTTTTGTGGGAAACCGTTTGTCATCTGAGCGGCAGGTTGAGCTAATGTCACCTTCCATGTGTGATAATAACTCATTGCGCAAAAATATCAATTCGACTGAGGTGAATATTGCGGAGTCTCTGTTGACTTATGTTATAAAAACCCACACGTAGAAGGAGGAGTCCTTCTACTCACATTATTGTGGACTAAAAATTTCAAGTAAAATCTGTGTTAAGTACGTATATAAATTTTGTTAAGATTTATTTTAACCTTATATTTTATGGATATAAACTACAATTAGACACTGAGAGTGCCGAAAGACAAGAAAGAGCTTTTGGGAAATATCTGCAACGATGGAATTTCTTTCTGCCAATGAAGCAGCGACAATTTATCACCGTTCTGGAGGTACATGGACATCAATAATAGACGGCGTCAAATAATGCAAACAGTTTTCCAAGGATCAAAAAATGGCTTTATATGGACAGCAGTAACGGAAGAAACTACAACGTGAAATCTGAAGCTATTCAATGTTCTGATTCAGATCCTTAAAAACTTGCTAGAAAACTTCATGAGCAGTTACTGATTCTCTTAAGGCCACATACGTGCAGAACTGAAAGGAAATGATACATCTCAAGAATCATTACATCTAAAGAAACTCTAGGGTGATTAAAAGACTGCTTTAATTTTTTTCATGATGGAATAGGTTGTGACACGTCCTTAGCTATAATCAAGAGAAACACTTGGCAGTCTTAAAGATCCTTCTAAAAGAAAAAGAATTGTGGAAGTTAGTGAGAGTCTTCAAACAACCAAATTTCATTCTAACAAAATGGTCAGCAACAATTCTTATTCGCCATTATAGAGAAGGAAACATGTCCTCTATGGTATAAGCCATATCAGGTATAACAAGGAAGTAATTACTAAGAATCAATATGGCCACTTTTGCCCCTACTAACGCGGCAGCCGTGCAGCACTCAATCCGGTAATACCTCCAAGTCCAGGAGTGAAATGGCCCAGGCATGGACCCAATCGAATGAGGTTGGTGTGTCAAAGAGGATATGCGAAATTCAGGATCCACACAGGTACCATCAGGTCCAGCCGGATAAGCTTACTTACCTGCAGATAAAAAGTAACTGTAAGATAGAATTGTAAACGAACCACATGTTAGTGTAAAACTGCCGATATGAATTATTCAAGGTCTTGTGCATTCTGCCAAAGTAATTCATGTACAAATGGAATATAGGAAGACAGTCTGATATAGATGATGGTGAACAACAACTGTAGAGAATCATATGACATTGACAAAGGCTTAATTGTTGGTCCAAACAGTTATGATTATTATTTAGTATTATAGAAAAAAACAAAATGGACATGAAGACGATATTGATATAACTTTAGTGCCTGAAGAGAAAGCGAAAACTTAGCAGAACAGATTTAATTTCAAGAGCAAAACCAATTCATTTAGATATCACATTCGCGTACTAGAGTATCATTCAATTGAATGATTATAATAATATAAATAAATTAGTTGACCTCGTTAAATTATATCAGTCTTGCTACGATTTCGTCTTCTCTTCGGGTTCGGTTAGTTCACCGGTCTCACGCCCAAAGTAAGGCCGTTTCGGAGATTAGAATATAATGCTTTCCATAGCAAGTTTTACAGGATACAATCGGAATTAATGATGGACCGGAACCTAGTGAATGCTACCTAGTGTATTCCAAGTGAGCATTCTGATGCTAACTAAATGCATATTGGCTACCATTGAGGGTTAACACAGGGGATTTTGTTTGAGTAATTTATCCGTAACAACGCAATTCTCTGGATTAAACAGTTTGTATCAGTTTAACGTAGATTTCTTCAGCTAGAAGCACTCTCAAATAGTATGGTAGTTGCATATAAACGTGGGAAGTATAGCTATTGCTTGATTATCATTGATAAATTAATACTTTTGTTTTTTACATATGCTATCACAACCTTCTTCAATCCCAAGGGCCCACCTAAAAAAATCCGCTGTAAGTTCCCAAAGGTATATGTGTGGGACACCCTCGTCTTATTAAAGGGAGAAGTAAATCCACGGATATTTAAATGGTACGCCATTGTACAATGTTAGTTAAGTAGCTCTGAAAGCACTAATGCATCGTTTTTAAGACCTACTTAAAGAACACAAGATCCTGCGGCCTCCGATTCGGTGTTGATTACTTTGCTTGCTATAAGCCAATATGAATAATTATTAACTAATACATGTCGATGTCCACTGCTGACTTCTAAATTTCACAGCATTTTTAAAAGGAACGTAGAACCAATTTAGCCTAACCGGACACCTCGAAAGGAAATCCCGAACTATTGGCACGCTTGTTGCTCCCTATACCACTAATTAAAAATCGTATATCCCCGTCCATCCTCAAAATTATTTCTTTAATAAACTCATCACTTAGAGATTGCCCTCGTCCATGATTAATATCTCTTTTGAGATCATGTAGAACTATTACAATCAAGTCAAGTGACATCCCTGTTAACGTTCACATTTTAAGGTGATTTCTTATGTCGCTCATACATATTACAAAAAGTTTCACCATCTCAGGGATGCCTGCCGTATCTCAAGAGACCCATCAGCTTGTTTATCTTTTAAGCGCGCTTTCCCTTTACTAGTTTTACCTTATAAGCTCACTGTGATAATTTTCTTTTTGCAGCTAAAGACTTGTTGTTCATCACGTCACTTGGTTTAAACTCGAATATTTCGAATTTGCAAGTCCTAAGGACAATATCTGCTTCCGTGCTTTCCCATTTCAATCCACCGAATGTCGTCGTTTGTAGTGCATTCAAAGTGATTCCAATCGTTCTAATGCAAGTATCATGGCGGATCTCGACATCTACTGCTATTATCTCAGTAAGGAAAAAGGGACTAGATCGTACAGGGGACTAGAAACATCATTAGTAGGCTTTCAAATTGATTCTTCCGTTTCTCACGCAATTGGTCATCTCTTGTATGCATAATTTGCACATCACTATACTCAGCAGATGGAAGGCTTGCAGGCAAGTACGGTATCAGATGATTACAAGAAATTAACAACTCAAGGAAATTACTATTCGCAGAAAAAGAGCCCTTCTGGAGCGAAGTTCCAAATGATATGATTATCGAACAGGGCTTAATGAGGCCACGAAATTTTCAGGGGGTTAACTCAACGTCAGACACTACGCTAGCTACATTAATCATTCATTCCTATATACTGTTACGATAACTGAAGATCTACAATGCTTTTGTGGGAAGAATTTTGTTATCTGTGTTGCACGTAGAGCTAATGCCACCTTCCATATTTGATGATATCTGAATACACAAGATGTCAATCCAACTGCGGTGAATGACATATTGGTATACTGCAGCTTTTCTTCGTTAACATCTCTATCAGATTTTACTCCGATCTGCCATTTGTACATTAGATCTCGGGTACTTCATATCGGCTCTTTTATACTAACATGTGGCTCGTTCACAATCCTATCTTGCAGTCACTTTTTATCTACAGGTAAGTAAGTTTATCCGGCTGGAGCTGATAGTATCTGCGTGGGTCCTGGAATTCGTATACATTAACCTCATTCGATTGGGTTCATTCTTATACGTTCTCGCCATTCTGGATTTTCACTTGTATTGTCGTAGCGTACAGGATACCCCAAACTTCTTCTATACCATTTTCTGAAATAATGTATCTAATCGTACCTAGAAATTACTTAAGCGGAAACTTCCTGAGGGCGGTAAAACTTTGGACAGTTCAGAAATTCCTTCAGCTGCATATAGGATTTGCACAACGTTAAAGTATAATGTTTGATGTAGTTAAGTAATAACAGATGTGCTTTGTCAAGTTTTGTTACACTTATATATAGTATGCAAAGGAGTAGAATATATAGTTTGGTACTTGAGTTAAATTATTGAGGATATACAGAATGACTACACTGCTTATATCAAAAGAAGTTGTGTGTATCTCACCATTTCCCAATCGTTGTGGCGTAGCTTTCACAAAATGAATAGCTATCCAAATGTTGATTGAGAAACTGAAATCGAGATGCGAATGTAGACTTGAGTAAATCTTCCGAGTAAGAAAGAATGGACACACCAAGAACATGAGTATATAGCATTAGAGGAGTAAGGATGTCAAAATTACGAAGTTTGATACGATATTCTTATCAAGACAATGCTACCGTGATATCAGATTACTATTTCATTCAAGAACTTGAATATGAAGAATATTCATCGAGACTTCTGAAATGATGACTTTTTCTGCTCTATGAAATGTGTGGCACATAGCTGATAACCAAGCATATAGTTTGTTTATATGAAAAGATTATTTGATTAGCCTACAGGTTGGTTGCTTTGTGATGATCATTGCTTCTAAGTTGGTAGCGAACTCAGGACCGTAAATATTTTCCACCTAACCGTCTAAGAGAACATCTCAAAAGAACTTTAAATCGATTCTTTATTTGTCTTATTGATTATATCAGCGGTGTCAGACAGAAAGTAAGGCTGTTTCGGAGGATAGAATATAATAGGTTCCATAGCAAGTTTTACAGGATATAATAGGGAAAATATTATTAATGATAGACAGGAACCTTGTGAATCCTACACAACTCTGGATGTAGGCTTTTGTGAGCAGTACGAACGCTAATTAAATGCATATTTATAGCCTGGAGTGTTAAAACATTGCACACTTTTTGTATATAATATAATATGTCCGTAAGAACACAACTCTTTAACCTGTTGAAACCTAAACCACTTATTAAAAATCGAACATCCCCGTCCATCCACAAAATTATTTTTTTAATTACCGCATCACTTAGAGATCGCTCACATCCCTGATTAATATCTTTTTAAATCAATGTAGAATACAACTACAATGAAGTCAAGTGACATCCTTTAAAATGTTCTTATTTTAAGGTGTTTTCTAACGTTGCAGATACATATTACAAATAGCTTCAACAGCTGAGGAATGCCTGCCCTATCGCTAATGACCCATCAACTTGCCTTTCATTTAAACGCGCTGTTCTATGCGAATGTGATATCTAAATGAATTGTATGCGAATGTGATACCTGAAACAAACAGCTCTACGTTCCCAAAGCTATGTTATTAAAGGGGGTAGTAAATTCACGGTTACTTAATTGGTACGCCACTCTATAAGGTGGGTCTACTGCTTCGTTTTTAATACCTAGGTAAACAATACATGATCATGCGGCCTCCGAATCGGTGTTGAATACCTTTACTAGGTGTAAGCCAATTGGAATTAAGGAATACATGTCGATGTCCACTGTAGAGTTCTATTTTTCACAGCATTTTAAAAAGGAACCCCCAAGCTGCTTTGCCTTTCCGGACACTTCGCAACAGAAGCCTCGAATTATTGACACCTGTTGCACCTTAAATCATGGTTCAAAATCGAACAACTCCGTCCATTTTCAAAATTATTTTTTAATGACCGCATCACTTAGAGATCGTTTTCATTCCTGATTAATATTTCGTTAGAGACAATGTAGAAAACTATTACAATGAAGTCAATTTATATTACTGATAATGTTCTCATTTTAAGGTAATTTCTGAAGTTGCCGATGCACATTACAAAAAGCTTCACCAGCTCAGGGAAACCTGGCGTATTGTTAGTGACCCATCATTTTAACGCATTTACTCTTTACTAGTTTTATGAAAAAAATACCTTTTTAGCTCAACCAGATAGACATTCTTTCTCAGTTTAAGACTTCTTGTTCCACGTCACTGGGTTTAAACTGGAATAATTCGAACTGGAAGTCATAAGGACAATAAGTACTACCGTGGTTTTCCCATTTCAATGCTCCTGATCTCGTAGGTTGTACTGCATGTAAACTGATTCCACTCGTTCTAATGCAAGTATAATGGCGGATCTCGACATCTACTGTTATTGACTTTTTATTAAAATGCATCCTGATATCTACATTTAGTAATACCATTAGTTCTTCAGAAACCACAACCGGCAGCCTTGCAGATAATCTTAATTTTTTTGCCATATGAATGTAATGTTTCAAAAGATTATAGCCTACTACAGCGTGTGATTTGCCAATGAAAAATACTAATCTCACTACGCTTCTTATCAAACATTGCTAACTGTTTGGTTGTAGTGCTTGCTAACTACTTGCATTCGTTTTGATAAGAGAACAACACGTATCTCGACATCTCTTCCTAGCAAAATGTTGTCTAAATGTTTCATGATGTCCACCTGGTAACACAATATTCTCTGAGAACAGTCTGAAGCATAGAACTGTGTGTTTCTTTTTCTTCTTGCCAGTGTTAACAGCTCTTAGCTGTACTCAGCGGTGAATGTACCTTAGGCAGTTTGCTATGATATTCCGCTATATGCAGCGAACACCTATGCAGAATTCTACATACGACTTGGTACTTTTATTTTTTTAAAGGAATTTACTTTCTAATCTACGATGGCTCTGGTCAACGGCCATGGATATGCTCGGATATATACCAGGCCAAATAACAGTCTTGTTCAGTATTAGATTTTAGTACACTTCGTAAGCCTCAACTGCTGGCGATCAATCGGGTACATTTTTTGGAGTACCTTTTTGCTCTTGAGAAGGTATTTTTTACTCGGTGGACAGGACAAGCAAACTCTATTCACGTAAGCGAGATGAGGTAGTGTTGAATGTAATAAATATGATTAAAGACATTTTTCGTGTTGATATTTCCGTCTCAGATATGAAAGGTGTTGAAAAGCTACTACAGTTAGTGCACTAGTCTGCTCCTGAGCGGAAGCCTAACAGAATTTCACTCACCGGTGAGAAAACGTGGGGAAGATTGAGAAATTCAAATCCTCCAATAAGCTTAATAATAGTGTGTGATTATGGCAGTCCGTAGTGCAAGATGAACCGTGCGAGCTAGAGAGATTTAAAGGTTCTATAAGATTTTAAGGTTCTATAAGATTATAGATTAGTGTGAGACATACGTAGACTTAAAAATATACCATCTTGATGAAGTGAGTCAAGGCTGAAAAGACGTCTCGAAATTTTTTGAAGACGCAAGTTTAACTTTCAGACTAATCGAAAGTTTATCTCAGTCTCTTTCACTTTCTTTGCTCAGGGAGACTAAGTTCTCGAACACTATTACCAAAAGGGAAAGTTCATTGCTTCTGGTCCAAGATGAGGGATGTGAGCATAGTTAGTAATATATTTTTCAGGTGTATTTAACTGGAAATCTCCCAATGAAAAATAAGTACAAAAAAAGAAAAAAAATTGAATTGATAAAATTGCTGATTTCACTGTTCTACACCTGTTTTACCAAGCTTATATAACTTCTTTGTATTGCGAATCAGTGTTTTACGTATTGCGAATCAGTGAATCAGTTTTAGTAATTCATCGATAGGACTTGTCTCACAAACCAAGAGAAGCGGGCCTGGTTTTACAAGCTAATCACGTACATAATTACCTAAGGATCTAGTACTGGAGTTTGAGACCAATAAAATGCATGTGAATCCTTTACGAGCTTACGACCATAAGTGTAATAAAACTGTTACGGAAAATTGATAAACTTTCTGGGCTTCTGTCTGAAAATCAGCTTGGTACAGTCGCAAAGGAACATCGTTCTGAGCAGTAAGCATTTATTATCTTTATGTCGTATAAAACCTAGGGCAATAAGGTGAAACCAATGAGATCGATGTGTAGTAGACCTTTAAATATTACGACCCAGACTTGGATAAAAACCAACATGGAGCGGTTGCTTGAACGGAATATCCAAACATTGTAGATTATAAAGAGTGCTAAACTTTGATTCTTTGTAGAAGAGAAAAAACCTAAACGGTAGTTACACAGTTTTAGGTCTCCTTGCAGATGGCAGGATCCTTGGAGTGAAATATCTGCTGTTAAACATCTTTACAGATAAATAAATAAACAAGAAAAAAATGTTATAAACATACAATTCAATTTTACTGTAGTATCTGTGTGATATCAAAATGAATTGGCTTAGGTCGTTAAACTAAATGTGACGTGCTATGTTTTCGTTTTCTCTTCGGGTACCAAATCCGCTCGTGTAAAAGATTCCAAAATATTTAAACATAAAAACCACTTTCATATTTTATACGTTGTCTTTATACCTTCATTTAAAGTTACATCAATATCGTCTTCATGACAATTTTGTAATTTCTATAAGGCGGGGATGTTATTACAATATATTAACCATAACTGATTGGATAAACAATTAAGTCGTTGTCAATGACACATTGCTGTTCTACAGCTGTTGTTCGTAAACATCTATATCAGATTGTCTTCCGATCTGCCATTTGTACATGACCTCTCTTCGCAGAATGCACAAGATATTGAATACTTCATATCGGTAAATTTTGGCTGCAGTATATTGAGAAGGTCAGAATGGTATTGCTATTCATCCAAAAGGACTAGATCGAAAATGGGACTAGAGCAGCTTTGGTACCCGAAGAGAAAACGGAACAGTAGCACTACACATTTAACTTAATGAGCTAAACTAATTCATTTAGATATCACATCCGCATACAAAAGCGCGTTTAAATGAAAGGCAAGTTGATGGGTCACTAGCGATAGGGCAGGCATTCCTGAGCTGTTGAAGCTATTTGTAATATGTATCTGCAACGTTAGAAAACACCTTAAAATAAGAACATTTCAAGGATGTCACTTGACTTCATTGTAGTTGTATTCTACATTGATTTAAAAAGATATTAATCAGGGATGTGAGCGATCTCTAAGTGATGCGGTGATTAAAAAAATAATTTTGTGGATGGACGGGGATGTTCGATTTTTAATTAGTGGTTTAGGTTTCAACAGGCTAAGGAGTTGTGTTCTTACGGACATATTATATTATATACACAAAGTGTGCAGTGTTTTAACACTCCAGGCTATAAATATGCATTTAATTAGCGTTCGTCATTTTGTATATCCTCAATAATTCAACTCAGGTACTAATACTATATATGTACTTCTTTACATGCAATATATATGTGTAACAAAACTTGACAAAGCACATCTGTTATTACTTTACTACATCAAACATGATACTTTAAAGTTGTGCAAATCCTATATGCAGCTGAAGAAATTTCTGAACTGTCCAAAGTTTTACCGCCCTCAGGAAGTTTCCACTTGAGTAATTTCTAGGCACGATTAGATACATTATTTCAGAAAATGGTATAGAAGAAGTTTGGGGTATCCTGTACGCTAAGACAATACAAGTGAAAATCCAGAATGGCGAAAACGTATAAGCATGAACCCAATCGAATGAGGTTAATGTATACGAATTCCAGGACCCACACAGGTACTATCAGCTCCAGCCGGATAAACTTACTTACCTGTAGATAAAAAGTGACTGCAAGATAGGATTGTGAACGAGCCACATGTTAGTATAAAAGAGCCGATATGAAGTATTGAATGTTTTGCGTATTCTGACCCGAGATCTCATGTACAAATGGCAGATCGGAATAAAATCTGATAGAGATGTTGACGAAGAAAAGCTGCAGAGAAACAATATGTCATTCACCGCAGTCCAATTGACATCTTGTATCATGTCATGATATCATGTAAGATATCATCAAATATGGAAGGTGGCATTAGCTCTACGTGCAACACAGATGACAAAATGTTTCCCACAAAAGCATTGTAGAACTTGAGTTAACGTAACAGTATATAGGAATGAATGATTAATGTAGCTAGCGTAGTGTCTGACGTTGAGTAACTCCCCCAGAAGAATTCGTGGCCTCATCAAGCCCTGTTCGATAATCATATCATTTGGAACTTCGCTCCAGAAGGGCTCTTTTTCTGCGAATAGTAATTTCCTTGAGTTGTTAATTTCTTGTAATCATCTGATACCGTAGTTGCTTGCTTGCCTTCCATCTGCTGAGTATAGTGATGTGCAAATTATGCATACAAAAGATGACCAATTGCGTGAGAAACGGAAGAATCAATTTGAAAGCCTACTAATGATGTTTCTAGTCCCCTGTACGATCTAGTCCCTCTTTCCTTACTGAGATAATAGCAGTAGATGTCGAGATCCGCCATGATACTTGCATTAGAACGATTGGAATCACTTTGAATGCACTACAAACGACGACATTCGGTGGATTGAAATGGGAAAGCACGGAAGCAGATATTGTCCTTAGGAATTGCAAATTCGAAATATTCGAGTTTACACCAAGTGACGTGATGAATAAGTAGTCTTTAGCTGAGAAAAGGTAAATTATCCCTGTGAGCTTATAAGGTAAAAGTAGTAAAGAGAAAGCGTGTTAAAAAGATAAACAAGTGATGGGTCTCCTCAGATACAGCAGGAATCCCTGACATGGTGAAGCTTTTTGTAATATGCATGTGCGACGTTAAAATTCACGTTAAAATGTGAACGTTAACAGGGATGTCACTTGACTTCATTGTAATGCTCAAAAGAGATATTAATCACGGACGAAAGCGATCTCTAAGTGATGAGTTTATTAAAGAAATAATTTTGAGGATGGACGGGGATATACGATTTTTAATTAATGGTTTAGGAAGCAATAAGCGTGCCAATAATTCGAGGGTTTTCTTTCAGGTGTCCGGTTAGGCTAAATTGGTTCTACGTTCCTTTTTTAAACGCTGTAAAAATTTAGAAGTCAGCAGTGGACATCGACATGTATTAGTTAATAATTATTGCTATTGGCTTACAGCTAGCAAAGTAATCAACACCGAATCGGAGGCCGCAGGATCTTGTGTTCTTTAGGTAGGTCTTAAAAACGAAGCAGTAGTGCTTTCAGAGCTACTTAACTTACATTATACAATGGAGTACCATTTAAAAAAACCGTGGATTTACTTCTCCCTTTTTATAAGACGAGGGTATCCCACACGTACACCTTTGGGAACAACGGCGGATTTTTTTATGTGGGCTCTTGGGACTGAAAAAGGTTGTGATACCATATGTAAAAAACATAAGTATTAATTTATCAATGATTATCAAGCAATAGTTATACTTCCCGTTTATATGCAACTACAAAACTATTTGAGAGTGCTTCTAGCTGAAGAAATCTACGTTGAACTGATACAAACTGTTTAATCCAGAGTATGCGTTGTAACGGAAAAACTACTCAAACGAAGTCTCCCATGTTAAACCCAAAGGTAACAAATATGCATTTAGTTAGCATCAAATATGCTCACTAGGGAATACAGTAGGTAGCATTCACTAGGTTCCGGTCCATCATTAATTCCGATTGTATCCTGCAAAACTTGCAAAGGAAACCTCCGAAACGGCCTTACTTTGGGCCTGAGACCGGTGATCTAAACGAACCCGAAGAGAAGACGAACTCGTAGCAAGACTGATATAATTAACGAAGTCAACTAATTCATTTGAATTGTTATAATCAATCAATTGAATGATACTCTAGTACGCGAATGTGATATATTAATGAATTGGTTTTACTCTTGATATTAAATCTGACCTGCTAAGTATTCGCTTTCTCTTCAGGCACCTAAGTTACATCAATATCGTCTTCATGTCCATTTTGTTTTTTCTATAAAACAAAACAATAATCATAACTGTTTGGACCAACAATTAAGCCGTTGTCAATGAAATATGATTTTCTACATCTGTTGTTCGTCATCATCTATATCAGACTGTCTTCCGATTTGCTATTTGTACATGAATCACTTTGGCAGAATGCACAAGACCTTGAATAATTCATATCGGCAGTTTTACACTAACATGTGGTTCGTTTACAATCCTATCTTACAGTCACGTTTTATCTGCATGTAAGTAAGCTTATCCGCCTGGACCTGATGGTACCTGTGTGGACCCTGAAATTCGCATATCCTCTTTGACACACCAACCTCATTTGATTGGGTCCATGATTAGGCCATTTCACTCCTGGATTTGGAGGTATTACCGAATTGAGTGCTGCAAGGCTGCCGCGTTAGTAGGGGCAAAAGTGGCCGTATTGAATGTTTCCTTCTCTATAATAGGGATAAAGAATTGTTGTTGACCATTTTGTCAGGAATGAGATTTCGTTGTTTGAAGACTCTGACTAACTTGCACAATTCTTTTTCTCCTTGAAGGATCTTTAAGACTGCCAACTGTTTTTCCTGATTTTAGGTAAGGTCGTGTCACAGCCTGTTCCTTTATAAAAAAGTGAAAGCAGTCTATTTATCACCCTAGAGTATCTTTAGATGTAATCATTTCGTAGCATTTCCTTTCAGTTCTACTCATATGTTGCCTTAAGAGAATCAGTAACTGCTCACGAAGTCTTCTAGCAAGATTCTTAAGGATCTGAATCAGATCATTGAATAGCTTCAGATTTCACGTTCTAGTTTCTTCCATTACTGCTGTCCATATAAAGCTATCTTTTGCTCCTTGGAAAAATATTTGCATTATTTCAAGCCGTCTATTATTGATCTCCATGTATCTCAAGAACGGTGATGAATTGTCGTGGCTTCAATGGCAGAATGAAATTCGATCTTTGCAGATATTTCCCAAAAGCCCTTTCTTGTCTTTCGGCACTCTCAGAGTCTAACTGTAGTTTATATCCATAAAATATAAGGTGAAAATATGCCGTAACATAATTTATATACCTACTTAACACAGATTTTACTTAAAATTTTTAGTCCACAACAATTCGTGTAGAAGGACTGCTACTTCTACGTGTTTGCTTTTATAAGTCAACACAGACTCTGCAATATTCACCTCAGTCGAATTGATATTTTTGCACAACGAGGTATTATCACACAAGGAAGGTGACATTAGCTCAACCTGCCGCTCAGATGACAAACGGTTTCCGAGAAAAGTCCTGTAGAACTTCTGTTATCGTAACAGTCTCTGGGAATGAATGATTAATCTTGCTAACGAAATGTGTGACGTTGAGTGAATCCACCAGAAAATTTCGTGTCCTTCATTAAGCTCGGTTCGATATTCATATCACTTGTAACTTCGCTCCAGAAAAATTCTTTTTCTGCGAATTTTGATTTTTTCCTTGATGTGGTAATATCTTGTAATCCTCTGATACCGTTGTTGCCTCCAACGCTTTCATC
Organism: Thermobia domestica; assembly: GCF_964235325.1. Lineage (NCBI taxonomy): Eukaryota > Metazoa > Arthropoda > Insecta > Zygentoma > Lepismatidae > Thermobia > Thermobia domestica. Next base: position 85,440,282 of record NC_137465.1, on the reverse strand, counting down.
CGCTTAGTATAGTGATGTGCAAATTTTTCATAGAAAAGATAACCAGCTGCTTAAGAAAAGAGAAGCATTAATTTAATTGCTTACAAATGAAGTTTCTAGTCCCATGTTAGATCCAGTCCCTTTGAATGAATAGCATTACGCCTCTGACCTTCTCAATATATAGCAGCCAAAAGTTTACCGCTTCGGTATAAATAATCGTCTTAATTTTGAAATTTCCTCGATATCGCATTTTTTTCCTGAAGCTTCATTTTTTTGTAAATGTGCATATTGATTTCCTCATCCAGACACTGTTGAATAAGATCACTGATCCTAGATTTTGTCATCTCCTCAGTGGATTGTAAATGTCGTCGTAATCACATTTAAAGGTCACCGAGCAGTGTCTAGAAGCGACTTTTCAATGATCTTGAGTAGGCACAGCCATTCCACATTTTAACTAATATTGCCTTAGCGTACAGGATACCCCAAAGTTCTTCTATACCAATTGTTAACATAACGACTCCAATCGTGGCTAGAAATTACTTAAGTGAAAACTTCCTAAGGGCTGTACAACTTTGGACAGTTCAGAAATTTCTTTAGTTGCAGGTAAGATTTGAATACCTTTCCAGTATAAAAGCTGATATAAAGTCATAACATGTGCTTTGTACACTTTTCTTGCACATATTCACTGTATGCACAATTTTAATTACTGAAGAATTACAAAGGCCTTACACTTCTTATATCAAAAAGTGAGGTGTGTATCCCACCATTATACAGAAGTTGTGGCGAAGCTTTCGTAAGAGGAATAGCTATCGAAAGGTTGTTTGAGAAAAGGAAATCGACACGCGAGACGCGAGCGAAGAGGATAAAATCTTCCGAGTAAGACAGTATTCAAAAACCCAGAACATGAGTATATAGCATTGGAGGGGATGAGGATGTCAGAATTTCGAAATGTGATACGAAATTCTTATCAAGACAATGCTACCGTGAAACTAAATACGTTTTCATTCTAGAACTTGGATATGGAGAATTTTTATCAAGAGACTTCTGAAATGAACGATTTTTCTGCTCTATGAAATCTGTTGCACTTAGTTCCTATTCAAAGCTCACAGTGTGCTTATATGAAAGATTATTTCATTAGCCCACAGTATGATTGCTTTGTGATGACCTGTTTTACTAACCTAGTAGCGAACACAGGACTGACTATACCGTAAATATTTTTCACTTAACCGTCTAAGAGAAAATCTCAAAAGAACCTAAAATCGATTCTTTATTTGTCTCATCGATCCTGATCAAAGGGTCTCAGGCCCAAAGTAAGGCTGATTCAAAGGTTAGAATAAAATGAGTTCCATAGAAAGTTTTACAGAATACGATCGGGAAAATATTATTAATGATAGACCGGAACCTAGTATGTAAGCCATAGTTAGCTGCTAGGACGCTTACTAAATGCATATTTTAATGCTTCGAGAGTTAAGACACAGTTGACTATCAAGAAAAAAGTGAGAGCGTTATAAGTGCTAAGTAGATTTCTTTACCAGGAAGCACTCTCAACTAGTATTGAAGTTGCTTATAATCGGAAATATAGCCATTGCTTGGCTATCATTGATAAATTAATAGTTATGTTTTTACATATGGTTTCACAACCATTTTCAATGCCAATGGCCCACGTAAAACAAACTACTATTTGTTCCCAAAGCTATACGTCTGTGATACCTAGTGATGTGAGGTGAAAAATTTTCCGCTATATTTTTCCGGAAAATTTTCAATTCTAGAAAATAACTAATCAAGTAACAATTCTTCAGCAATCATCAAATTGGCTCTAAAGGGACTACTGCTTCGTTTTTAAGACCCAGCTAAAGTACACAAGATCCTGCGGCCTCCGATTCGATGTTGAATTCCTTTACTAGCGTTAAGCCAAAATGAATTAAGGATTAAATGCCGATGTACACTGCTGACTTCTAAATTTCACAGCATTTTAAGAAGGAACTTAAAAGCCTTACCGGATATGTCGAAAGAGAACTCTCTCATTATTGGCATTCCTGTTGCACCCTATAGCACTAATTAAAAATCGAATCTCCCCGTCCAACCTCAAAATTATTTCTCTAATCACCGCATCGTTTCCATCATTGATTAATATCCCTTTTGAGATAACGTAAATACAATTACATTAAAGTCAATTGCTAATGTTATCATTTTGAGGTTAAATCTGACGTTGCAGATGCATATTACAAAAAGCTTCTTCAGCTCAGGGATGCCGGGTCTTTCGTTAGTAACTCATCAACTTGTCTACCATTTTAACGTCTTTTCTCATTACTAGTTTTACGAAAACATTACCTTAATACCTCAACCTGATATACACTCTTTCTCAGTTAAAGACTTCTTGTTCCTCTCGTCACTGGGTTTAAACTACGATATTTCCAATTTCAGAGTCCTGTGGACAATATGGGCTACCCTACCTTTCCAATTTCATTCCATACGATCTCGTCGGTTGTACTGCTTGCAAAGTGATTCGACTCGTTCTAATGCAAGAATTATTGCGAATCTCGACATTTACTGTTATTTAACTGATATTTAAAATTAGTAATACCATCATTTCTGCAGAAAGCCGGAGCTAGCAGCCTTGTTGATAAATATTAATTAAGTCTTTTGCCATATGAAAGTAATGTTTCAATAGATTTTAGTATAATACAGCGTGTGAGTTGTGATTGAATAATCCTAATCTCACTACGCTACATATCAAAGAACACTATGTCTGGTTGCTTGTAGTCCATGCTAACTGCTTGCATTCGTTTTGAAAAGAGAACAACAAGTATCTCGAAATCTGCTCTTAGTAAAATGTTATTTCAATGTTTCGTGATGTCTTTACTTGGTAATACAATGTTCTCTGGACACAGTCAGAAGTGTAGATCTAAACAATAACTGTGTTTCGACTTTCTTCTTGCCAGTGTTAAAAGCTCTTGGGTGGAGTGTGAAGGCAATGTGTAGCCAGTTTGCCATAATATTCCGCTATATGCAGCGAACACCTATGCAGAATTCTACAGACGACTTGCTGCTTCATTTTTGTAGAAGAATTTACTTGGTGAACTAGGATGGCTCTTGTCAACTGCCATCAATATGTTAGCAATCATACCAGGCCAAATGACACTCTGGTACTGTGTTAGAGAAGTGTCTGGTCCAGTGACACTTCGTAAGCCTCAACTGCTGGCGATTACTGGGTACATGTTGTGGAGTTCCATTCTGCTCTTGAGAAAATAACTTTGAGTTGTTGCACAAAACACGGAAGATTTATTCACGTCAGCGAGATGTGTTAGTGTTGAATTTAATAAATAAGATTACAGAAATTCTTCTTGATGATCATATATGTAAGGTGTCTGAATAGATAATACAGATTATGCACTAGTATGCTCCTGAGCGGCAAGTTACTAGAAATTTACTCACCTGTTAGAAGACGTTACGAGAATTCGCAAATTCAAATTCTCCAATAAACTTAATAAGAATCTGCGATATGACAGTCTGTAGTGCAAGATGAACCTTGCGACCAGAGATTATTTAAAATTCTAGTTACTAAAGATTAATGTGAGAGATACTTAGCGTTATCAATCTAGCATCTTCATGAAGTGATTCAAGGTTGCAAAAGACGCCTCGGAATTTTTTAAAAGACGCCTCGGAATAGTTTAACTTTCAGGCTAATCGATAGTTTATCGCAGTCTCTTTTACTTTCTTTGGGCATCAAGACGAGTAAGTTCTTGAACACTATACCCCAGGGTGAAAATTCAGGTTTCAGGGTCAACATGTGCGCAGTGAGCCTAAGTTTTATATCTTTCCTGTGTACTTAACTGAAATTCTCACAATGTAAACAAGTACCAAAAAAAACTCTATCTTTAGGCTATAGAAACTTAAAATTTCTCTCGCTCGCACGGTTCATCTTGTACTACAGACTGACATAATCGAACACTCTTATAAAGCTTATTGCAGGATCAAGATTTCTCAATTATCTAAACGTTTTCTCACCGGTAAAAAAAAACTTCTGATAACCTTCAGTAGCAGCCTAATGCACCAACTGTTTTAGCGTTTCGAAGAGTAGAATGATCAAAAAAAGAATTTCTGTCATCTTGTTTATTAAATTCAAAACTACCTCATCTCGCTAACGCTGCTAAGCATTCTTGTTCCTTTGGGATTGTAGCAATCTGCTTTTCTGACTGTGAAATTTAGCAGTGAACAGTGGACATCGGCATGTATTCCTTAATTCTTATTGGCTTCCACCTAGTAAAGGAATTCAACACTGAATCGAAGGCCGCAGATACTTGTATCGGGTAACTGGGTCTTAAAAACGAAGCAGTAGTCTTTAAGAGCTACTTATCTCACATTATACATTGGCGTACCATTTAGAAAACCGTGGATTTATTTCTCCGTTTAATAGGACAAGGGTATCACAGACGCATAGCTTTGGGAACGTACAGCGGTTTTTTTTAGGTGGGCCGTTTGGATGGAAAAAGATTGTGAACGAAATGTAAAAAACAAAAGTATTTATTTATCATGATAATGAAGCAATTACTATACTTACTATACCTTTTTCTTGATTGCTAGCCTGATAGAAACTGATAGATCCAAAGAGTGGTGTTTTTACGGATATATTTTTTAAACAAAGTCTCCTCTGTGTTAACACTCCAGGCTATAAATGAGCCTTTAATTAGGGTCATTGCTGCTCACTATGGCCAACATCCAGAATGTGTAGGATTCTCTAGGTTCCGGTTAATCAATGTGAAACCTTCCATGTAACCCATTATATTCTTACCTCCAAAACAGCCTTACATTGGGCCTGAGACTAGTGATACAATCAATGGGACAAATAAAGAAGTTACAATCGATTTTAAGTTCCTTTGAGATCATCTCTTAGGCAGTTAGGTGAAAAATATTTATGGTATAGTCAGCCCTGTATTCGCTACCAACTTACCAAGACTTGTCATCACAAAGCAACCATACTTTGGAGGTTTCCACTTAAGTAATTTCTATGTACGATTGAATACATTATGTGAGGAAATGGCATACAAGAACCTTCGGGTATCCTGTACGCTGGGACAACTTTAGTGAAAATGCTGAATGGCCATGGCTACTCAAGATCATTACGAACTCACTTCTAGACTTTGCTCTTCGACCTTTACATGTGGTAATGAAGACATTTACTACCCTCTAAAGAGATGACAAAATCTAGGATCTGCGACCTTATTCATCAATACCTGGACGAGGAAATCAATATGCAACTTTCTTAAGAAAATGAGTTGCATAAGAAAAACGATATCGAGGAATTATCAAAATTATGACGGTGACCATTTCCGAACCGGTAAACTTTCGCTGTAGTATATAGTGATTTTCCAAATCGTATTGATGACCTGTGAGAAAACGTTGAGAAGATTGACAAATTCCCATTCTCCAATAACCTTAATAAGACTGTGCGATATGGCAGACTGTACTGCAAGATAAACCTTGTGAGCCAGAGATACTATAAAATTCTATCTACTAAAGATTAGTGTAGAGATACGTAGCGTTATCAATATAGCATCTTGATAATGTTAGTCTAGGTTAAAAAAGACACCTCGAAATATTTTATAGACGCAATTTTAACTTTCAGGCTAATCGCAAGCTTATCGCAGACTCTTTTATTCGATTTGGAAAGCAAGACGAACAAGTTCTAGGACACTATACCGAAGGCAGGATTCAGCGCTTCTGGTCCAAGATGTGGGATGTGAGCCTAGTAAGTTTTATATTAATCAGGAGTACTTAACTGAAAATCTCCCAATGAAATCTAAGTAAAAAAACGATCATTTAATTGATATTTTGGTTGATGTCTCTGTTCTACACCTATTCTACCTGGCCCGTATAACTCCTTTCTATCGCGAACCGTGTTTTACTACGCTAGCTTTCGCGAGGAGTGTTTTACTACGCTAGCTTTCGTAATTATCGGCAGGAATAGTGTCACAGGTTCTCGAAGCAATAAAATATGCATTTAGTTACCGTCGTTGCAGTTCACTAGGGCTGACAAACAGAGTCGTGTAGGATTCACTAGGTTCCGGTCTATCATTAAAATTATTTGCCAAATGTATTCTGTAAAACTTTCTATGGAACCTATTTTATTCTAACCTCTGAAACAGCCTTACTTTGGGCATGTATTTAATTATAGTCGTTGGTGGTCACTAGGCTTTCATTCTTACGACCCCGTCTTGGATAAAATGTACATGGAGTGTTTGCATCTACGGAATATCCAAAAATCATTCTTTATTTAGAGTGATAATACTTTGCTTCTTTGTAGGAGAGTCGAAAAGTAAACGGTAGTTAAACAATAAGTGTCCTTGCAGATGGCAGAATTTTTTGCGTCAATCATCTGGTGTTGAACATCTTAACAAATATACAATCAGACAATAAACACATGTTATCAACGTACAATTAATTTATACTGTAGTACTCGTATGTGATTACAAAATGAATTAGTTTAGCTCTTTAAATTAAACGTGTCTTGCAACGGTTTCGTTTTCTCTTCGGATACCAAAACCGTTTGTGTCAATGAATTCCAAAATATCTAAAGAATATAATAAACCACGTTTATGTTTTATACCTTATCTTTGTAACTTCATTTAAAGTTACATCAAGGTCGTTTTCAAGTCCATTTTGTTTTTTTCTATAAGGCGTGGACGTTATTACATAATAATAATCATAATTGATTGGATCAACAAATAAATGGTTGTCAATGACACATTGGTTTTCTACAGCTGTTGTTCGTCATCATCTATATCAGATTGTCTGCCAATCTGCCATTTGTACATGAACTCCTTAGGCAGAATGCAAAAACCTTGAATATTTCACATCGGTTCTTTAACATTCGGCCTGTTCACAATCCTATCTTGCAGTGACTTTTTTCTACAGGTAAGTAAGCTTATCCGGCTGGAGCTGATGGTACCTTTGGGTCCTGGAATTCTCATATCCTCTATAACACATCAACCTCATTTGAATGGATTCATGCTTAGAGCTAATCGCTCTAGGACTTTGAGGTACTTCCGAGTTGGTTGCTTCACAGCGGCCATGTTAGTAGAGCGAAAAGTGGCAATATTGAAGTTTCATAACTACTTTGTTGCTATACCTGATATGGCTTATACCAAAGAGGATGTGAAAGCAGTTTTTTAATGACGCCGGAGCTTCATTTAATTTAATGATTTCATAGCATTTCCTTTCAGTTCTGCTTGTGTGTGGCAATAAGAGAATCAGCAACTGCTCAAGAAGTCTTCTAGTAAGATTCTTAAAAGATCTGTATTAGGCAATTCAACAGCTACAGCTTTCCCGGTTGAAATATCTTCCATTACTGCTGTCCATATACGGCTACGTTTTGCTACTTGTCTATCTCACAATCCACGATGGTTTTGCCGAAGCTTTCACAATATGAATAGCTATCCAAAGTTTATTTGAGTAAAGCAAATCGAGACGCGAGACGCGAGTGGGGACGATTAATTAGAGGGGAAAAGGATGTCAGAATTACGAAATGTGATACGATAATCTTATCAATACAATGCTAGCGTAATATCAGATTACTTTTTTTAATTAAAGAAGTTGGATACGGAGAATTTTCATCAAGAGACTTCTGAAATGAATGACTTTCTGCTCTATGAAATATGCGGCACTTAGTTACTAATCAAAGCATACAGTGAGCTTATATGAAAAGATTGTTTGAATACCTCACAGTTTGGTTGTTTTGCGATGAACAGTGCTACTAAGTTGGTAGCGATAAAATGACTGACTATACCGTAAATATTTTCCTCCTAATCGTGTATCTCAAACGAACTTGAAATTGATTCTTTATTTCTCTCATCGATTAAATCACCGGTCTCAGGCCCAAAGTAAGGACGTTTCGGAAGTTAGAATGTATGTAATACTACGTCGTTTAGTTTTTGATGCGTGAAGATTCGACTATTAGTTAAGGAGATATAGTCTAAAACTAACACTATGAATTCGTAGAGGCGGCAATTTTTATAGCCGACATATCGGATTCTCTCGACCTGTCAGAGTGGGGTCACTTCGATTCCTGCTTAGTTGGATCAGGGAAACTACATATCCGAGTGGCACCTTTTTAACACAAAGTGCAGGATACTTGCCCTAAGATCCCCTACTAAGTAAGCCCGTTACGAAGGTTAGAATAAAACGAATGGGTTTAATAGCAAGCTTAACAATTTTCCAAAGCAGTTATATTACAATTATGGTCGTAAGCATGTAAAGACTATTGGCCTGTAACTCTAATAGGTGACCCTTATGTAGTTAGGTACCTGATACATTGTAGAACCAGGCCAGCTTATCTTGATCTGTGTGAGTGGTCCTGCCGTTGAATACTAGCACTGATTCGCGATACAAAGAAGTTACCCGGGCCTGGTAGATCAGGTGTAGAACAGGGACTTCAACAAAACTAATAATTGACAGAATTTTTTTTGTACCTTGTTTACATTGTGAGATTTTCAATTAACTACTTAGGCTCACTGCGCACATGTTGACCCAGAAACTTGAATTTTCCCCCCTTGGGTATAGTGTTCGAGAACTTACTCGTCTTGATGCCCAAAGAAAGTAAAAGAGACTGCGATAAACTATCGATTAGCCTGAAAGTTAAACTTGCGTCTTTAAAAAATTTCGAGGTGACTTTTCCAACCTTGACTCACTTCATGAAGATGCTATATTGATAACGCTACGTATCTCACACTAATCTTTAGTAACTAGAATTTTAAATAATTTCTGTTTCGCAAGGTTTATCTTGCACTACAGACAGTCATATTGCAGACTCTTATTAAGTTTATTGGAGAATTTGAATTAACGAATTTTCTCAACGTCTTCTAACAGGTGAGTAAATTTCTAGTAACCTTCCGTTCAGGAGCAAACTAGTGCACAATCTGTTGTGAGTGATTCCATTTCAAATCGTCCAGGGTGGTCCACACCACTGACTCAGATTTAGTTCATTTTTTACAATAAGAAACTACATACAAAATTATAAGACCCATATTTTTTCTTTTTGCTGAAAAAAATTTTTCTTCGACATACAGCCTTCCAAAATAGCCACTCCCCTCTCAGATTGCTCGAAAAACTGAAAAAAATGTCAATTTAAAATTTTTATTGTAGAGAAACGAGTGTACTTAGTAACGTAAACCCAATAGCAGGTAAAGTATAAAGTTGTATGTTTCGTTGGAGGGCCAAAATTCGTCTATTGGTCCAACAGGAATCGCGCTATTCACTCGCAATGTTGCCAACTTTGATGAAATTTCTGCTAACTTCAAACCTTTCTTTTTTCTGTCCTCACGAGCAATATCAACCATCTACTCCAGCATCGGAATCTACTCCATAAGGTCTCTTGAAAATGTAAAGGACTTACGTTTATGATTATTTCATCCCACGTTATAGCATGATGAAAGCTGAAAATTGCATTAAGACGACACGTTTGGATGCCATTTTCTCAAAAACCCCACCTTTTAAAAATCTGAATTGTTTACATGTATTGGAGAAGTACCTAAGTATTTAAATTCCGTTAACCGTTCATGCGGCTGCAACCCCTAACATTCGTAATTAATTATTGAAATTTCGATTTTTGTACTTGCAATGTAAATATTTCCTATGGGCATTTAGGTCCTATACACAAGGCGATTTGAAAGGGAGTATGAAAATTTTGAGAGTAGAATCCTGACATCAAATCCAGTAGAAAAGTTCCTATAAACATGAGTCGAATTCCGCTTCGTTTTCGAGTTACAGGGTTTCCAATTCGGGATCCAAAATCGGTTCGGGACAATAGAAAATGAAATATATATTTCGCGTTAAATCAGAAACTGTGTGTTAAAGCTTTGATAAAGTTCAGAAAGTTGATTTGTATCAATATGATGATCTTTACGAGCGTTGCAATTCAGTTGGCAGTGTTGCCAACTTGCTAGAATTTTTATTTGTTTCCAAATGACACTACGTGGATTTTATTTGATATTTAGTATTCATTAGTGATTGACAACATCACACGAAGCACAATTTTCCATCACATCACCACAGTTTTCGAAAACTTACATGTATTTCATTAAAAGGTTTCATCTCGTGCGTTATTGATAGTTTGTATGATTCGGTGTCGTGAACATCGTCCTAGTGTTCTCTGAAACCATGAAAAATTGTTTACACTGGTAGCATGACATTGTAGCACTAGTTAAGTGTTTGTATGAATAACAATGTGGAAGTCCTATTACAGTAAGGACCGAATTAAATGTGTTGATTATGCTGGCCGTAACGTGATTGTGCACAGAAAGAATTCTAGACAAAAAAAAAAATTATCTTACGGTAAAATATATGGATTGCGTACAGCGTGTCAGCCCAAACGAACTATTAGGGGAGGATGATTATTTGTGTCTTGTACACAAGGCGATTTGAAAGGCAGTATGAAAAATTTTGAGATGTGAATCCTTCACCGTAGTCTAGGTTTCACCGATAACGGCCGTTTTAATGGGGACACATTCATGTTTAGCATGTTAACTATCTGGTTAATGGTTTCAAAATGTACATTCAGAGGAACAAATTCTTTATCTTGCTAGTGCATAATCTCATATTTACATCTTCTTTCGTGATTACCAATATATCACACACATTCACGTTGTTCACGTTAAATATTCAAAGCACCCTTTACACGAAAATCATCCTCTCCTACTAATACGTTTTGGCAGACGCGCTGTACGCAATATATGTATTTTACAGCAAGATAAAATGTTTGTCAAGAATAATTCTTTCTGTACACAATTATCTTATGCCTTTTAGAATCATCAACACATTTAATACGGTCCTTACTGCAATACACTGAAAAACAAATTGTAGGCGGTAACTTAAAAAAATAGGTTACATGCGTAATTCCTGTATTTTTTGGACAACGTACAGCAGACGTATAACTGAAAATGTATGTTTTATAATACTTTCTGTATAAGTGTTCCATCTATACGTACTTTCTGTATGAAACAATGTAGGCCATTAGGATCTCAGATACAAATGGACGTATATAACTTATAGCTGGCGAAGGTAACATAAGTACATACATGTGATATACAGAAAACTGTTAGATATCAGACATCCTGCAAAGGCATGATGTAACAACTAAGGGCAGTGCCTATGTAGCATACAGATAACGTATACTCCGTACTGATTTCTATAGTAAGCAAGAGGATACCGTATATTTGTACAATATACCGCTGTACGGAGAACGGATTTTTCTCTGTGTAGGACTTCCCCATTGTTATTCACACAAACACTGTAACTAGTGCACTACAATGTCATGTTACCAGTGAAAACAATTTTCATGGTTCCAGAGAACACTAAAACGATGTTCACGACACCGAATCTCGTAATAAACTGTTTCGTGGTTGCAGCAGAACTTCTTGATTAAGTTCGAACTTGATGCGTGGAGTTACGAGAGGTTTTGCGATAATAAAAAATATTTTTCTTCTTCATCTTTATTATTATTATTATTATTATTATTATTATTATTATTATTATTATTATTATTATTATTATTATTTTATTATTATTATTATTATTATTATTATTATTACAACTTACACAGACATAGTTTTTATTCGACATTTTGGTTTTACTAATGATGGCATACATCAAGTGAAATTCACACGTAATGTTGCAAATTATAAATAACGCATGAAATAAACCTTTTAATGAAATACATGTAAGTTTTCGAAAACTGTGGTAATGTGGGGAAAATTATGCTTCATGTGATGTTGGCAATCACTAATGAATACCAAATATCAAATAAAATCCACGTAGTGTGTTTTCGAAACAAATAAAAGTTCTAGCAAGTTGGCAACACTGCCAACTGAATTGCAACGCACGTAAAAATCATCATTAATAGATACAGATCAACTTTCTGAACTTTATCAAAGCTTTAACACACTGTTTCTAATTTAACGCGAAATATATATTTATTTTCTATTGTTCTGAACCGATTTTGGATCCCGAGTTGGAAACCCTGTAACTCGAAAACGAAGCGGAATTCGACTCATGTTTATAGGAACTTTTCTACTGGATTTGATGTCAGGATTCTACTCTGAAAATTTGGTTGGATAATTAGAAAGTCAGAATATATATATATATATATATATATATATATATATATATATATATATATATATATATATATATATATATATATATATTTACGTGTAGAAACAGTTTTATGATTTTGACGAACAGTTAATATTACTCTGTGCAAGCTATTCTATAAAAGTCATACATGTAAGTGTTTCTATTTATTGGTACATTTCCAACGTGGTGTAAATTTACTATGGATCAACAGAATTTTCAAAAATGAGTACTACTTACATTAAAGTTTTATTGGTCTAGGCAGAGGTGTGGTAGAGGTGTGTATCTCAGCATTTTACAATCGATGTGGCGAAGCTTTTACAAGATGAATGGCTATCCAAATGTTGTTTGAGAAAACGAAATTGCCTTGACACACTAAGAAAAAGAGAACGAGAACATTAGAGGAGAAAATGATTTCATAATTACCAAATGTGATACGATATTTCTATCAAGTCAATGCTACCGTGATATCAGATACATTTTCATTCAAGAACTTGGATATAGAGAATGTTATCTAGAGACTTCTGAAATGAATGACTTTTCTGCTCTAAGAAATGTGTGGCTCTTGGTTACTAATCAAAGCATACAGTGAGCTTATATAAAAAGATAATTTGATTAGCCCACAGTTTCGTTGCTTTGTGATGACCAGTTTTCGAAAGCTGGTAGCGAACACAGGATTACTATACCATTAATATTTTCGAGCTAACCGTTTAAAAGAAGATTTCAAAAGATCTTAAAAGCGATTCTTTATTTGTCTCATCGATCCTGATCACGGCTCTCAGGCCCAAAGTAAGGCTGTTTCGGAAGTTACACTATAATGGGTTCCATAGAAAGTTTTACAAGATACAGTCAGGACAATAATATTAATGATAGACCGACGCAGTGAGTCCTACTCACCTCTGTATGTAAGCGCTAGTGAGCAGCAAGCACGCTAATTAAATGCATATTTGATAGCCTCGAGTGTTAACACACATGAGACTAGGTTTAAATAATATATTTGTATGTACACGACTCTTTGGATTAGACATTTTTTATCAGGATAACAATCAAGAAAAAGGTGAGATCGTTATGTGTCCTAAGTAGATTTCTTCAGCAGGAAGAATTCTCAGATAGCATTCTAGTTGCATATAAACGGGAAGTTTAGCTATTGCTTGATTATCAATGATCAAAAGTTCTAATATTAAGCTTCTTATAAAATAAAACTATGTCTGGCTGGTTGTTGTGCATGCTTAATGCTTGCATTTTTTCTGATAAAAGAACAGCATGTTTTTCGACACCTCCTCTTAGTAAAATGTTATGTCTGCACTAGGTAATACAATGTTCTCTGAAAACAGCCTGAAGTATAGATCTTATCACATATATCTGTGTTTCGAATTTCTTCTTACCAATGTTAACGGCTCTTAGCTGGACTCTGCAAGGAATGTACTCGAGGCAGTTTGTAATGATATTGCTCTATATGCAGCGAAAATCTATGCAGAATTCTACAGAATCTTTTTTTGTAAAGGAATTTACTTGGTGATTTAGGTTGGCTCTGGGGAACGGCCATGGATATACTCGCAAACATACCAGGCGAAATGACAGTTAGGTTCAGTGTTAGAGATGAGTACACTTCGTAAGCGTCAACTGCTGGCGATTAATGGGGTACATATTTTAGAGTAGCTTTCTGTTCTTGAGAAGATACCTTAGACTCGGCGGCCAGGACACGCATACTCTATTCACGTCAGCGAGATGAGGTAGTGTTGAATCGAATAAATATGATTACAAAAATTTTTCTTATTCTTTCCGTCTCAGATAAGCTAATACAGTTGGTGCACTAGTCTGCTACTGAGCAAAAGCGTATCAGAAATTCACTCAGCGGTGAGAAAACGTTGAGAAGGTTGAGAAATTCAATCATGCATAAGCTTAATAAGAGTGCAAGATGAACCGTGCGAGCTAGAGAGATTTTAGGGTTTTATAAGATTTTAAGGTTCAATAAGATTAAAGATTACTGTGAGACAAACCTAGACTTATCAATATACCATCTTGATGAAGAGAGTCAAGGTTGAAAACACAACTCGAAATATTTTAAGGATGCAAGGTTAACTTTCAGGCTAATCGAAAGTTCATCGCTGTCTCTTTTACTTTCTTTGCTCAGCGAGATTAAGTTCTCGAACACTATTACCGAGGGAGGAAATTCATGGCTTCTGATCCAAGATGAGGGAAGTGAGCCTAGTTAGTTTAATAACTTACAGGTGAACTTAACAGGAATTCCCAAAATGTAACCTAGGTTGAAAAAAATTCTGTGAATTCAAAACTTTGTTGATGTCTCTGTTTTACACCGCTTTTACAAGGCCTGTATGACTTCTTTGTAATGCGAATCAATGTTTTACGCCGCTAGCTTTTCTAATTAATCGGCAGGACTTGTCTTTCAAACCACGAGAAGCGGGACTGGTTTTACAAGGTATTCACGTACCTAATTAGATAGGGATCTAGTTCGAAAACAAAAAAATGCATGTGAATTCTTTACAAGCTTACGACCTAAAGTGTAATAAAACATTTACGGAAAATTGGTTCGTTTTGTGGGCTTCTGTCTAAAATCAGCTTGATACAGTCGCAAAGGAACAAGGTGTTAATCACAAAGCATTGATTATCAAGCATTGAATATGAAGCTATAAACCTAGGACAAAGCATTGAATATGAAGCATAAAACCCAGGGCAATAAGGTGAAACCAACTGGGATCGATGTGTAGTAGAGTTTCCATTTTTACGACCCAGACTTGGATAAAACGAACATGGAGTGGTTGCTTGTACTGAATATTCAAACATTGGAGTTTATTAAGAGTGTTAACCTTTGATTCTTTGTAGGAGAGAAGAAACCTAAACGGTAGTTACACAATTTTAAGTGTCCTTGGAGATGGCAGGACTTTGGAGTAAATTGTCTGCTGTTAAAAAACTTCATAAATAAACAAACAAACAAGAAACAAATGTTATAAACATATAATTGAATTATAATGTATTACGCGAATGTTATATCTAAATGAAATGGTTTAGCTCGTTAAATTAAAATGTGTCCTGCTACGGTTTCGTTTCCTGTTCGTTTACCAAAGCCGCTTGTGTTAAAGGATTCCAAAATATGTAAACATAAAAACAAACCACTTTCATGTTTTATACCTTGTCTTTATACGGTCATTTAAAGTTACATCAATATCGTTTTCATGTCCATTTTGTTAGGTTTATAAAGCGGGGAAGTTATTACAATATCATAAGCATTACTGATTGAATCAACAAATAAGAAATTGTAAATATCATATTGCTTTTCTACACCGGTTTTTCGTCATCATCTATATGAGATTGTCTTCCGATCTGCCATTTGTATATGAATTCCTTTGGAACCATTAACAAAACCTAGAATACTTAATATCGGCTTGAATACTTAATATAATGGCTGATGTAATGTCATAACACTTTTACTTTATCCACCTTACTTGCACTTATTTACAGTATGAAGATGAGTAGAACAGATAGACTTGGTACTTGATGTTGAATTATTGAAGAATCACACAGGGACAATACTTGTTATATGAAAAGGTGAGGTGTGTATCTCCATTCCACAATCCTTGTGGTGAAGCTTTCACAAGATGAATAGCTATCCAAAGGATGTTTAAGAAAATGAAATCACACGCGAGACGCTACTGAACACTTGACCAAATCTTCCAAGTTACACAGTATTGACACACCAAGAACATGAAAATATAGAATTAAAAGGAAGAGGATGTCAGATTTACGAGATGTGATACCATATTCCAATGAAGACAATTTTTCCTTGATATCAAATTACTATTTCATTCAAAAACTGAATATATCAAATTTTCTTCGAGACTTCTGAAATGAATGACTTTTTCTGCTCTATGAAATGGGGGCACTTAGTTACTACTCAAAGCATACAGTCATCATATATGAAAAGGTTATTTGATTAGCCCACAGTTTGGTTGCTTTGCGAACACCAGTGTTACTAAGTTGGTAGCGAAAACATGACTGAATACACCGTAAATATTTTCCACCTAGCCGTCTAAGATCTCAAAAGATTTAAGAAATGGCTTTCATTTCGAAAAAGATTTAAGAATAATCTACATGGTAGCCGGCCGTGGATTTCTTCAGAAATAATGGTATTACTAATTGTAAATATCAGGATGAATTTAGATAAAAATATAATAACAGTATATGTCGAGAACCGCCATGACACTTGCATTAGAAAGAGTGGAATCAGTTTGCATGCAGTACAACCGACGAGATCGGGTGAATTGAAAAGGAAAAAGAACTGCAGCTCATATTTGCCGTAGGACTTGCAAATTCGAAATATTTGAATTTACACCCAGTAACGTGGGGATCAAAAAGTCTTTAGCTGAGAATAAACGGAGATCACAATGAGCTCATAAAGTATTATTTTCGTAAAACTAGTAAAGAGCAAGCGCTTTAAAATATTGTAAAAGTTGATGGGTCGCTAGCGATATTGCAGGCATTCCTGGGCTAGTGAAGCTTTTTGTAATATGCATCTGCAACATCAGAAATCACCTTAAAATGAGAACATTAACAGGGATTTCACTTGACTTTATTGTAATAGTTTTCTACACTGTCTAAAAAAAAGATATATTAATCAGGGATGAAAGCAATCTGTAAGTGATACGGTGGTTAAAGAAATAATTTTGATAATGGACGTGAATTTTCGATATTTAATTAGCGGTGTAATGTGCAAAAGGCGTGCTAATAATTCTAGGGTTGTCTTTCGAGTTGTCCAGTAAGGCTAAGCGACTTGTAAGTTTCTTCTTAAATTTAGAAGTCAGCAGTGGACATCGTTATGTATTCCTTAATTCCTATTGGCTTCCAGTCAGTAAAAGAATTCATCACCGATTCCGAGGCCGCAAAGACATGTCGTGTAACTAGGTCTTAAAAACGAAGTAGAAGTCGTTTAGAACTACATATCTCACATTATTAATGGGGTACCTTTAAAAAACCGTGGATTTACTTCACCCTTTAATAAGACAAGGGGTATCACTGATGTATAACTTTGGGAACGCACAGCGGTTTGTTTTAGGTAGACTTTTGGGGTTAAAAAAGATTGTGATACCAATTGAAAAAAACAAAATTTACCAATGATAATTAAGCAATTGCTATACTTCCCATTGTATGCAACTACAATACAATTTCAAATGGTATAAACATGAACGCAATCGAATGAGGTTAGTTTCAAAGAGGATATGCGAATTCTACGACCCACACACTTGCCATCTGGTCCAGCCGGAAAATCATATTTACTTAAAGAAAAATAGTGACTGCCACATGTTCGTGAAAATGGGTCAATATCAAGTATGGGTTTTATGCGTTCTGCCAAGGGAGTTCATGACCAAATAGCAGATTGGATGATTAACAACAGCTGTAGCAAACCAATATGTCATTTGCAACGGCTTAGTTGTTTATCCAAAAATGTTATGCTTATTATTTTGTAATAACTTCCCCGCCTTATAGATCTAAGAAAATGGACATGAAGACGATATTGAATTAACTTTAGATGAAGGTATAAATCAATTGTCTTTTTCTTGTTTAAAAAATTTTAAAATCTTTTAACACGAGCGGCTTTGGTACCCAAAGAGAAAACGAAATCGTAGCAGGACACATTTGTTTTAACGAGATACCCAATTCATTTTGATATCACAATCGCGTACTACAATATCATTCAACTATATAACATTTGTTTATCTTTTTTTTATCTGCTAACATGTTAAACACCAAATAATAAATTGCAAGGATCCTGCCATCGGCAAGGACATTTAAATTTGTGTAACTACCGTTTACCTTGATCCTTTCTGACTGTACCAAGCTGCTTTTCAGACAGTGAAATTTAGAAGTCGGCAGAGGTCATTGGCATATATTAATGATATAAATGATAAATATTAATATATATATATATTAATGATAAACCGGAACCTAGTAAATCCTAAACAACTCAGTATGTAAGCTCTACTGATCTGCAAAGACGTTTACTAAATGCATATTTGTTTGTTTTGAGAATTGACACAGATGAGACTTTGTATAAAAAACAATTCCGTAAGAACACAACACTTTGGATTAAACAGCTCCTATCAGGCTGAAGATGAAAAATGTGAGAGCGTTATAAGTGCTAAGTAGATTCCTTTAGCAGTAAGCACTGTCAAATAGTATTATAGTTGCATATAAACGAGACGTAGAGCTAATGCTTGATTTTCATATATAAATTAATACTTATGTTTTTTACATTTGGTATCAAATTTTTTCAACCCCAAATTCCCACATAAAACCAACAGCAGTACTTTCCCAAAATTATACGTATGTGTACCATCGTGTTATTATAGGGAGACGTAAATCCACGATTTTTTTGAGTGGTACGGCTTAGTAAGACAATGAAAAAGACGATATCTAGGAATCTCAAAATTAAGACAATGACCTTTACTGTACCGGTAAACTTTGACTGGAGTATATAGAGAAGGTCAGAATCCTACTGCTATTCATGCAAAGGGACTAGATCGAACAGGGGATTAGAAACTTTATTTGTAGGCAAATATATATTGTTTCCGTTTTCTCACGCAGCTGGTCATCTTATGTATGAAAAATTTGAACATAACTATACTCAGCAAATGGAAGCCTCGGAGGCAAATACGGTATCAGTGGGTTACAATAAATTAACAACTGATGTAACTTTCACAATTCTCAGAAAAACAGGCCTTCTGGAGCGAAGTTCCAAGAGATATGAATATTGAAGCGTGCTTCAGCAGATGATTGACTCCAAGGATTCCGCCACCTGCAAGGACACTTGAAATTCAGTAACTACCGTTTAGACTCTCCTACAAACAATAAAAGTTTAACAATCTTGACAAAGTACGATGTTTGGATATTCCATACATGCGTGCACTGTATATACATTTTTATCCTAGACTTGGTGGTAAGATTAAAAGCTGTACTACAGGTAAAACCAAGTTGATTCAACTTATTGCCCTAGGTTTTATACGATAAAAGGATCATCAATTCTCAACAATTTGTTCTTTAGCGACTGTACCATGCTGAATTGCAGACAGAAGCCCACATAGCTTACCAACTTTTCGCATCAGTTATTTTACACTTATAGTCGTAAAATAACATACATTTTATTAGCCTCAACTCTAGTAGGATATCATTAGGTAATTAGGTATTTCATTACGTTGTAAAACCATGCCAGCTTCTCTTAACCTTTGAGACAAGTCCTGCCGATGAATTACTAAAGATAGCGGTGTATAGCACTGATTCGCGATACAAAAATGTTATACAGGCCTGGTAGAACAGGTACGAGCACCCAAATCAAGAATATTATCAATTGACAGACTTTTTTTGTCTATAAAAAATTTTGAGGCGTCTTATTCAAGATGCTATATTTATAACGCTATATATCTCTCGAACTTACCTTTAGGCTAAAAAACATTAAAATCTCACTGCCTCACACGGTTCATCTTGTACTACAGACTTGCATAATAGCACACTCTAATTAAGCTTACTAGAGGAATTGAATTTCTCAATCTTCTCAACGTTTTCTAACAGGTGAGTAATTTTCTGGTAGCGGATTAGTGCACCAACTGCATTTGCTTTTCGACACCTATCATATCTGACACGGAATGATCAACAAGAAGGATATCAGTAATCTTATTTATTAAACTAACCTGTCGACCGACTCAAGGGTATCTTCCCAAGAGGAGAGAGCTACTCCACAATGTGTACCCGATTAATCGCCAGCAGTTAAGGATTGGGGAGTGTAGTCATTCAACCAGGCTGACATTTGGCCTGGTATGTTTGCGAGCCAATCCATGACCTTTGGCAAGAACTATCCAAGATCACCAAGTAAAAACCTTTACTAAAAAAAAGCAAGATGTCGTCTGTAGAATTCTGCATAGGTGTTCGCTTCAGATAGCGGAATATCATGGCAAACTTCCCAGCACAGTCCACATAAGAGCCGTTAACACTGGCAAAAAGAATGTCGAAACACACAGATATCTATACTTGAGATTGTTTTCAGAGAACATTGTATTATGAAGTGCAGACTTCACGAAACATTTAGACAACATTTTACTAAGAGGAGATTTCGAGATACGTGTCGCTCTTTTATCAAAATGAATACAAGCAGTTAGCATGCACTACAACTAACCAAACATAGTAATATATGATATGAAGTGAAGTGAGATTAGGATTTTTGAATTGCAACTCACACGCTGTAATACACTAAAATCTGTCTAAACATTACTTACACATGGCAAAAGATTTAAGATTATCCACAAAGCTGCCGGCTGTAGCTTTCGGCAGCAATCAAGGTATTAATAATTGTAGATATAAGGATGCATTTAGATAAAAAAATAATAATAACAGTAGATGTCGAGATCCGCCATAATAATTGCATTAGAACGAGTGCAATCAGCTTGCTAGCAGTACAATCGACGTGTTCAGGTGGATAGAAATGGGAAAACTATAGTAGCTAATATATTCGTTAGTATTAGCAAATTCGAAATATTCGAGTGACGTGCGATATCCAGTGCCGTGCTAAACAAAAAGTTATTAGCTAATAAAGAAGGAATATCACGGTGAATTTGTAAGTTATTACTTTCGTAAAGTTACTGAAGAGAAATCGCGTTAAAATGATGGACAAGTTGATGTGTCACTTGCGATAGGGCAGGCATCCCTGAGCTGGTGAAGCTTTTTGTAATGTGCATCTGTAAAATCACAAATCAGCTTATATGAGAACATTAGCTCGAATGTCTCTTGAGTTGATTGTGATAGTATTCCTCGTTGTCTCAAAAGAGATATTAATCAGGGCTGAAAGCGATCTCTGATTGATGTGGACACTAAAAAAATAATTTTGAGGATGGACGGGGATGTTCGATTATTAATTAGTGGATTAGGGTGCAAATGGCGTGCCAATAATTAGAAGGTCTCTTTCGAGGTGTCCAATAAGGCTAAACAGTTTAGAAGATCCATCTTGAATTCTGAGAAATTTAGAAATCAGCAGTGGACCTCGGCATGCATTCCTTAATTTTTATTGGCTTACAGCTAGTAAAAGAATTCAACACCAAACCTGAGGCCGGAGGATCTTGTGTTGTGATTTAGAGCTACTTAACTCAGATTATAAATTGGCGTAGAAATTTAAAAACCTTGGATTTACTTCTCCCTTTAATAAGAAGAGAATACCACTGACGTATAGCTTTGGGTCCGCACAGGAGTTTGTTTTAGGCAGTCCCTTGGGTTTAAGAAAGGTTGTTATACCATATGTAAAAACCTAAGCATTAATTACGTATTAATTTATCATGATAATCAAGCAATTGCTATATTTCCAGTTCATATGCAACTAGAAAACTATTTGAGAGTGCTTTCTGCTGAAGAAATCTACTTAGCACTCATAACACTCTCTCGTTTATCTTGATCGTTACCTGATAGAAACGGTTTCATCTAAAGATTTGTGTTGTTATGGCTAAATTACTTAAACAAAATCTCCTTTGTGTTAACCCTCGAAGCTATCAAATATGCATTTAGTTTGCGTCCTTGGTGCTCACTAGGCTTACGTACAGAGTTGTGTAAAATTCACTATGTTCCAATCTATGATTAATAATATTTTCCCGATTGTATGCAGTAAAACTTGGTATGGAACTGATTCATTATATAATAACCTCCGTAACAGCTTTACTTAGTAGGGGATCTTACGGGAAGTATCCTGCACTTTGTGCTAAAAATGTGCAACTCGGATATGTAGTTTCCCTGATCCAACTAAACAGTAATCGAAGTGGCCCCACTCTGACAGGTCGGGAGAATCCAATATTTCGTCTATAAAAAATGGCCGCCTCTACGAATTCATAGTGTTAGTTTTAGACCATATCTCCTTAACTAATTGTCGAATCTTCACGATTGAAAACTAACGACGTAGAAAATGACAGGGTCTAAAAAATTAACAAAAGTTTTTACTTCACTCAGAAATTAAAACCTACAAAAATTTCTTAATTTGGGACTTTGCATTTCTTTGATGGAGTTTACTCATATTTTTTAAAATAACAAATAATTATTCGCTTAATAGGTTATAATATAATTATTAGATTATATTACTTTCGGTGTATAGTTCATTCAGATTGGTTAATAAACCACGAAGTTATGACAATTTTAAGATTCACGTTGATTCGATTGATTTTCCGAATATTGAAAGAGAGTTCATTTACCGTAATAAAACATTACTCAATGATGATGCATTGTACGAAACTAATCATTCTCTTCTAATTTGTTTCTCACTTTCCCACTTTCAGCTGGAGCACAAAGTAGCCTGATGAAGCCCGGTTATGTATCCCATTGGCGGCCAATAATTATAATACGTTAAGGTTAGTTTCCTGCGAAATATTGACCTGAGTATCTAGTTTTATATACGAATACGCACAGAGAAATATCACTTATTCTGTTCCTATTCACTTTTACACATGTATTAAATGTAAGAATATCTTAAGAAAATACGTGCATAGCGTTACGCTAGAAAAGTTTTATGGTTACATCTGATTTCAATGAGAACTGCGCAGGAGGACTTAAGAATTTGCAGTGCTCATGTATGTAAAACATAGACTTTGGTTTTACATCCTTTACAATATTATAAGGAAATTACATAAAGCAATATATTGTTATAAATTAGAAAGTAAATAATTTCTTTCGAATTTTAATAACAGAAATATAACACAAATATTTGGTTCGATAATTTGAAATTCACAATATACCTTTTGTTTTTGTTTTTACGTGTAGAAACTGTTTTATGATTTCGACGAACAGTTAATATAACTCTGTGCAAGCTATTCTATAAAGAATCATACATGTAAGTTTTTCTATTTATTGGCACATTTCCAACGTGGTGTAAATTTACTATGGATCAACAGAATTTTCAAAAATATAGTGTACTACTTACATTAAAGTTTTATATGTCTAGATCTTTGTTTTAAGTTTCCATCACCTTTCTACATGTTCCCCTACACAGAGAACAAATAAAGCAGCACGGGGCGCTTGCACTTCTACAACAACATATTGTGGTACATGTCTTTGCATTCACATTTCAATAAGAATTTTTGCTTCGTATACAACTGGAATGGAAGTCCATGTTGGAGAAAGTTCACTTCCATTGTCAGTCCATCCCCAGTTGACTTTTGAAGGAATATAAGCTGTCTTCAAAATTGCCTGAACCAGATATGTATAGTTTGGTATGTTGCAAGTTTGGTGTGAAGAAACAAGGCTTGACAAGTTGTAGGGTTTCTCGCCGACATTGATTAACTTGAAATGTTTCACTTGTTATTGAATATATTGGACAACATATCGCGGCAGTGAATTAAAACAATCTTCGTTTATAAGGATTATAGGGTGTGAAATTGTTAAGAAATCTGTGGTCACCTCTGTATACAAAAGCCATGTTTCCCATGCTGATATATTTCCATTTCCGAATAAGAATGACACTGTATCACATTCTGTAAACGCGTGGAAGTCTCTTAACGTAGTTGATTTTTCTTTTCCTTATGCTTTTCAAATATGATGAATTGGGAGAAATCGATGTTTCTTGGTGCCGGAAGATATTCATAATTCTTCTAGACCGTGTCGCTCAAAGTGGTAGAAAAACGATCCAGCATGTATTATAACAATTGTGTCTACTGTACGGATAACTATCTTCTTGTGTCTATTTAATGATGCATCAAAGGAATATAACATGATCCTACTATCAGCTCTTCTAAATGATTTCTTGAAGTTTCTATTTTTATATCCATTGCTCGTTGCTACCTCAAAGTTACTTCCTTCCTTTTAACACATACTATACAAGAAAAAGAAACAGTTCTTTGTTATCGTGATTACGAAGGAAATCGTTCCATTTCCTAGGAAATGCTGTAGTTCGTGTTACTTTTGTCCTTTTGCTAAATCCCTGCTTTCTAAAGTTGAAGATTTTATGCTCTCTGAAGAGTATATACACTATATCAAATCCACTCGCTTTGCATGGAATGTGTCCTCTTATCTTTGAGCATATTTTAAGAAATTGCACTGGAAATAATCATAAAATGTTTCTACTGATGCCGCTTGCAAAATGTGAACCCAAATTCGCCATCAAATAATAAAACATCACATGAATTAGGATAGTCTAGATGTATAACTAAATCCTACTTTGTGGAATGTGAATTATGGTAGAGAGACTGGAATTGGTTGATTCTCGTGCTGAAAATATTTATCCAAGTGTAGTGACTGACGTGTAGTAGGCAAGAGAATAGCTCAACGTTCATCTAAAGTAATTTTATTTTATTTCTGTTTGTCTTGTTCTTTTGAAGCACTAGAGAAGATTTTTTCATAAGAGAAAGGAATTGCTTGGTCCATTCTACTTATCTTGCACAAATTCCTTGTACATATTAGACCCTTTTTGTTCTGCTGAATATAGGGAATCAATCACCGCTATAGTTGATTCTGGAATCAACATTAACAAGACCACTATTTTCTTCAAACGGATTCCACAAATTCGACGAAGACTTCTTTCATCTTTCCATCAGCCGATTTAAATTTTTCTTGCATCGACGAGTAATTTTTATGGTCCTTATTATCAAAATCATTATCAATATATGACATTTTGAATTCGTTATTTAGCCTACTAATTTCTGGTCCCGCTGTCATCCATTTGACAAGAGCATTGAAGTTGTGTAAGAGACCAATCGCCCCGCCAACCCTTTTATAATTTTGTTATTCTGTTTGTGAACCGAACTATAGCTATTGCAGAGAAAGGTCTTGATGTCTTTCTTATCACAAAGTAACCCTTTTCGAAAGCATTCATAATCTCAGGATGTGTTTCTTCCAAATTCATCAAATCAAAAATGCGAACGGGTATCAAACGAGCATAGTTTATGAGGTTCGTTACGAAAAACCATTCTGCAATTGGTTTTAGTGATTCAACGTACTAGGAGGTACTAGAGCATATTTATCGGGGAGAACACGAGCAGTTCTCCTTTTTGTATTGACATTATCCAGTGAGACATGGTCACCTTGAATGCAAGGGTTATCCTTAGACAGATGCTGAAAAATAGAAATGTTCGTACGATGAAAAAATCCTTTGATGTGCTAAAAGGGTTGTAGTCAATATATCTAATGTTGCAATTGTTAAAACACCTCGACGAAGAGTGGAAGTACATATATTTCGTCACTTTTGTTTTATCAAGCACTGATAAAGATTTGATTATATTTCCTGTACACATGTAGACGATATACAATACCCTAGTGAATGCAATTCTTTTATGAAATATTTTTTACAAGTTTTAGCCTAAAAGCTCAGTCCAACATTGAGAGGAAGGGGTTGCACGCGATTGCGTTTGTGCCTTGCTGTTTTTTCTTCAATATCTCCTGTTTTCTGATGGAAGTTACAAAATATAAGTAAGCTAATAGTTTAAGTTGGTTGACTTACGCTGCTATTATGGGTAGCAGATGAACCATGAAGTAAGATATTATCAGCAGCAGCTATTAGTGAAGCAGGAAATGAATCTTCCTGGCAGTGATTCTCAAATTTTCCTGCGAAATGACTCTTGTGGTTTACCATATCCTTTAGAAGCAACTTACTTATTATGTCAGAACCTTCTGAAAGTAAACCATATTATCTGCCAGACAGATGAGCTATTACCTCTGGCCTGTGACGAAGAATCCTTTTTCAAAAACTTGTACTATGAACTTCTATATCTTCTGATTCAGGCTTCTTCATTATCGTCATTAACCCTGTTTTGTACAGTATAAAAATATCGCTCATTTTGAATATGCGGCTTCTTGGTAACAAGAATTGCGCAGGTGCCTTAAACTTCGCCTTTTTGTGTGATTCCAAACTATTCCCGCTGAAACTTTACACGGGATTTACTCATTGTTACTTTCAGTACAAATACTTCGAGAATAGTGCAGTTGTGATTATTCCAAGTTTTTCAACACTTAGTTTTAGGTGGTCCCTTGGGGTTGAAAAAGGTTGTTATACCAAAAATAAAAAACATAAGTAAAATTTATTATGATAATCAAGCAATTGGTATACTTCCCGTTCATATGCAACTAGAATACTATTCGAGAGTGCTTCCTGCTGAAGAAATGTACTTGGCACCCACGAAAACCAGTGACTTGCGAAACAAGAAATCATTAGCTGAGAAAAAAATATTAGCACGGTGACCTCGTAAGTTATTGTTTTCGTAAAATTAGTAAAAAGATATTGAGTTAAATGATTGAAAAGTTGTTGGGTCACTTGCGATAGGGCTGACATCTCTTAGCTGGTAAAGCTTTTTGTAATATGCATCTGCAAGGTCACAAATCACCTTAAAATAAGAACATTAAGAACATTAGCGAGGATGTCAATTGAATTCAATCTAATAGTATATTACATTGTCTTAAAGGAGATATTAATCATGAAGGAGAGCAATCTCTAACTGATGCGGTGACTAAAGAAATAATTTCGATGATGGACGGGGATGTTCGATTTTTAATTAGTGGTTTAGGGGGCCACAGGCGTGCCAATAATTCGAGGGTTCTCTTTCGAGGTGTCTGGAAAGGCTAAACGGCTTCGACGTTCCTTCTTAAAATGCTGTGAAATCTAGAAGTCAGCGGTGCACAAGGGCATGTATTCCTAAATTCCTATTGGCTTGCAGCTAGCAAAAGCATTCAACAACCATTCGGAGGCTGCAGGGTCTTGTGTTTTGTACCAAGGTCTTCAAAACGAAACAGTAGTTCTTTTAGAGCTACTTAAATCTCATTATACAATGGCGTAGCATTGAAAAACCTTGGATTTACTTCTCCCTTTAATAAGACGAGAATAACACCAGTGATGAAAAATTTTCCGGAAAATAATCCGATTCAAAACAACATACTCCAGTTATTCCTACATCGTTGTATACCCGTGATGTTTGGTGAAAAAAATTTTTCTATTATATGCTTTTCTGGAAAATTTTCCGTTAACAAATATCAGTGATCAAGTAAGAATTCCTCAGTATTCATAAAATTGATTGAAATAATGTATAGAAATGTTTAAAAGTGAAAGATCATTTAAAGGATCTGAAAATTTTCTTAGTCCAGATAATTTTCAGTACTATGTAGGAACATGTGAAACTATTTTTCATGAATAGAAGAATTGTATGTCCTGTACAGTGATGAAAAATCACCGAGTTACAAAAACATACTCCACATGCCTACAACGTTGTTTAGCCATGATTTTAGGTTGAAAATTTTCTTCTATATTTTTCGGAAAATTTTCCGCTCTAAACAAATAACAGTGATCAAGTAAGAGTTCCTCAGTATTCATAAAATTGATGAAATCATGTATAAAAATGTTAGAAAGTGAAAGATCGTTTAAAGAATCTGAATATTTGCATGACTGACACAATTTTCAGTACTATGTAGGAACAGTGAAACAATGTTTTTAAATCGAAATATTTTGTGTCTTGTACGGACAAATTGTAGAAATTTTTGAGTCTAAAACTTTCCAATATTTTGAAGCAAAAATAAAACATCTATTTGTGTATCGGAAAGTTCTAATGCTCTGTAGAAACAAATGTAAGGAATTTTATGAATCGGAAAATTTTCATCACGATGTAGAAACAAGTGGAAGAAACTTTTGATAAGCCGTACAATTTTTGATATTAGGTGGAAAATTTACATTGCACATTCAGCTACAAAATTGAATTTCTGTAGAGGAAAATTCATTTCACTTGTTTCTACAGAGCAACAAAACTTTCCGATTTACTAAAAGTTTTTGCTTCAAATTATGAAATTTTTTTGAATAATAAAAAGTTCTATTTTTAAATATATGACATAGTATTTCGATACATGAGAAATTGTTTAACTTGTTCCTACATAGTACTGAAAATTATCCGAGCCATGAAAGTTTTAGGATTCTTTAAACGATCTTTCACTTCTTCACATTTCTGTACATGAATCAAACCAATTTGATGATTGCTGAGGAATTGTTACTTGATTACTGATATTTTTCTAGAATTAAAAAAAAAATCGGAAAAATATAGCGGAAAATTTTTCACCTTACATCACTAGGTATCACAGACGTATAGCTTTGGGAACGTATAGTAGTTTGTTTTAGGTGGGCTATAGGGATTGAAAATGGTTGTAAAACCATATATAAAAACATAAGTATTAATATCAATGATAGTCAAGCAATTGCTTTATTTCCGATTATAAGCAACTACAATACTAGTTGAGAGTGCTTCCTGGTGAAGAAATCTACTTAGTACTTATAACGCTCTCACCTTTTTCTTGATCGTTAGCCTGATCCAAACTGTTTAATCCAAAAGATTCTTACGGATAATTAACTTAAAGTCACCTGTGTGTTAACCCTCGAAGCTTTCAAATTTGCATTTAATTAGCGTCCTTACAGCTCACTAGCGCTTACATACAGAGTTGTGTAGGATTCACTAGTTTCCGGTCTTCATTAATTATATTTTCCCATTCGTATTCTATAAAACTTTGTATGGAACTCATTTTATTCTAACCTCTGAATCAGCCTTACTTTGTGCCTGAGACCGGTGATCAGGAGCGTTGAGACAAATAAAGAATCAATTTTAAGTTCTCTTGAGATCCTCTCTTAGACGGTTAGGTGGAAAATATTTACGGTATAGTCAGTCCTGTGTTCGCTACTAGCTTTGTAAAACAGATCATCACAAAGCAATCATACTGTGGGCTAATGAAATAACCTCTCATATAAGCTCACTGAGAGCTCTCAAGAGTAACTAAGTCCAACGATTTCATAAGGCAGAAAGAGTCGTACATTTGAGAAGTCTCTTGAAAATTCTCCATATCCAAGTTCTTGAATGAAAAAGTATTCTGATTTAACGGTAGCATTGTCTTGATAAGAATATCGTATCACATTGCGTAATTCTGACATCCTCTTCCCCTCTAATGCTATATACTTGGTGAGTCAATACTGTCTTACTCGGAACATTTAATGAAATCTTCGCTTGCGTCTCGCGTGTCGATTTCCATGTCTCAAATAACCTTTGGATAGCTATTCCTCTTACGAAGGCTTCGCCACAACTACTGTAGAATGGTGAGATACACACATCACCTTTTTATATAAGAAGTGTGGCTTCCCTGTAATTCTTCAATAATTAATATCAAGTATCTATATTATATGTTCTACTCTTGTGCTTACAGTAAATAAGTACAAGAAAAGTCGAAAAGAACATGTTATGACATTAGATCAGCTTTCATACTGGAAAGGTATTCAAATGATAGCTGCAACTGAAAAAATTTAAGAACTGTCCAAAGTTGTACTGCCCTTAGGTATTGAAGGAATTTCTAGCTACGATTGGAGTCGTTATGTCAAGAGTTGGTATAGAAAATCTTTGGGGTAATATGTACGCTAAGACAACATTAGTGAAAATGCTGAATGGCCATGCCTAATCAAGATCATTGAAAAGTCGCTTCTAGACTGTTCGGCGATCTTTATATGTGGTTATGAAGGTATTTACAACCCTCTGAGGAGATAACAAAATCTAGGATCTGCG
This sequence comes from Thermobia domestica, assembly GCF_964235325.1. NCBI lineage: Eukaryota > Metazoa > Arthropoda > Insecta > Zygentoma > Lepismatidae > Thermobia > Thermobia domestica. The sequence goes on along the minus strand of NC_137465.1, from coordinate 85,410,634 downwards.
ATCTTATTCAACAATGTCTGGATGAAAAAATCAATATGCACATTTACAAAAAAATGAAGCTTCAGGGCAAAAAAGCGATAACGAGGAAATCTCAAAATTAAGACGATTACGTATACCGAAGCGGTAAACTTTTGGCTGCAGTATATTGAGGTTAGAATCGTAATGCTATTCATTCAAAGGGACTGGATCGAACATTTGACTAGAAACTTCATTTGTAAGCAATTAATTTAATGCTTCTCTTTTCACAAGCAGCTGGTCATTTTTTCTATGAAAAATTTGCACATCTCTATACTAAGCGGATGGATGCCGTGGAGATAACAACAACGGTATCAGAGGATTACAAGAAATTAACACTTCAAGAAACAATCAAAATTCGTAGAAAAGGAATTTTTCTGGACTGAAATGCCAAGTCATATGAATATCGAACAGAGCTTAATAAAGGACATGAAATTTTCTGGTGGATTAACTAAACGTCACACACTACGATAGCAAGATTAATCCTTCATTCGAAGAGACTGTTACGATAACAATTCTACAGGACTTTTGTGGGAAACTGTTTGTCACCTGAGAGCAGGTTGAGCTAATGACACATTCCATGTGTGATAATACCTCGTTGCGCAATAATATCAATTCGACTGAGGTGAATATTGCAGAGTCTCTGTGACTTATGATATAAAAACCAACACGTAGAAGTAGGAGTCCTTCTACACGCATTGTTGTGGACTAAAAATTTTAAGTAAAATCTGTGCTAGGTACGTATATAAATTTTGTTAAACGCTATTTTCACTTTTATTTTATGGATATAAACTACAATTAGACACTGAGAGTGCCGAAAGAGAAGAAAGAGCTTTTGGAAAATATCTGCAACAATCGAATTTCATTCTGCCATTGAAGTCACGACAATTCATCACCGTTCTTGAGATACATGGAGATCAATAATAGACGGCTTCATATAATGCAAACAGTTTTCCAAGGAGCAAAAGATAGCTTTATATGGACAGCAGTAATGGAAGAAACTGCAACGTAAAATCTGAAGCTATTCAATGATCTGATTCAGATCCTAAAGAACTTGCTAGAATACTTCATGAGCAGTTACTGATTCTCTTAAGGCCACATACGATCAGAACTGAAAGGAAATGATACGAAATCATTACATCTAAAGAAACTCTAACTAACTAACTAACTAACTCTATGGCCTATGGAACCCGGAGGTTCTGTGCCGCGTTCCCAAAAGCTCTCCACTGACTTCTATCCTTAGCTAATTGCATCCAGTTCCTACTTTGTATTCCTATCTCCGCGAGATCCATCTTAATATTGTCCTCCCATCTGCGCCTAGGTCTTCCTAATGGTCGTTTTCCTATGGGTCTACCAGTCAAGACTTTGAAAGCGTTTCTACTTTCTTCCATTCTAGCTACATGACCTGCCCACCTAAGCCTCATAGACTTGGCGACCTTAACAATGTTGGGTAAACCGTATAAACTATGTAGTTCTTCGTTATGAAGCGTCCGCCATTCCCCATTCTCGTTCCTCTTGGGTCCGAATATTCTTCTCAGGATCGTGTTCTCAAATACTTTCAGTCTATGTTCTTTCCTCAAAGTAAGCGACCATGTTTCACAACCATACAGAACAACAGGCTTGATTATCGTTTTATATATTTTAAGCTTCAAATTCCTCGACAGAATTCGCGACGACAAGAGATTTTGAACCGAATAGTTACACGAATTCCCTGCTTTTAGGCGACATTTAATTTCTTCGTGAATATGATTTTCGTCTGTTAATATTGATCCTAAATATTTGAAAGTATCCACTTTATCAAAAGCATTATTTAATATTTTAACGCCTCCACAATTTGCCCTATTACGGTCCCGACGCACTTCCATGTATTTAATTTTCTCTGCATTTACCTCTAAACCCATGTCCCTGCAAGCGTTTAATAAGATCTCTGCATTTATTTCTACTGTTCTCCTATCATCCCCTATCATCTACTATTAAATTTACATCATCAGCATATGCCATAACCTGGTGAATGCCGTTCAACACTAGGCCCTGGTTGCTATCTTTGATTTTCCTTATGGCGTATTCCAGCACAAAATTAAATAATAATGGCGACAACGCATCTCCTTGTTTCAGGCCATTTTCGACGTGGAAGCTCGTGGACAAAAATTTTCCTACCCGGACTTTACTTTGGGATTCACTTAAAGATATCTTAATTAATCTAATTAGCTTTCTCTGTATTCCAAGTTCTGTAAGAACGTTGTATAATGTTTCTCTCCTAATCGAGTCGTAAGCCTTTCTAAAATCAATAAATAGTTGATGTACCGGGGTATTGTATTCCCACTTCTTTTCGAGTATTTGGCGAATGGTAAATATTTGGTCGATAGTTCATCGATTTCGTCTAGATCCGCACTAATAATCTCCAATAATTTCATCTGCGTATGGGGTCAATCTTGCTAACAGAATATTTGAAAGGATTTTATAGGATGTTGACAGAAGAGAAATGCCTCGATAATTATTACAGTCAGTTTTATCTCTTTCTTGTGAATTGGAACAATGATTGATTCTTTCCACTCTTGTGGCAATTCTTCCTTGTTACAGATAAAGAGAATGAGTTTGTGTATCTTGTTCCACAATCTTTCGCCTCCAGCTAAAATTAACTCAGCTGGAATTTCATCTACACCCGGAGATTTGTGTTTCTTCAATTTCTTTATAGCAGCTTCCACTTCTATTCGATTGGGTTCTGGAATATACGGTTCTGCGGTGGGTATCTCCTTTTCTCCACGCACATTAGTTTTTGGTTGCGTGTTCAGCAAATCGTCAAAGAAATCTTTCAGGTGATTAAAAGACTGCTTTAACTTTTTTCATGATGGAACAGGCTGTGACACGACCTTAGCTATAATCAAGAGAAACAGTTGGCAGTCTTAAAGATCCTTCTAAAACAAAAAGAATTGAGTAAGTTTGTCAGAGTTTTCAAACAACCAAATCTCAATCCTGACAAAATGGTCAACATTAGACAATTATTATTCGCCATTATAAAAAATGAAACATGTCCTCTTTGGTATAAGGGACAGTTCTTGTATTACCTGAAGTTGGCATATCAAGTATAACAAGGAAGTAGTTACTAAGATTCAATATGGCCACCTTTGCCCCTACTAACGCGGCAGCCGCGCAGCATTCAATTCGGTAATACCTCCAAGTCCAGGAGTGAAATGGGCTAAGCATGGACCCAATCGAATGAGGTTGGTGTGTCAAAGAGGATATGCGAATTCCAGGATCCACACAGCTAGCATCAGGATAAGCCTATTTACCTGCAGATAAAAAGTGACTGTATGATAGGATTGTAAACGAACCACATGTTAGTGTAAAACTGCCGCTATGAAGTATTCTATGTCTTGTGCATTCTGCCAAAGTAATTCATGTACACATGGTATATTGGAAGACAGTCTGATATACGTTGTTACAAAAGACGTTGTTACAAAATATTAATTATAACTGTTTGTATCAACAATAAAGACGTTTTCAAAGAGTTATTGGTATTCTAAAGGGTTGTTCGTCAACTTCTATATTAGATTTTCTTCCGATGAACTCCTTTGTCAGAATGCAGAAACCCCTGAATAACTTATATTTGCTATTTTATACTACCATGTACTTCGTTCACAATTTTATCTTGCATTCACTTTTTATTTATAGGATGTTTGAATGTATGTATGTATGTATGTATGTATGTATTTATGTATGTATGTATGTGTAACTTTATCCGGCTTCACCTAATGGTACCTGTGTGTTCTGGAAATCGTATACATTAATCTCATTCGACTGGGTTCAAGCATAGACCATTTCCCTCCTGGACTTGGAGGTACTTCCGAATTGAATTCTGTATAACTGCTGTTTAAAGCAGGAAAGTGGCCATGATGAAGCTTTGTAACTACTTCCTTGTAATACCACGGAGGACAGGACCTTTTCCATACAGCGAATAAGAAATGTCTAATTTGAGCATTATGTCAGGATTGATATTTTGTTGGTTTAAGATTTTGACTAACTTGCATAATTATTTTTCCTTTTGAAGGATTTTTCAGACTGCCAACTGTTGTGTCTTTAGTACAGATAAGGTCGAGTCACGGTTTGTTTCGTCATGAAAAATGTGAAATCCGTTTTTTAATGACGCTAGACTTTCTTTAAACTTAATGATTTCATTGCATCTCTATTTAGTTCAATTTGTATGTGGCCTTAAAAGAATCAGCAACTGCTCATGATGTCTTCTATCAAGATTCTAAAACGATCTGAATCACAACCAACAGCTACACATTTCCCGTTTGTAGTTTCTTCCATTAGTGTTGTCCATATACAGCCACCTTTACTCCTTCGAAAGTGATTGCATCATTTGATCCGTCTAGTATTGAACTCAAAGTTTTTCAAAAAATGTGTTTGAATAGTCGTCGCATCAATGGCAGAATTAACTTCGATCGTTCTGGATAATTCCCGAAAGATTTTTTTGTGTTTCGGCACTTTCCATGTCTAATTGTATTTTATATCCAAAAAATAAAAGGAGAAAATAGCGCTTAATATAATTTATATATGTACTTAACGGAGATTTCACTTCCCATTTTTAGTCCACACCATTGCGTGTAGAAGAACTCTTTTTTCTACGTGTGGGTTTTAAAACACAAGTCAACAGAGAGCATGCAATTAACACTGCAGACAAATTGATATTCTGGCGCATTGAGATTTTATCACACTAAAAAGGTGGCATCATCTCAACTTGCCGCTCAGATTAAAAACTGTTTTCCAAAAAAGCCATGTAGATGCCACCTTTTTAGTCACCTTTTTAGTCCTACTTCTGTTATCGTAACGGTATTTGGGAATTAGGAATAATCTTGCTAACGTAGTGTCTGACGTTGAATTAATCCCTCAGAAAATTTCGTGGCCATTAAGCACGCTTCGATAAATATATCACTTGGAACTTCGCTCCAAAGGAATCTTACCATCTGCTGTGTTACTAAGTTAGTAGCGAACACAGGACTGACTATACCGTAAATATTTTCCACCTAACCGTCTAAGAGAAGATCTCAAAAGAACATAAATCGATTCTTTATCTAGCTGTGTGGGTCCTGGAATTCGCATATCCTCTTTGACACACCAACCTCATTCGATTGGGTCCATGCTTAGCCCATTCCACTCCTGGACTTGGAGGTATAACCGAATTGAATGCTGCGCGGCTGCCGCGTTGGTAGGGGCAAAATTGGCCATATTGAATCTTAGTAACTACTTCCTTGTTATACCTGATAAGCGAACTTCAGGTAATACAAGAACTGTTCCTTATACCAAAGAGGACATGTTTCATTTTTTATAATGGCGAATAATAATTGTCTAATGTTGACCATTTTGTCAGGATTGAGATTTGGTTGTTTGAAGACTCTGACTAACTTGCACAATTCTTTTTCTTTTAGAAGGGTCTTTAAGACTGCCAACTGTTTCTCTTGATTATAGCTAAGGTCGTGTCACAGCCTGTTCCATCATGAAAAAAGTTAAACCAGTCTTTTAATCACCCTAGAGTTTCTTTAGATGTAATGATTTCGTATCATTTCCTTTCAGTTCTGATCGTATGTGGCCTTAAGAGAATCAGTAACTGCTCATGAAGTATTCTAGTAAGTTCTTTAGGATCTGAATCAGATCATTGAATAGCTTCAGATTTTACGTTGTAGTTTCCTCCATTACTGCTGTCCATATAAAGCTATCTTTTGCTCCTTGGAAAACTGTTTGCATTATATGAAGCCGTCTATTATTGATCTACATGTATCTCAAGAACGGTGATGAATTGTCGTGGCTTCAATGGCAGAATGAAATTCGATTGTTGCAGATATTTTCCAAAAGCTCTTTCTTCTCTTTCGGCACTCTCAGTGTCTAATTGTAGTTTATATCCATAAAATAAAAGTGAAAATAGCGCTTAACAAAATTTATATACGTACCTAACACAGATTTTACTGAAATTTTTAGTCCACAACAATGCGCGTAGAAGGACTCCTACTTCTACGTGTTGGTTTTTATATCATAAGTCACAGAGACTCTGCAATATTCACCTCAGTCGAATTGATATTATTGCGCAACGAGGTATTATCACACATGGAATGTGTCATTAGCTCAATCTGCTCTCAGGTGACAAACAGTTTCCCACAAAAGTCCTGTAGAATTGTTATCGTAACAGTCTCTTCGAATGAAGGATTAATCTTGCTATCGTAGTGTGTGACGTTTAGTTAATCCAACAGAAATTTCGTGTCCTTTATTAAGCTCTGTTCGATATTCATATGACTTGGAACTTCGCTCCGGCAAAATTCCTTTTCTACGAATTTTGATTGTTTCTTGAAGTGTTAATTTCTTGTAATCCTCTGATACCGTTGTTGCCTCCACGGCTTCCATCCGCTTAGTATAGAGATGTGCAAATTTTTCATAGAAAAAATGACCAGCTGCTTGTGAAAAGAGAAGCATTAAATTAATTGCTTACAAATGAAGTTTCTAGTCCCATGTTCGATCCAGTCCCTTTGAATGAATAGCATTACGATTCTGACCTCTATAGTGCAGCCAAAAGTTTACCGCTTCGGTATAGGTAATCGTCTTAATTTTGAGATTTCCTCGTTATCGCTTTTTTGCCCTGAAGCTTCATTTTTTTGTAAATGTGCATATCGATTTCCTCATCCAGACATCGTTGAATAAGATCGCAGATCCTAGATTTTGTTATCTCCTCAGAGGGTTGTAAATACCTTCATAACCACATGTAAAGATCGCCGAACAAAGTCTAGAAGCGACTTTTCAATGATCTTGAGTAGGCATCTCCATTCAGCATTTTCACTAATGTTGTCAGCGTACATATTACCCCAAAGATTTTCTATACCAACTCTTGACATAACGACTCCAATCGTAGCTAGAAATTCCTTCAATACTTAAGGGCAGTACAACTTTGGACAGTTCTTAAATTTTTTCAGTTGCAGGTATGATTTGAAAACCTTTCCAGTATGAAAGCTGATCTAATGTCATAACATGTTCTTTGTCGACTTTTCTTGTACTTATTTACTGTAAGCACAAGAGTAGAACATATAATAAAGATACTTGATATTAATTATTGAAGAATTACAGGGAAGCCACACTTCTTATATAAAAAGGTGATGTGTGTATCTCACCATTCTACAGTAGTTGTGGCGAAGCCTTCGTAAGAGGAATAGCTATCCAAAGGTTATTTGAGACAAGGAAATCGACACGCGAGACGCAAGCGAAGATTTCATTAAATCTTCCGAGTTAGACAGTATTGACTCACCAAGAACATGAAGACCGGACACTAGTGAATCCTACACAACTCTTTTTGTAAGCCCTAGTGTGCTGTAAGGACGCTAATTAAATGCAAATTTGAAAGCTTCGAGGGTTAACACACAGGTGACTTTAAGTAAATTATCCGTAAGAATCCGTTGGATTAAACAGTTTGGATCAGGCTAACGATCAAGAAAAATGTTAGAGCGTTATAAGTGCTAAGTAGATTTCTTCACCAGGAAGCACTCTCAACTAGTATTGTAGTTGCTTATAATCGGAAATAAAGCAATTGCTTGACTATCATTGATATTAATTATTATGTTTTTACATATGGTTTCACAACCATTTTCATTCTAATGACCCACCTAAAAAAAACTACTATACGTTCCCAAAGCTATACGTCTGTGATACCTAGTGATGTGAGGTGAAAAATTTTCCGCCATATTTTTCCGATTTTTTTTTTAATTCTAGAAAAATATCAGTAATCAAGTAACAATTCCTCAGCAATCAACAAATTGGTTTGATTCATGTACAGAAATGTGAAGAAGTGAAAGATCGTTTAAAGAATCTGAAAACTTTCATGGCTCGGACAATTTTCAGTACTACGTAGGAACAAGTTAAACAATTTCTCATGTATCGAAATACTATCTGTCATATATGGAAAAATATAAGAACTTTTTATTATTCAAAAAATTTTCATAATTTGAAGCAAAAACTTTTAGTAAATCGGAAAGTTTTGTTGCTCTGAAGAAACAAGTGAAATTGATTTTTCCTCTACAGAAATTCAATTTTGTAGCTGAATGTGCAATGTAAATTTTCCACCTAATATCAAAAATTGTACGGCTTATCAAAAGTTTCTTCCACTTGTTTCTACATCGTGAACAAAATTTTTCCCATTCATAAAATTCCTTACATTTGTTTCTACAGAGCATTAGAACTTTCCAATACACAAATAGATGTTTTACTTTTTGCTTCAAAATATTGATAACTTTTAGACTCAAAAATTTCTACAATTTGTCCGTACAAGACACAAAATATTTCGATTTAAAAACATTGTTTCACTGTTCCTACATAGTACTGAAAATTATGTGAGTCATGCAAATATTCAGATTCTTTAAACGATCTTTCACTTTCTAACATTTTTATACATGATTTCAACAATTTTATGAATACTGAGGAACTCTTACTTGAGCACTGTTATTTGTTTAGAGCGGAAAATTTTCCGAAAAATATAGAGGAAAATTTTAACCTAAAATCATGGCTAAACAACGATGTAGGCATGTGGAGTATTTTTTATAACTCGGTGATTTTTCATCACTGTACAGGACATAGAATTCTTCTATTCATGAAAAATAGTTTCACATGTTCCTACATAGTACTGAAAATTATCTGGACTAAGAAAATTTTCAGTTCCTTTAAACGATCTTTCACTTTTAAACATTTCTATACATTATTAGAATCAATTTTATGAATACTGAGGCATTCTTACTTGATCACTGATATTAGTTAACGGAAAATTTTCCGGAAAAGTATAGAAAAAAATTTTTCACCTAACATCACGGCTATACAACGATGTAGGAATAACTGGAGTATGTTGTTTTGAATCGGATTATTTTCCGGAAATTTTTCATCACTGGTGATATTCTCGTCTTATTAAAGGGAGAAGTAAATCCAAGGTTTTTCAATGCTACGCCATTGTATAATGAGATTTAAGTAGCTTTAAAAGAACTACTGTTTCGTTTTTAAGGCCTTGGTACAAAACACAAGACCCTGCGGCCCCCGATTGGGTGTTGAATGCCTTTGCTAGCTGGAAGGCAATAGGAATTTTGGAATACATGCCCTTGTGCACCGCTGACTTCTAGATTTCACAGCATTTTAAGAAGGAACGTCGAAGCCGTTTAGCCTTACCAGACACCTCGAAAGAGAACCCTCGAATTATTGGCACGGCTCTGGCCCCTAAACCACTTATTAAACATCGAACTTCCCCATCCATCCTCGAAATTATTTCTTTAGTCACAGCATCAGTTAGAGATTGCTCTCCTTCATGATTAATATCTCCTTAAGACAATGTAATATACTATTAGATTGAATTCAATTAACATCCCCGTTAATGTTCTTAATGTTATTATTTTAAGGTGATTTGTGACCTTGCAGATGCATATTACAAAAAGCTTCACCAGCTAAGAGATGTCAGCCCTATCGCAAGTGACCCATCGACTTGTCAATCATTTAACTCAATATCTTTTTACTAATTTTACGAAAACAATAACTTACGAGGTCACCGTGCTATTATTTTTTTCTTAGCTAATGATTTCTTGTTTCGCAAGTCACTGGCTTTCGCATGTCACTCGAATATTTCGAATTTGTAAGTCCTAAGGACTATATGTGCAGCCGTGCTTTTCCCATTTCAATCCATTCGAACTCGTCCGTTGTACTGCACGAAAAACTGATTTCACTCGTTCTAATGCAAGCATTACGGAAGTTCTCGACATCTACTGTCACTAGCTTTTTATCTAAATGCATCCTGATATCAACAATTCGTAATAATATTATTGCTGCAGAAAGCCACACCTGCAGCCTTCTAGATAAATCTTAAATCTTTTGCCATATCAAAGTAATGCTTCAACAGATTTTAGTCTACTACAGCTTGTGAGTTGCAATTGAAAAATCCTAATAGCACTACCCTTATTATCAAGTAACACTATGTCTGCTTGGTTGTAGTGAATGCTATCTGCTTGCATTGGTTTTAACACGTACCTCAACATCTCCTCTTAGTAGAATATAATCTGAGTGTTTCGCGATGTCTGCACTTGGTAATACAATGTTCACTGAAAACATTCTGAAGTACAGTTCTAAGCACATAACAATGCTTTTCGAGTTTCTTCTTGCCAGTGTTAACGGCTCTCAGCTGGACTGTGCAAGAAATAAATTCTAGGCAGTTGATGTGATATTCTTTTATATGCCAAGAAAAACTAAGCCGAATTCTATAGACGATTTAGTGCTTTTAATTTGTAATGGAATTTCGTTGGTGATCTAGGATGGCTCTGGTCAACAACCATGGATATGTTCGCAAACATACCAAGCCAGATGACAATCTTTAGAGTTTGATGAGTACACTTCGTAAGTTCGTAAGTTATTGCTTTCGTAAAACTAGTGAAGAGAAAGCGCGTTAAAATGATGGACAAGTTGATGTGTCACTTGCGATAAGGCAGGCATCACTGAGCTGGTAAAGCTTTTTGTAATGTGCATCTGTAAAGTCAGAAATCAACTTGTGTGAGAGCATTAGCTCGGATGTCTCTTGACTTGATTGTAATAGTATTCTTCGTTGTCTCAAAGGAGATAATAATCAGGGTTGAAAGCAATCTCTGAGTGAAGTGGTGATTAAAAAAATAATTTTGCGGATGGACGGGGATGTCGATTTTTAATTAGTGGATTAGGGTGCAAATAGCGTGCCATTAATTCGAGGGGTCTCTTTCGAGGTGTCTGGTAAGCCTAAACGGCTTAGAAGTTCCATTGTAAATTCTAAGAAATTTACAAGTCTAAAGCGGACCTCGGCATCCATTCCTTAATTTCTGGTGGCTTACAGCTAGTAAAAAAATTGGTGTAGAAATTTAAAAACATTGGATTTACTTTTCCCTTTAATAAGAAGAAGGTATCACAAACGTATACCTTTGGGTCCGAATAGCAGTTTGTTTTAGGTAGGCCCTTGGGGTTGAAGAAGGTTATACCATATGTAAAAACGTAAGTATTAATTTATCATGATAATCAAGCAATTGCTATATTTCCCGTTCATATGCAACTACAATACTATTCGCGAGTGCTTCCTGCTGAAGATATCTAGTTGGCACTCATAACACTCTCTCGTTTTTTTGATCGTAACCTGATAGAAACAGTTTAATCTAAAGATTTGTGTTGTTATGGCTAAATTATTTAAGAAAAGTCTCCTGGGTGTTAACCCTCGAAGCTATCAAATATGCATTTAGTTAGCGTCCTTGGTGCTCACTAGGCTTACGTATAGAGTTGTGTAAAATTCACTAGATTCCAATCTATCATTAATAATATTTTCCCGATTGTATCCAGTAAAAATGCTATGGAACCCATTCATTATAATCTAACCTCCATAACAGCCTTACTTAGTAGGGGACCTTACGGGAAGTATCCTGCAATTTGTGTTAAAAAGGTGTCACTGGGATATGTAGTTTCCCTGATCCACCTAAGCAGAAATCGAAGTGGCCCCACTCTGACAGGTGGGGAGAATCCAATATGTTGGCTATAAAAAATTGCCGCCTTTACGAATTCATTGTGTTAGTTTTAGACTATATCTCCTTAACTAATTGTCGAATCTTCACGATTCAAAAACTAAACGACGTAGAAGATAACAGGGTCTAGAAAATAAACAAAAGTCTTTACTTCACTCAGAAATTAAATCCTACAAAAATTTCTTAATTTGGAACTTTGAATTTCTTATGATGGAGTTTACTCATATTTTTAAAAATAACAAGTAATTGGCTGGAATTATCGGAAAAGATGTAGTATAACTTATTAAAGAGTGTTAGATTATTTAACTTTTGGTGTATAGTTCATTCAGATTGGTTAATAAACCACGAAGTTATGACAATTTTAGGATTCACGTTGAGTCAATTGATTTTCCCAAATATTGAATGAGAGTTCATTTACCGTAATAAAACATTACTCATGGATGATGCATTGTACGAAACAAATCATTCTCTTCTGATGTGTTTCTTACAAGTCTTACTTTCAGCAGAGCACAAAGTAGCCTGCTCAAGCCCGGTTATGAATCCCATAAGGCGGCCAATAATTATAATACGTTAAGGTTAGTTTCTTGACCCGAGTATCTAGATTTGTAAACGAATACGCACAAAGCAATATCACTTATTCTGTTACTATTCACTTTTACACATGAATTAAATTTACGAATATTTAAGAAAATACGTGGATAGCGTTACGCTAGAAAAGTTTTACGGTTTCATCTTATATGTAAACCATAGACATTGGTTTTACATTCTTTACAATATTATAAGGAAATTACATAAAGCAATATATGGTTATAAATTAGAAAGTAAATAGTTGCTTTCGAATTGTAAGAACAGAAATACAACAGAAATATTTGGTTGGATAATTAGAAAGTCACAATATATATATATATATAAATATATATATATATATATATATATATATATATATATATATATATATATATATATATATATATATATATATATATATATTTTACGTGTAGAAACAGTTTTATGATTTTGACGAACAGGTAATATTACTCTGTGCAAGCTATTCTATAAAGGATCATACATGTAATTTTTCTATTTATTGGTACATTTCCAACGTGGTGTAAATTTACTATGGATCAGCAGAATTTTCAAAAATAATGAGTACTACTTGCATTAAAGTTTTATTTGTCTAGATCTTCGTTTTAATTTTCCATCACCTTTCCACATGTTCCCCTACACACAGAACTCAAAATAGCAAAATGGGGCGCTTGCACTTCTACAATAACATTTTGTGGTACATGTCTTTGTAGGCACATTCCAAAAAGAATTTTTGCTTCGTATACAACTGGAATGGAAGTCCATGTTGGAGAAAGTTCACTTCCATTGTCAGTCCATCTCCAGTTTACTGTTGAAGGAATATATGCTGTCTTCATTATTCCCTGGCTCCAGATTTGTCTAGTTTGATATGTTGAACGTTTGGTGTGAAGACTTGACAAGTTGGAAGATTTCTCGCTGGGATTCATTACTTGAAATGTTTCACTTGTTATTGAATATATTAGGACAACATATCCTGGCAGTGAATTAAAACAATCTTCGCTTATGTGGATTACAGGGTGTGAAATTGTTAGGAAAGCTGTGGTCAACTCTGTATACAAAAGCCATGTTTGCCATGCTGATATATTTCCATTTCCAACAAAGTATGACAATGTATCACATCCTGTAAACGCGTGGAAGTCGCTTAACGTAGTTGATTTTTCTTTTCCTTATGCATTTGAAATATGATGACTTGGGAGAAATCGATGATGTTTTTTGTTGCCGGAAGATATTCATAATTCTTCGAGACCGTGTCGCTCAAAGTCGTAGAAAAACCATAAAGCTAGTAGGGGAAACCATTGGCACTTTAAGGATTTGTTTGCATTCATATCTTTCTTAACAAACTTATTTTATAACAAATACTGGCGATTTTTTATATATACTTTCTCGGAATCTCTAATTGAATAATATGTCGAGAAAACACAATACAAATTTAAAGTTTGTCAATAAAAATATATTTTGTAATGTGACAATGATCTTACAGTTATTGGCACTCAAAAAACAGTTATTGGCACCCAATGAGGACAGTTATTGGCACCATTATAAAGCATACAGTAGAAGATACGATTAACAGAAATAAGGCTTGTAGGCCTGACTGGAAGTAATATCAATTATTATATTTATTAATACAGAAGTAAAAACAAATTGACCGCGCAATGCACAACATATTTTTAAAATTAAAAAAAACGGTAAATACACAAACAAAATTGTATGTTTCAATGATTTATTTCAATCCGTTTCATTAATCTCGTCCTCATCTGTGACCACATACACTGTCATCCTGTAGAACGTAGCACCCGTGACACACAAATCCATCTTCTATATCTTCTGGTATGTTTTCCTAATGGTACTATGGAATGCAACGACTGTGACATTTTCTGTGGCAGAACTCGCATTCAAGATCCATCCTTTCCGAAAAGAATGGCAGAAATCAGTGTTTGCAGGATATTACGTTGCTTCGCGCAGCTGGTGATGAATCAAAGTTCAGCTTCCTTGTGAGCGTTCCATTTTGTAATGATTCAGTCATTTTTTTGTCTTGTTCAAGGTTAGATGTTGAAGGACCGCTTATCTCCATTGAACAATCGAGATAGATCTCATGCTTTGATTTCTTTGCAGATGCTTTTCCTCTGCGTTTTAACTTTTGTTCCTTTCTCTCAGACATTTTCCTTGTTTGCTTTTTGATATTTTCTTGTTCAGCTAATTGCTTTCTTCATTTTTTTCGTGTAAAATAGCTTGATATTTATGAGATGTTATTACAAACGGCAGTCTTCCTACATTTCGTTTCCCCTTTCTCTTAGGAGTTTCTGGCTATACTAAAACATCTTGCAGCAACGGGTGTTCGGTGGTTAACTTTTTTGGAGTTGAGCCGGAACCTTCTTGTAAAGCATTTGCATCTGTAGTACTGCCATTGGTGGGTGTACTAGGGTTTACTTCACAAAGAGTAAGAGCATCACTAGCAGTATCTGAGTGGTTGAAATCATTGAGTTGGATACATGCAGAGGATACAGGTGAACCTTGCTGATTGTTCGCCTGCCCCGACTGAAGATTTACACATGTCTCTGCCAAGGACTTAGGCCTACTATTATCTGTAAAATGTTGAAATAAGCGATACAGTACATGGAATTCTTCGTTCTTATTTACAAGGACTTGTTCATTGTCAACTTCCTGATGTTTTCTCATTACATCAGCTCCTATTATACTTTCAAACTCGGTTCTGGTTAATACTACATCCTTAGTTTGCTCATTACCGCCGCGTATTTCTTGTACTGGTTGTCTTGGTTTTGCAACGCATTTAGTGTAATCTATGTTGTTGGGATCAAATGGGTGTAAACCGCATGCCCTAAATCCATTTTCAATAATGGATGGCGAAATTTAAGTGTCAACTGCTTGTTTCAACAGAGGAGCAAATTTAGCTTTCGTCAGAGACTGCAATTGACTATAAAGTTGCCACTCTCGTACCACTTGCTTCCACCCATCCTTCAATGGTTTAAACACGGCAAAGTCAGCAGGTTTCAAAATTCTTGTAGAATTGGGGTACAGAGCAATGAGTTCAATTTCAAGCTTACAGCAAAGTTCGCTAAGTTGGTAAGTGAGATGAGTTTTATGACCGTCCACAAAATATATAATCGGGAACTTGACATTTTTCGATTTTAAATACGGATACAACACATTACCTATATATCCATAAAATACCTCGGCTTTCATCCACCCGTTCTCACTGCGACCGATACCATATCACAGAGGGTTGTAAATGTCTTCATGAACACATGTAGAGGTCGCCAAGCAAACTCTAGAACTGAGTTTTCAATGATTTTTAGAAGGCATGGCGATTCAGCATTTTCACTGTTTTTTTCCTATACAGGATACCCCAAAGTACTTCTATACAATTCCCAGACATAATATATCGAATCGTGCCTAAAAATTCCTTAAGTGGAAACCTCCTAAGGGCGGTACAACTTTGGACAATTAAAAGTTTCCACAGCTGCAGCTACGATTTGAACACATTTCCAGTATAATGGCTGACCTAATGTAATAATTCATGTGCTTTGTCCACTTTTCTTGCACTTATTTTCTGTATACATAAGAGTAGAATATATGCCTTTGGTACTTGATATTGAATTATTGAAGAAATAAAGAGAACTAAACTGCTTATAAAAAAGGAAAGGTGTGTATCTCAAATTCAACAATCGTGGCAATGCCTTCACAAGATGAATAGCTATCCAAAGGTTGTTTGAGAATAGAAAATCGATACGTGAGACGCGAGTGAAGACTAGATTAATTACTCCGAGTAAGACCGCCTTTACACACCAAGAACAAGAGAACGAGAACATTAGAGGGGAAAAAGATTTCATATTTACAAAATGTGATACGATATTTCTATCAAGTCAATGCTACCGTGATATCAGATTACATTTTCATTCAAGAACAGTAACAGTCTCATCGAATGAAGGATTAATCTTGCTAATGTAGTGTGACGTAGAGTTAATCCACCAGAATATTTTGTGTCCTTCATTAAGCTCTGTTCGATATTCATATCACTTGGAACGTTGCTCCAGAAAAATTCTTTTTCTGCGAAATTTGATTGTTCCTTGAAGTGTTAATTTCTTGTAATCATCTGATACCTATGTTGCCTCCAAGGCTTCCAGCCGCTTAAGCCTTACCATTTGATCGTGATGTGCAAATTTTTCATAGAAAAAATGACCAGTTGCTTGAGAAAAGAGAAGCATTAATTTAATTGCTTAGAAATGAAGTTTCTAGTCCCATGTTCGATCCAGTTCCTTTGAATTAATAGCATTACGATTCTGATCTTCTCAATATACTGCAGCCAAAAGCTTACCCCTTCGGTATAGGTAATCGTCTTATTTTTGAGATATCCTCGGTATCGCTTTTTTGCCCTGAAGCTTCATTTTTTGTAAATTCGTATATTGATTTCCTCATCCAGACATTGTTGAGTAAGATCACTGATCCTAGAATTGGTCATCTCCTCAGAGGATTGTAAATGTCTTCGTAACCACATTTAAAGGTCGCCGAGAAAAGCTTAGGAGCGACTGTTCAATGATCTTGATTAGGCACATTCATTCCACATTTTCACTAATATTGTCTTAGCGTACAGGATACCCCAAAGTTCTTCTATACCAATTTTTGACATAACGACATCAATCGTGGCCAGAAATTACTTGTTAGAACTCCTAAGGGCGGTACAACTTTGGAAAGTTCAGAAATTTTTTAGTTCCAAGTACGATTTGAATACCTTTCCAGAATAAAAGCCGATCTAATGTCATAACATGTCCTTTGTACACTTTACTTGCACTTATTCACTGTATGCACAAGAGTAAATTATATAATAAAGATTCTTGATCTTAATTACTTAAGAATTACAAAGGGCTCACACTTCTTATATCAAAAGGTTAGGTGTGTATCTTACCATTCCACAGTAGTTCTGGCGTAGCTTTTGCAATATGAATAACTATCCAAAGGTTGTTTGAGAAAAGGAAATCGACACGCGAGACGCGAGCGAAGACGATTAATTCTTCCCGGTAAGACATTATTGAAACACCAAGAACATGAGTATATAGGTTTAGAGGAGAGGAGGATATCTGAATTACGAAATATGATACGATATTCTTATCAAGGCAATTCTACCGTGATTTCAGATTACTTTTTCATTCAAGAACTTTGATATGGAGAATTTTCATCAAGAGACTTCTGAAATGAATTTTTTTCCGCTATATAAAATCTGTGGCACTTAGTTACTATTTAAAGCTAACAGAGAGCTTATATGAAAATATAAATTTATTAGCCCACAGTATCGTTGCTTTATGATGACCTGTTACTGTTAGTAGCGAAAACAGGATTGACTATACCGTAAATATCTCAAAAAACTTAAAATCCATTCTTTATTTGCCTCATCGATCCTGATCACCGATCTCAGGCCTAAAGTAAAGCTCAATCGGAGGTTAGAATATGAAGCGTTCCAGAGAAAGTTTTACAGAATACAATCGGGAAAATATTATGTAATAGATTGGAACTAGTTAATACCACGCAACACTGTATGAAAGCCCTAGTGACCTGCAAGGACTCAAACTAAAGACATATATGATAGCAGTGAGTGTTGTGCCGAAGCTTTCGCAAGAGGAATACCTATCCAAAGGTTGTTTGAGAAAAGGAAATCGACACGCGAGACGCGAGCGAAGACTTTATTTAATCTTCCGAGTGAGACAGTATTGACTCACCAAGAACATGAGTATATAGCATTAGAAGAGAAGAGGAAGTCAGAATTACGTAATGGGATACGATATTCTAATCAAGACAATTCTACCGTGAAATCAGAATACTATTTTATTCAAGAATTTGGAAATGGAGGATTTTTATCAAGAGACTTCTGAAATGAACGACTTTTTCTTCTCTATGAAATGTGTTGCACTTAGTAACTATTCAAAGCTCACAGTGATGTTATATGAAATATTATTTAATTAGCCCTATGTATGACAGCTTTGTGATGACCTGTTTTACAAAGCTAGTAGCGAACACAGGACTTACTATACCGTAAATATTTCCCACCTAACCGTCTAAGAGAAGATCTCAAATAACCTAAAATCGATTCTTTATTTGTCTCGTCGATCCTGATCACCGGTCTCAGGCACAAAATAAGGCTGTTTAAGAGGTTAGAATAAAGTGAGTTCTATAGAAAGTTTTACAGAATACGATCGAAAATATATTATTAATGATAGACCGGAACCTAGTGAATTCTACACAACTCTGTATTTAAGCCCTAGTTAGCTGCAAGGACGCTAACTAAATGCATATTTGAAAGCTTCGAGTGTTAACACACAGTTGACTTAAAGTAAATTATCCGTAAGAATTTTGTGGATTAAACAGTTTGGGTCAGGATAACGATCAAGAAAAAAGTGAGAGCGTTATAAGTGCTAAGTAGATTTCTTTACCAATGTAGCACTCTCAACTAGTTTTGAAGCAAAATGTAAGACAGCCTTTAGTGAATCGGAAAGTTTTGTTGCTCTGTAGAAACAAGTGAAATGAATTTTCCTCTACAGAAATTCAATTTTGTAGCTGAATCTGCAAAGTAAATTTTCCACCTAATATCAAAAATTTTACGGCTTATGAAAAGTTTCTTCCACTTGTTTCTAAATCGTGAACAAAATTTTCCCATTCATTAAAAATACTTACATTGGTTTCTACAGAGCAATAAAACTTTCCGATACACAAAAAGTTGTTTTACTTTTTGCTTCATAATATTGAAATGTTTTACTCAAAAATTTCTTCAATTTTTCCATACAAGACAAAATATTTCGGTTTATAAAACATTGTTTCACTGGTTCCTACATAGTACTGAAAATTGTGAGCCATGAAAATACTCTGATTCTTGAAACGATCTTTCACTTTCTAACATATTATACATGATTTCAGCAATTTTATGAATATTGAGGAACTGTTACTTGATCAATGATATTTGTTAAGAGCGGAAAATTTTCCGAAAAATATAGAAGAAAATTTTCAACCTAATATCACGGCTAAACAACGATGTAGGAATGTGGAATATGTTTTTATAACACGGAGAATTTTCATCACTGTACTCGACAGACAATTCTTCGATTCATGAAAAATAGTTTTACAGGTTCCTACATAGTACTGAAAATTTTCTGGACTAAGAAAATTTTCAGATTCTATAACGATCTTTCACTTTTTAATATTTGTATACATTATTTCAATCAATTTTATGAATAATAAGGAATCGTTGATTGTTACTTTATAATGAGGACTTACCGAATGATATTTGTTAACGGAAAATTTTCCGCAAAAGGATAGACGAAAATTTTCCACCTCACATCACGGCTATACAACGATGTAGGAATAGCTGGAATATGGTTTTTTAATTGGAATATTTTCCGGAAAATTTTCATCACTGGTAATAGCTTCGTCTTATTAAAAGGAGAAGTAAATCCACGGTTTTTCAAATGCTACGCCATTCTATAATGTGATTTAAGTAGATTTAAGAGCACTACTGTTTCGTTTTTAAGACCTTGGTACACAACAAAAGACCCTGCGACTATCGAATGGGTGTTGAATGCCTTTGCTAGCTGCAAGCCAATAGGAATTAAGGAATACATGCCGTTGTCCACCGCTGACTTTTATATTTCACAGCATTTTAAGAAGGAACGTCGAAGCTGTTTAGCCTTACCGGACACCTCGAAAGATAACCCTCGAATTATTGGCATGCTTCTGGCTCCCTAAAGCACTAATTAAAAATCGTACATCCAGGTCCATCTTGAAAATTATTTCTTTAGTCACTGAATCACTTAGAGATCGCTCTCCTCCCTGATTAATATCTCTTTTAAGACAATGTAAAATCCTATTACAATGAAGTCAAGAAGCATCCATGTTAATGTTCTTAATGTGCTCATTATAAGGTGATTTCTGGCGTTACAGATGCAGAGAGATGGGTTCAGTTTTTGGTGAGTACACTTCGTAAGTTTCAGCTGCTGGCGATTAATGGGGTACATGTGCAGTTCCTTTCTGCTCTTGAGAAAATACCTTTCAGTTGTGCACAGGCACGGAAGCTCTATTACAAAAAGCTTCACCAGCTCAGAGATGCAAGCCCTATCGCAAGTGACCCATCGACTTGTCAATCATTTTAACTCACTTTCTTTTTACTAATTTTACGAAACAATAACTTACGAACTTACCGTGATATTACTTTTTTCTCAGCTAATGATTTCTTTTTTTCGCATGTCACTCGACTATTTCAAATTTGCAAGTCCTAAGGACTATATGAGCAGCCGTACTTTTCCCATTTCAATCCACACGCACTCGTCCGTTGTACTGCTCGCAAACCGATTCCACTCCTTCTAATGCAAGGATTCCACTCGTTCGGTCTTAGACATGTAGTGTCTTAAAAGATACTACAGATTGTACACTAGTTTGCGCCTGAGCGGAAGGTTACTAGAAATTTAATCTCCTGTGAGAAGACGTTCAGAACATTCGCAAATTCAAATTCTCCAATAAACTTAATAAGAATGGGCGATAAACCAGTCTGTAGTGCAAGATGAACCTTGCGAGCCAGAAATTATTTAAAATTCTATTTACTAAAGATTAGTGTGAGAGATATGTAGCGTTATCAATATAGCATCTTCATGAAGTGAGTCAAGGTTGCAAAAGACGCCTCCAAATTTTTTAAAGACGCAACTTTAACTTTCAGGCTAATCGAAAGTTTATCGTAGACTCTTTTACTTTCTTTGGGTATCAAGACGAGTAAGTTCTCGAACACTATACTAGAGGGGGGAAATTCAGGTTTCTGGGTCAACATGTGCGCAGAGAGCCCAAGTTTTATATCTTTCTGGTGTACTTAAGTGAAAATCTCACATTGTAAACAAGCTACAAAAAAAAAAAAAAAAAAATCTGTCATTTATTAGTTTTGTTGATGTCTCTGTTCTGCCAGGCCCGGGTAACCTCTTTGTGTCGTGAATCAGTGTCTTACTACGCTAGCTTTAGTATTTCATCGGCAGGACCACTCACACAGGCCAAGAGAAGCTGGCCTGGTTCTACAATGTATCAGGTACCTAATTACATAAGGATCACCTACTAGAGTTTCAGGCGAATATCTTTTACGAGCTTACGACCATAGGTGTAATATAACTGCTCTGGAAAATTGTTAAGCTTGCTATTGAACCCATTCGTTTTATTCTAACCTCCGTAACGGGCTTATTTAGTAGGGGATCTTACGGCAAGTATCCTGCACTTTGAGTTAAAATAGTGCCACTCGGATATGTAGTTTCCCTGATCCAACTAAGCAGGAATCGAAGTGCCCCACTCTCACAGGTCGAGAGAATCCAATATGTCGGCTATAAAAATTGCCGCCTCTACGAATTCATAGTGTTAGTTTTAGACTATATCTCATTAACTAAAAGTCGAATCTTCACTACTCGAAAACTAAACGACGTAGTATTACATTTTATTCTAACCTCCGAAACGGCCTTACTTTGGGCCTGAGACCGGTGATATAATCAATGAGATAAATAAAGAAATTACAATCGATTTTTAGTTCCTTTGAGATCTTCTCTTAAGCAGTTAGGTGGTAAATACTTATGGGTTGTTAATGCTGTTTTCGCTACGAACTGACCAACACTTGTCGTTACAAAGCAACCAAACTGTGGGCAAATCAAGTATTATTTTCAAAAAGTTCATTGCATGTTTTAATTAGTAACTAAGTGCCACACATTTCATAGAGCAGAAAAAATCATTCATTTCAGAAGTGTCTTGATGAAATTCTCCATATCCTAGTTCTTGAATGAGAAAGTAAACTGATATTATCTTGATAAGAATATTGTTTCACATTTCGAATTTCTGACATCCTTTTCCCCTCTAGTGGTATTTATTTACTCATCTTCTTGGTGTGTCAGTGCTGACTTTCTCGGAAGAATTAATCACCTTCACACTTGTCTCGCGTCTCGACTTGCTTTTCTCAAACAACGTTTGGATAGCTATTCATCTACTGACAGCTTCACTACTACGATTGAAGAATTGTGAGATACACACAACTCCTTTGACATAAGCAGTGTAGTCCTTCTTTATATCTTCCATAATTCAACATCAAGTGCCAATAGTATATATATATTCTACTCTTCTGAATACAGTATATAAGTGCAAGAAAATTAGACAAATCACATGTGTTATAACATTAGATCAGGCAATATACTGGAAAAGTCTTCAAATCGTACTTGCACCTGAAGAAATTTCTGAACTGTCCAAAGTCGTACCGCCCATAGGAGCTTTCCACTTAAGTAATTTCTAGGTACGATCGGATACATTATGTGAGGAAATGGTAAAGAAGAACCTTGGGGTATCCTGTACGCTAAGACAATAGTGTAAATGCTGAATGGCCATGCCTACTCAAAATCATTAAGAACCCATTTCTAGACTTTGCTCGGCGACCTTTACATCTGATTATGAAGACATTTACAACCCTCTGAAGAGATTACAAAATCGAGGACGTTCGATCTTATTCATCAATGCCTGGACGAGAAAATCAATATGCACCTTTATCAAGAAAATGATGTTACATAAGAAAAACGATATCGAGGAATTCTGAAAATTAAGACGGTGACCCTTTCTGAGCCGTGTAATATATAGTTAATTTCAGAACCGTATTGCTGACCTGTGAGTAAACGTTGAGAAGATTGACAAATTCCCATTCTCCAATAAGCTTAATAAGAGTGTGCGATATGGCAGTCTGTACTTTATGATATACCTTGTGAGCCAGAGATAATTTAAAATTCTATTTACCAAAGATTAATGTGAGAGATACATAGCGTTATCAATATAGCATCTTGATAAAGTGAATCAAAGTTGCAAAAGACACCTCTAAATATCTTATTGACGCAGTTTATCTTTTAGGTTAATCGAAAGTTTATCGCAGTCTCTTTTACTTGATTTGAGAAGCATGTCGAGCAAAGTTCTCGGACACTATACCCAAAGGGAAAATTCAAGGCTTCTGGTTCAACATGTGGGAAGTAAGCGTAGAAGGTTTTATATTATTCAGGTACACTTAACTGAAAATCTCCCAATTTAATCTAAGTACAAAAAAAAATTTCAATTCAACATTTGTTGATGTCTCTGTTCTACAACTGTTCTACCTGGCCCGTATAACTCCTTTGTTTCGCGAAACAGTGCTTTGGTACGCTAGCTTTAGTCATTTAACGGCAGGACAAGTTTCACAGGTTCTACAAGGTAATCACATACCTAATTACATAAGCATCTCCTACTAGAGTTTCAGGCCAATATCTTATACAAGTATAAGATCATAACCGTAATATAACTGTTAAGGGTAATTGTTAAGCTTCGTGGGCTTCTGTCTGAAAAGCAGCTTGGTACAGTCGCAATGGAACAAGGTGCTGAGAATTAATCATTGATTTTCCTTATGCCGTATAAAATCTAGGGGAATAAGTTGAAACCAACTGAGATCGGCGTGTAGCACTGCTTTCATTCTTACGATCCCGTCTTGGATAAAAATGTACATGGAGTATTTCCTTTACGGAATATCCAAACATCGTTATTTATTAATACTGTTAAACTTTTCTTCTTTGTAGGAGACTCGAAAACTAAACGGTAGTTACACAATTTTATGTGTCCTTGCCGATGGCTCCATCCTTGGAGTCAATTATCTGGTGTTTAACATCTTAACAGATAACAAATAATAAAAAAATGTTATAAACATACTGTGAATGAAATTATAGTAAGCGAAAGTGATATCTAAAAGAACTGGGTTAGCTCGTTATATTAAATGTGTCCAGCTAATATTTCGTTTTCTCTTCTGGTACCAAAGCCGTTCGCTCGTGTTAGAGGATTCCATAATAGGTAAAGAGAAAAATAAACCACCTTCATGTTTTATAATTTGTCTTCATTCCCTTATTCAGAGTTATATCAAGATGGTGTTCGTGTACATTTAGTTCGATCTATAACGCGGGGACGTTAAAAAAAAGGCTTCATTTTTACTGATAGGAACTGATTGGATCAACAACTAAGTCGTTGCGAATGACATATTGGTTTTGTGCTGCTTATGTTCGTCAACATCTATACCAGGTTTTCTTTCGATCTGCCATTTGTACATGAACACTTTTGTCAGAAGTCACAAAACATTGAATACTTCATATCTGCTCTTTTATACTAAGATGAGGCTCGTTCACAATCCTATCTTGCTGTGACTCATTATCTACAGGTAACTAAGTTTATCCGGCTGGAGCTGATGGTACCTGTGTGGGTCCAGGAATTCGTATACACTAACCTCATTCGTAGGCTTCATGCTTAGATAATTTCTCTCTTGGACTGTACTTCCGAATTAATGCTGTGCAGCTGCCGTGTTAGTAGGGGGAAAAGTGGCCATATTAAGCTTTGTAAGTACTTCCTTCTTATACCTGATGTGGCTTATACGAGGGAGGACATGTTTTTTCTCTATATTTACGAATAAGAAATATCTAATCTTGACCATTTTGTCAGGATTGAGAATTGGTTGGTTTAAGACTTGCACTAACTTTTACAGTCTTTCTTTTTGAAGGTTCTTGTAGGCTGGAACTATTCACTCCTCAGTATAGCTGAGGTAGTGTCTAAGCCTGTTGCATCATGAAGAAAGTGAAAGCAGTCTTTTAAAGACTCTAGAGTTTCTTCAATTTTAATAATTTCGTAGCATTTACGTAGCAGCTCTGCTTGTATGTGGCCTTAAGAGAAACACCAAATGCACATGAAGTCTTCTAGGAAGATTCTTAAAACACTTGTTCTGACCCATAAACATCTGCAGATTTCCCGTTTGTAGTTGTTTGCATTCTTGTTGTCCATATACAGCTATCTTTTGCTCCTTCGAAAACTGTTTGCATCATTTGAAGACTGCAATATTCACCGCATTCAAATTGATGTTCTTGAGAATTGAGAAATTATCACATTAGGAAGGACGCATCAGCTCAACGTGCCGCTTAGATGACTAACTGTTTTTCACAAAAGTCCTGTAGATCTTTTCCTATCGTAACAGTATTTAGGAATCAAGGATTATTCTTTCTAATGTAGCGTCTGACGTTGAGTTAATCCCCCGGAAGATTTCGTGGCTTTCATATACCACCACTATATGCTTTTATACCTTGTTTAACTATATACCTTCATTTAAAATTACATGACAATCTGGTTCAGTGTTAGAAATGAGTACACTTCGTAAGCCTCAACATTTGGCGATTAATCGGGTACAAATTTCTGGAGTAGCTTTCTGCTCTTAAAATACACCTTAGAGTAGGTGGACAGGACACGTAACCTCTATTCACGTCAGCGAGATGAGGTAGTGTTGATTTTAATAAATATGATTACAAAAATTCTTCTGGTTGATCATTCCTGTTCAAATATGTAAGGTGTTGAAAAGCTAATACAGTTTTGTACTAGCCTGTTCCTGAGCGGAAGCTTACCAGAAATTAACTCACCGTTGAGAAAACGTTGAGAAGTTTAAGAAATTCAATTCCTCCAATAAGTTTAATAAGAGTGTACTAAATGGCAGAATGTAGTGCAAGATGATCCGTGCGAGCCAGTGAGATTTGAGGTTTTATAGCCTAAAGGTTAGTGAGAGAGATACGTATCGCTATCAATATAGAATCTTAATGTAATAAGTCATGGTTGCAAAAGACCCTTCGAAAATTTTTATAGACGCGTTTAATTTTTCGGCTAATCGAAAGATTATCCCAGTCTCCTTTACTTTTTGTGTCCTGCGAGACTAAGTTCTCCGACACTATTCAAGGTTTCTGCTCCAAGATGTGGGAAGTGAGCCTTGGAACATTTATATCTTTCAGGTGTACTTAACTGAAAGTCCCCTAATGTCTAATAACCTAAATACAAAAAAGTCTGTCAATTGATATAATTGTTGATGTCTCTGTACTACACATGTTCTACCAAGCCTGTATAACTTCTTTATATTCAAGTTCTTGAATGAAATAGTAAATGATAAAACGGTAGTATTGTCTTGATAAGAATATCGTATCACATTCCGTAATTATGACATCCTCTTCCCCTCTAATGATATATACTCATGTTCTAGGTGTGTCAATGCTGTCTTACTCGGAAGATTTAGTCAAGTCTTCACTCGCGTCTCGCGTTTCGAGCTATACATCTTGTGAAAGTTTCGCCACAACGATTGTAGAATTGTGAGATACACACATCTCCTTTTGATATAGGCAGAGTAGTGCCTCTGTAATTCTTCAATAATTCTACATCAAGTACCAATACTCTATTTCTAAACTTCTGCATATAGTAAAAAAGTACAAGAAAAGAAGATACATGTTGTTCTCTTATAAAAACGAATGTAAGCAGTAAGCATCCACTACAACGAACCTGACGTAGTAATATTTGATAAGAAGCGTATTGAGATTAAAATTTTTTAATAGCAACTCACATGGTGTAATAGACTATAATCTGTTAAATATTACATTCATAAGGCAAAAGATTTAAGATTATCTACAAGGCTTACGGCTGTGGCTTTCTGAAGAACTAATGGTATTACTAATTGAAAATATCAGGATGCATTTAGATAAAAAGATAATAACAGTAGATGTCAAGATCCGCTATGATACTTGCATTAGAACGAATCGAATCACTTTGCAAGCACTACAACGCACTGGGTGGATTGAAATCGAAAAAGTAGGGAGTTCATATTGTCCTTAGGGCAAGCAAATTCGAAATATCGTAGTTTAAACCCAGTGACATGTGGAACAAGAAGTCTTTAACTGAGAAAGAATGTATATCAGGTTGAGCTATTAATGTATTGTTTTCGTAAAACTAGTAATGAGAAAGCGCGTTAAAATCATGAAAAAGTTGATGGGTCACTTGCAATAGGCCAGGCATCCCGGAATAATATTCATCTGCAACGTCAGACATCACCTTAAAATGTGAACGTTAACAGTAATGTCACTTCACTGGTTTGTAACAGTATTCTAGATTGTTTAAAAAGATATATTAATAAGGGATGAAAGCGACCGCTAAGTGATGCGGTGCTTATAGAATAAATTTTAAAAATGGACGGAGGTTTTCAATTTTTAATTACGGTTTAGGATGCAACAGGCGTGCCAATAATTCGAGTGTCCTTTTAAGAGGTATCCGGTAAGGCTAAGCGGCTTGTAAGTTCTTTCTTAAAATGCTGCGAAATGTAGAAGTCAGCAGTGGACATCGACATGTATTCCTAAATTCCTTTTGGCTTACAGCTAGTAAAGGAATTTAACACCGAGTCGGAGACCGCAAGATCTTGTGTTTTTTACCTAGGTTCTTAAACGAAGCAGTAGTGCTATTAGAGCTACTTAACTTACCTGATAGAGAGGCGTACCAGTTAAAGAAACCGTGGATTTACTTCTCCCTTTAATAACACGATGGTATCACAGACGTATAGTTTTGGTAACGTACAGCTGTTTGTCTTATGCGGGCTCTTGGGAATGAAAAAATTGTGTTACGAAATGTAAAAAACTTAAGTATTAATTGGTCAATGATAATCAAGCAATAGCTATACTTCTCATTAATATGCAACTATAATACTATTTGACAGTACTTCCTGCTGGAGAAATCTACTTAGAACTTATAATGTTCTCACATTTTTCTACTTCGTTAAATTTTTCTACTTCGTTTCATCTTAAGAGTTGTGTTCTAACGGATTTATAATTTTTACAAAGTCTATTGTGTGAACTCTCGAAGCTATCAAATATGCTTTTAGTTAGCGTCTTTGCAGCTCACTAGAGCTTAAATACAGAGTTGTGTAGGTTTTACTAGGTTCCGATCTATCATTAAGAAATTTTCCCGATTGGCTTCTGTAAAACTTTTATGGAACCCATTATATTCTGACCTTCGAAACAGCCTTACTTTGGGCCTGAGACCCGTGATCAGGATCGATGAGACAAATAAAGAATGAATTTTAAGTTCTTTTGAGATCTTCTCTTAGACGGTTATGTAGAAAATATTTACGGTATAGTCAGTCCTGTGTTCGCTACTAACTTAGTAACACAGCAGATGGTTTCATTGAAGGCAACTACGGTATCAGATGATTACAAGAAATAAACAACTAAGGAACCTTCACAATTCGCAAAAAATGATTCTTTGGAGCGAAGTTCCAGGTGCTCAATGGCCACGAAATTTTCTGAGAGATTAACTCAGCGTTAGCAAGATTAATCCTCATTCCCAAATACTGTTACGATAACAGAAGTTCTACATGGCTTTTTGGAAAACGGTTTGTAATCTGAGGGGCAAGTTGAGATGATGCCACCTCTTAGTGTGATAATATCTCAATGCACAAGAATATCAATTCGACTCTAGTGATTATTGCCGAGTTTCGTTGACTTGTTTTAAAACCCACACGTAGAAAAAAGAGTCCTACTACACGCAATGGTGTGGACTTAAAGTGGGAAGTGAAATCTCCGATAAGTACGTATATAAATAATGTTAAGCGCTATTTTCATCTTATATGTTATGGATATAAAATACAATTAGAAATGGAAAGTGCCGAAACACAAAAAAAATCTTTCGGGAATTATCTAGAACGTTCGAAGTTAATTCTGCCATTGAAGGAACGACTATTCAATCAGAGTTTTAAAAAACTTTGAGATCAATACTACACGGATCAAATGATGCAATCACTTTTCGAAGGAGTAAAGGGCTGTATATGGTCAACACTAATGGAAGAAACTACAAGCGGGAAATCTGTAGCTTTTGATGGTTGTGATTCCGATCATTTTAGAATCTTGATAGAAGACATCATGAGCAGTTGCTCATTCTCTTAAGGCCACATACGTATAGGTCATCGTATTAATTTTGAGATTTTAACGACATTGTTTTTTTCATACAGTTTCATTTCCTTGCAATTGTTGCATACTGAATTCCTCATCCAGACATTGTTGAATAAGATCACTGATCTTAGATTTTGTCGTCTCCTCAGAGGATTGTAAATGTCTTCGTAACCACATGTAAAGATCGAAGTGCAAAGTCTAGAAGCGACTTTTCAATGATCTTGAGTAGTCATGGCCATTCAGCATTTTCATACATACTACCCCAAAGATTTTCTTTACCAATTCATGACATAACTACTCCAATCGTGGCTAGAAATTCCTTAAATTCCTAAGGGCGGTACAACTTTGGACAGTTCTACAATTTCTTCAGTTGCAGGTACGATTTGAACACCTTTCTAGTATGAAAGCTGATCTAATGTCATAACATGTTCTTTGTCGACTTTCTTGCACTTATTTTCTGTATGCACAAGAGTAGAACATATAATAAAGTTACTTGATATTAATTATTGTGGAAGAACTCGATTTTCGAGAATAATAATTTGTATATTTTAGATTTATTGTTATGTTTATGTCTCGAAATCGTTAAGTAAGGTTATGGGAATTTAATGTTGAATATGTAAAGTTAATGCAAGCTGCACAATCTCGCTAATAGTTGTGTCAGCAATTCATTGTAAACAGTTGTGTATAAGAATGTCATCGTAACGTGTCTGGCAATGTAGGAAGGAAATGTTGAAAATGTGTCTTTCCTCACATTAGCCAGATTCTAGAAATTGTACAAAACGTGAATTTGTGGGATTTTATGAATTTCATGAGATTACGGATGTACGGAGAATTGCTTAGAATCGGGAAGTCAGAACGTGTCGAGGGTTGCAGTTTTGAGTTTTGACACATGGAAGGAATTTGTCTCTCCATGTGAAAACGGTGTCGCACGTGCCACAGCAGACGGAAAAGCAGACGATGGTAGTTGGACACGGCCAAACAAAACCACAGGACGAGAAGGTTTTGGGTGGAGTTCCGAGCAATTCGAAGGAGAAGTTCCTGAGAGTTCTAGAGAGTTCGAGAGGATCAGTTCCTGAGTTCTTGATGATTAGTTCTGAGAGTTCCAAGATTGTTCATTGACTTTGAAGATACTTGGGTTCGAGTCTGGAGAACCAAGTTACATTTAATTATCCACCAGATGATAGGAGAAAACAGTACGTTGTACTTCAACATATTCAAACGACGCAGAACTTCGAGGGAGATTTACATTGAGAGGCCCATTCCTCAATGCCCACTTTCATCGTCCAACAACAAGGAGCGTCAGCTTAAGGAGCAGAGTTCAACACCAGAACGACGTGGGACAGCAACAGATTTATCCAGGTATGTGTGACTCCGAGTCAGAATTCAAAGCTCAATACTTGATCGTACTATACCTTACTGGCAAATGACTCCGAATATCCGTTATAGCAAACATTCAGAAATCTCACAGTTCATACATCAGATTACAGAAATACATTGTTTTATGTGAAATAAAGTAAACATATATTTATTTGTATAATCCCCATTTTGAGGTTGTCATGGTGGTGAGATGCTGGTCTTAAGATCTTTTAGATCAAAGGTACGATTCCAGTAGTTATTTAGAGCATGGTAGAGATGCTGGTTTGAGTTAGCAATTGTATCGGTCCCAGCAGACATGAATTACGGGAGTAAAATATGCGAGTTCAGTAAATTTAAAACAATAGTAAATTTAAATCCCTCCCTTCCCACCCAGGGTGAATTATGTGCGTTTAGTAAATTTAAACTATAGTGAATTTAAAATCCCTCCCGACCCGCCCATTTTATGGTGAATAATGTTAAAATTAGTAACTAATAAAATTGTTAATGAAACCCACCCATCCCACCCTCGCTTTGATTTAGCTTAACTGTAAAACAAGTGCGACGACTGAGTTCGATTCTCGATCGAATAAAAGAAATGTGTATCAGTTATATTAAAACAACGGATTACGTTTACTAAACATAGTAATTAAATGATAGTTTGTGTTATAATATTAAGGATAATAAAAGTAACAAATACAGTAATAATATTGCGAGTTTACAACAATAATATTAAGAGAAAAGGAAGTGAAATAATTTCGTTGTATTTATGTTCTGGACACACAGAACAGATGCATGTATCAGGCAGGTTGTGTTGAACGGAGGACGAGAGTCGCTCAAGCGATTAGGCACGAGTGTAGCCGAGTTGACACGAAGGTACAAGGTTACGTTGAGAGCCGCACGGAAAATTTGCTCCGTGTTGAAGCAGGCAGAATAACAGAGACGAAACAGTTGTTGTACAATACATTAAATATAACTCACATTAATCCTAGGATTAGACTATTGATTATTCAATTAGTAGTAAATAGTAAATAGTTATTACAATGTTGTCCCTAAAGAACAATCATAGGGTGCACTATCCTGTTCTTAAAGACAATGGAAAACCTGCGACGATGTTTAGTAAATCTAGGTACTATTCATTAGATTTAGGAGTTTTAAGATACTTTGCGGAATATTTTCCGACATATAACGTAACGAAAGAACAGACGTTTAGAGAGAACGTTCTGGGTCGCAGATACAAAAACTATTATATGATTGAATTCTCTGAGAAGAATTTCAGCGTTGATGATTTAGTAGAATTGGGATTCAGGAGACATTTCTTGTCCGTAATTACTGGTATTTCAGAGACAAATACATTAATACGCAACGCTATATTCTTCGCAATCAAAGATGAGCAACTAAAATACAAAGTATGTGCGTTATTTACTAGCAGTGCTAGTCAAGAGCTAGTGAATACATGGCTTGATCGTTTTAGAAATAGATTTGACTGCACTCAGGCAGTAAAAATTTCAGAGTTTGTTAGTACTATAGCGTTATACGAGAAAAAAGCAAAGATCATAGTGGCAAGCGATAAATCGTTGCTCGATTTAGTAGCTTTTGCGTTGTTCTTTAAACAACGAACACCTTGGTTATTAGCCTAGAGATGGTCAAGAAACTAGAAGAGTTTTTGTAGATATTAGTATTATTATTGGTTAGTATAGGTATTATTATTTGTTATATATCGGTATAGGATAAGGATATATTATTAGTAAATTATTATGATTTAGTATTTAGTAGCGATAGTAATTTGATTAGAAGATATTTTGTGTTAGTAATATAGGACATAAAAATATGGGTAGTTATAGTATTATTATTATTATTGGAAGAAAATCTGACTATCAATTGGTTTTATTGTAGTATGTTTTTATGGCATATAGTTTTAATATAATTTAAATAGTGACGTAGAATAAAAACAGGAAAAGACTATGGAGAAGAAAAGCAAAACAAAAAGAAAATGAAACATGAATGATTTTGTGTGATTAGTTTTGCATTAGGATTTTAGATGTAAGAGAAGGCAAGAATGAAAAAAACAAAACAAAAATGAATGATGCAATTGAAATAGAGTTAGTTTAGACGTAAGTTAAAATTAAGAAACCGTGTTAATTAGGCCAAACCTTTCATTAGGGGAAACTCTAATCAGGAAGGAAATCCCATTCTCTTCGAGTTAAAGTGGGTGCTTACCACACTTCGATGAGAATATTTTATTTATAATGCAACATAAGTCTTCCGTGATTGTTGAAAAGAGACACAGGAGTTGACTCGTACATCACGTGTAAAGCCGTGCAAATTTTTTTTTGGTGGAGATATCCTTCATTTTTAGCTAATCCCTTAGCGTAAGATTAAAATTAAGATAGAATTAACTAGTTAATAAATCATTCGATATTCTAGGGAATTCTAGGATAGTCAGAAGAGAGAGAGAGAGATGTTAGTAGAGCATCTAATAGTAGAAATAAAATATAATTATATTCTTCTAGTATAAAAGTAAAAATAGTCTAGATTAATCGATTCAGTTGTATTAGTCAGGAAGAAAGAGGAAAAGAGAGTTGGATTTAGGAATGTGAGTATTGAGAAGAAGGAAATTTTAGTGGAAGATAAATTTAGAATGTAATTATAGACGTAAGACGTAAAAGAAATAACCATCAGTAGATCTATAACATAGACTATAATTAATAATAAAATGTGGAGAGAGAGAAGAAGATAGAAATAATAATTAATAATAAATAACGTTAAATAAATAAATAAGAGTAAGAAGAGAGAAGTAATATTGAATTTATAGATTTAAGCATGCATCGACGAGTAGATATATAGATAATTATGTATGCATATATGAGCGCAAGGAGTACTCCATGAGAATATAAGAAATAGTTATAAATATAGAATATATGAATAAAGCGATTCGAAGGAGAAGTTCCTGAGAGTTCTAGAGAGTTCGAGAGGATCAGTTCCTGAGTTCTTGATGATTAGTTCTGAGAGTTCCAAGATTGTTCATTGACTTTGAAGATACTTGGGTTCGAGTCTGGAGAACCAAGTTACATTTAATTATCCACCAGATGATAGGAGAAAACAGTACGTTGTACTTCAACATATTCAAACGACGCAGAACTTCGAGGGAGATTTACATTGAGAGGCCCATTCCTCAATGCCCACTTTCATCGTCCAACAACAAGGAGCGTCAGCTTAAGGAGCAGAGTTCAACACCAGAACGACGTGGGACAGCAACAGATTTATCCAGGTATGTGTGACTCCGAGTCAGAATTCAAAGCTCAATACTTGATCGTACTATACCTTACTGGCAAATGACTCCGAATATCCGTTATAGCAAACATTCAGAAATCTCACAGTTCATACATCAGATTACAGAAATACATTGTTTTATGTTAAATGAAGTGGACGTATATTTATTTGTTTAATCCCCATATGAAAACCTCTTGCAAGTTAAGTTATAATTTACCCACTCATTCTAGATGGTGAGTGGAAGGCGCCTAGTAGCACTCATCTTTGCATCCCCAAATAGGCACTGAGTGGCTAGGTTGTCATTATTGAAGAATTACAGAGGGCCCTCACTTCTTATATAAAAAGGTGAGGTGTGTATCTCACCATTCTATAGCAGTTGTGGCGAAGCTTTCGTAAGAGGAATAGCTATCCAAAGGTTTTTTGAGACATGGAAATCGACACGCGAGACGCGAACGAAGCTTTGATTCAATGTTCCGAGTAAGATAGTATTGACTCACCAAGAACATGAGTATATAGCATTCGGGGGAAAGAGGATGTCAGAATTACGCAATGTGATACAATATTCTTATCAAGACAATGCTACAGTTAAAACAGAATACATTTTCATTCAAGGACTTAGATATGGAGTATTTTCATCAAGAGACTTCTCAAATGAACGACTTTTCTGCTCTATGAAATGGTTGCACTTAGTTACTATTCAAGCTCACAGTGAGCTTATATGGAAGATTATTTCATTAGTCCACAGTATGATTGCTTTGTGATGACTTGTTTTACAAAGGTAGTATGAATCCATTCGAAAGAGGTTCGTGTGTTAAAGAGGATAAGCGATTCCAGGACTCACAGCTACCATAGCTGCAGCCGTATAAGCTTACTTACTTGAAGGAAAAAGTGACTGCAAGATAAGATTGTGAACAGGCCACATGTAACTTTAAAGAGCCGATATGAAGTATTCTATTTTTTTGCATGCTGCCAAGGGAGTTCATGTACAAATGACACATCGGCAGACAATCTGATATAGATGATGACGAACAACAGTTGTAGAAAACCAATGTGTCATTGACAACGACTTAATTGTTGATCCAAACACTTATGATTATTATTATGTATTAACGTCCACGCCTTATAGAAAAAACAAATGGACTTGAAGGCGATCTTGATGTAACTTTAAATGAAGCTATAAAGATAAGGTATAAAACATAAAGGTGGTTTATTATATTCTTTACATATTTTGGAATCTTTTAACACGAACGGCCTTGGTACCCGAAGAGAATACAAAACCGTAGCAAGACACATTTAATTTAAAGTTCTAAACTAATTCATTTGGATATCACATTCGAGTACTACAGTATAATTAAATCAGACTGTTTTCAGAGAACATTGTATTACCTAGTGCAGACATAAAATTATATTAAGAGGAGGTGTCGAGATACATGCTGTTCTTTTACCAGAAAAAATGCAAGCATTAAGCATGCACAACAACCAGCCAAACATGGTTTTATTTTATAAGAAGCGTAATATTAGAACTTTTGAATTGCAACTCACACGCTGTAATATACTAAAATCTGTTGAAACATTACTTTCATATTGCAAAAGATTTAAGATTATCTAGAAGGCCGCCGGCTACAGTTTTCTGTAGAAATAATGGTATTACTAATCATAGATATCAAGATCCATTTAGATAAAATGATAATTGCTGTAGATGTCGAGGTCCGCTATGATTAGAATGAGTGGAATCAGTTTGCATGCATCACAATGGGAATAATACGGCAGGTCATATTGTCCTTAAGACTTGCAAATTCGAAATATTCGAGTTTAAACTAAGTGACGGCGGAACAAGAGTCTTTAGCTGATAAAGAATGAATAGCTCTTAAAGTATTGTTTACGTAAAACTAGTAAAGAAAAAGCGCGTAAAAATGATGGTGAAGTTGGTAGATCAATTGCAAAGGCAGGCATCCCTGAACAGCTGAAGCTGTTTGTAATATGCATCTGTAACTTCAGAAATCACCTGAAATGAGAACGTTAGAAACATTAACGTGGACATCACTTGACATAATTTTAATGGTATTTTACATTGTCTCAAAAGGGATATTAATCAAGGATGAAATCGATCTCTAAGTGATGCAGTGATGAAAGGAATTATTTTGAGTTTGGACGGGGATGTTCGATTTTTAATTAGTGGTTTACGGTGCAACAGGATATGCAATAATGCGAGGATTCTCTTTCGAGATATCCGTTAAAGCTGAACGGCCCTTAACTTCGTTCTTAAAATGCTGTAAAATTTAGAAGTCAGTGGTGGACATCGGCATGTATTCCTTAATTCCTATTGGCTTATAGCTAGTAAAGGAAATCAACACCGAATCGGAAACCTCAGTATTTTGTGCAGAGTACCTAGGACTTGAAACAAAGCCGTACTGCTTTTAGAGCCAGTTAACTAACATTCTAGAATGGCGTACCATTTAAAAAACAGTGGATTTATATCTCCCTTAAATAAGACGAGGCTATCAGAGGCGTATAACTTTGGGAATGTACAGCGATTTCTTTTAGGAGGATCCTTGGGATTGAAAACTACTGACACCATATGTAAAAAAAAAAAAATTAAAGGTAATATTTTATGGATGATAATCAAGCAATAGCTATACTCACCGTTTAAATGCAACTACAATTCTATCTGAGAGTGCCTCATGCTGAAGAAATCTACTTAGCAATCATAACGCTATCACTTTTTTTTTTTATCGTGAGCCTGATAGAAACTGTTTAATCCAAAGAGTTGTGTTCTTAAAGATCTACGATTTAAAAAAAAAGTCTCTTGTGTCAACACTCGAGGCTATTAAATATGAATTTAATAAGATTCCTTGCTGCTCACTAGGGCTCACATACAGAGTGTTAGGATTCTCTAGATTCCTGTTAAAATTTCTATGGAACCCATAATATTTTAACTTCCTAAACAGCCTTACTTTGGGCTTGACAGCGGGGATCAGGATCGATGTTACAAATAAAGGATCGATTTTAAGTTCTTTTGAGATCTTTTCTTAGACGATTAAGTGGAAAATATTTACGGTATACTCAGTCCTGTGTTCGCTACCAACTTAGTAACACTGATCAACACAAAGCAACCAAAAAGTAGGCTAGTAAAATAATCCTTTCATGTAAGATGACTTATGCTTTGAGTAGTAACGAAGTCCCACACATTTCATCGAGCAGAAAAAGTCATTCATTTCAGAAGTCTAGAAGAAAATATTATATATTCAAATTCTTGAATGAAATAGTAATCTGATATCACGTAAAAATTGTCTTCATAAGAATATGGTATCACATTTCGTAAAACGGTCTTCCTCTTCCTTTTAATTCTATATTTGCATGTTCTTGGTGTGCCAATACTGTGTAACTTGGAAGATTATGTCAAGTGAACACTAGCGTCTCGCGTGTCGATTTCTTTTCTCAAACATCCCTTGGATAGTTATTCATCTTGTTAAGGCTTCATCTTGTTAAGGATTGTGGATGGTAAGATACACACCTCTCCTTTTGCACCATAAACTTTACAGTTTTTGTCTAATATCAATTTAGCAGTCTTATGAATCAAAACAGTTCTTGACACATAATTACCACATAGTATTGTTAATTTTTCAGGGAATGGCGAAGCATATACCATTCCTTATTATCTAAAGAAATCCACAAAGGGTAGGCTATGAAATTAATGTTTCGGTTTTGGCACGCAGCTTGTCATCTTTTCTAAGCAAAATTTGCACATCACTATACTCAGCAGATGGTATCCTCGGAGGCAAATACAGTATCAGATGATTTCAAAGAAATTAAAAACCCTCTTCTTAAAAACCCTTAATCTTTCACAATACACTGAAAAAGTGCATAATGAAGTCACGAATATATCTTTTCTCTAAGTTTTCTCAGCGGTGAGAAAATTTCTGGTAAGCTTCAGTAGCAGACTAGTTCACCAACTGTAATAGTGTTTCGACACTTTTCATATATGAGACGGAATGATCAACGAAAAGAATTCCAATAATCTTAATTATTAAATTCAACACTAACTCATCTCGCTGACGTGAAGAGAACTTGCGTGCCCCGTCCACAGACTCAAGAGCACAAAGCTACTCCCAGAAATGTACCCCATTAGTCGCCAGAAGCTGAGGCTTACGAAGTGTACTCATCACTAACACTGAACCAGACTATCATTTGGCCTCGTATGTTTGCGAGCATATCCAATGCCGTTGACCAGACGCATCCTAGATCATCAAGTAAATTCCTTTACAAAAAGAGAAGCAGCAAATTATCTGTAGAATTCTTCATAGGTCTTCGTTGCATATAGCGGAATATCATGGCAAACTGCCTGGAGTACATTTCTTGCACAGTCCAGCAGTTAGCCGTTGAAATTTGAAAAGTACGGCAGCTCATATTGTCCTTAGGGTTACAAATTCTAAATATTCGAATGACGTGTGGAAAACAACTCATTAGGTGAGATGAAAGAAATATCGCGGTCAGCTCTTAAATTATTTTTCGAGTTTAAATGATTTACAAGTTGGGTGGGTCACTTGCGATAGGACTGGCAAGTCTCAGGTGGTGAAGCTATTTGTAATATGCATCTGCAACGTCACAAACCACCTTTAAATGAGAACATTAAGAACAATAACGTGGATGTCAATTGAATTCATTCTGAGAGTATTCTACATTGTCTCAAAAGAGATATTAATCAGGGATGAAAGCGATCTCCAAGTGATGGTCATTAAAGAAATAATTTAGAAGATAGACGGGGTTTTTCGATTTCTAATTAGTTGTTTAATGTGCAACAACCGTGCCAATAGTTCGAGGGTTCTCTTTCGAGGTGTCCGGTAAGGCTAAGCGGCTTATAAGTTCCATCATACAATGCTGTGAAATTTAGAAGTTAGCAGCGGACATGGGTATGAATTCCTTAAATCCTTTTGCTTACAGCTAGTAGAGGAATTCAACACCAAATCGGAGGGCGCAGATTCTTATGTTGAGTACTTAGGACTTAAAAACGAAGCAGTAGTTATTTTAGAGGTACATAACATTTTATACAGTGGCGTACCTTTTAAAAAACCGTGGATATACATCTCCGTTTAATAAGACAAGGGCATTACAGATGTATAGCTTTGGGAGCACACAGCGGTTTTTTTTTATGTGGGCCCTTGGGATTGAAATAGGTTGCGATACCATATGAAGGGTAAGGGGAAAAAACAAGGAATGTCACAAAACTGCATTTTCGAGAAAACGGCGTTTTAATATTGAAAACCGCGTACAAAGAATAGGATTATGAAATCTATTGCCACTTTTTACATGATGATTTCTACATCTACGCATGCATGGCATGGATAGTCTAATAGTGCCAAGAGTCACCAACAGATAGGACAAAGCACCCAAAAAATCACATAATTGGACATTCCTTGTTTTTTCCCCGTATCCTTCATATGTAGAAAACATAAGTACGAATTTATCAATGATAGTTAAGCAATTGCTGTACTTCCCGTCTATATGCAACTACATAATATTTGACAGTGCTTCCTGCAGAAATATCTAAGTACTGATAACGCTCTCACCTTTTTCTTGATCGTTAACTCATAGAAACTGTTTAATTCCAAGAGTTGTGTTCTTACGGATATGTTATTTAAACAAAGCGTCCAGTGTGTTAACACTCGAGGCTATCTAATATGTATTTAATTAGAGTCCTTGGTGGTCACTAGGGCTTATATAGAGAGTTGTGTAAGATTCATTAGATTCCTTTCGATCATTATTAATATTTTCCCGATTTTAACCTGTAAAACTAGGTATGGAACCCATTATATTCTAACCTCCGAAACAGACTTACTCGGCGCCTGAGACCGGTGATCAGGATCGATGAGACAAATAAAGAACAGTTTTAAGTTCTTTTGAGATCTTCTCTTAGACGGTTAGGTGGAAAATATTTACGGTATAGTCAGTCCTGTGTTCGCTACTAACTTAGTAACACAAATCATCGCAAAGCTACCAAAGTGTGGGCTAATGAAATAAATCTCTTGATATAAGCACACTATAAGCTTTGAGTAGTAAGTAAGTGCAACACATTTCATAGAGAAAAAAATTAAATTTTCAGAAGTCTGTTGAAGAAAATTCTCCATATATAAGTTCTTGAATGAAAAAGTTTTCTTATATCAGGTAGCATTGTCTTGATAATAATATGGTATCACATTTCGCAATTCTGACATCCACTTCCTCTCTAATGCTATATAATCATGTTCTTGGTGTCAATGCATTCTTACTCGGAAGAGATAATCAAGTCTTCGCTCGCGTCTCGAGTGTCGATTTCCTTTTCTGAAACAACCTTTAGATAGCTATTCATCTTGCGAAAGCTTCGCCACAACGACTGTGGAATGGTGAGTTACACACCTCTCCTTTTGATATAAGAAGTGCAGGCCCTCTGTAATTCTTCAATAATTAAAATCAAGTATCTTTACAATAAATGCTACTCTTCTGCATACAGTAGATAAGTTCAAGAAAAGTGGACAAAGTACATGTGTTATGACATTACATCAGCCATTATACTTGAAAGGTGTACAAATCGTACCTGCAGCTGAGGAAATTTTAAACTCTCCAAACAGTTTGTCATCTGAGCGGCACGTCGAGCTTTTGCCACCTTCCTTGTGTGATAATATGTTAATGCCCAAGAATATCAATTCGACTGTGGTGAATAAAGGCCAGTTTTTGTTGAATTCTGTTCAAAACACACTTAGAAAAAAAGAGTCCTTCTACACGCTGTGGCGTGGACGAAAAATTTCAAGTCAAATCGGCGTTAAGTACGTATATAAATTATGTTAAGCGCTATTTTCACCTTATATTTAATGGATATATATTACAATTAGACACTGAGAGTACCGAAAGACAAGAAAGAGCTTTTGGGAAATATCTGCAACGATCAAATATAATTCTGCCATTGAAGCCACGAAAATTCAATCACAGTTGTTGAGATACATGGAGATCAATAATAGACGGCTTCAAATAACGCAAACAATATTCGAAGAAGCAAAAGATCAACTACAACGTGAAATCTGTATCTATTCAATGATCTGATTTAGATCCTTAAGAATCTTGCTAGAAGACTTCATGAGCAGTTACTGATTCTCTTAAGGTCACATACAAGCAGAAGTGAAAGGAAATCCTACGAAATCATTACATCTAAAGAAACTCTAGGGTGACTAAAAGTCTGCTTTCGGTTTTTTTCATGATGGAACAGGCTGTGAAACGACCTTAGCTAAAATCAGGGGAAACAGTCTTAAGGATCCTTGAAAAAGAAAAAGAATTGTGCAAGTTAGAGTCTTCAAACAACCGAATCTTAATCCTGACCAAATTAGACAATTCTTATTAGCCATTATAGGGAAGGTAACATATCCTCTTTGGTATAAGCCATATCAGGTATAACAAGGAAGTAGTTACGAAGATTCAATATGGCCACTGTTACCCCTACTAACGCGGCAGCTGTGCAGCATTCAATTCGGAAATACCTCCAAGTTCAGGAGCGAAATGGGCTAAGCGAGGACCCAATGAAACGAGGTTGGTGTTTCAAAGAGGGTCTGCGAATTCCAGGATCCACACAGATAGCATCAAGTCCAGCCGGATAAGCTTACTTACCTCTAGATAAAAGGTAGGATTGTGAACGAACCACTGTTAGTGTAAAAGAGCCGATATTCAAGGTTTTGTGCATTCTGCCAAAGTAATTCATGTACAAATGGCAGATCGGGAGACAGTCTGATATAGATGATGACGAACAGCAGCTGTAGAAAATCATGTCATTGACAACGGCTTAATTATTGATCCAATCAGTTATGATTATTAATTGGTCTTATAGAAAAAACAAAATGGACATGATGATATTGATGTAACTTTGGTACCTGAAGAGAAAGCGAAAACTAAGCACGACAAATTTAA
This sequence comes from Thermobia domestica, assembly GCF_964235325.1. Taxonomy (NCBI): domain Eukaryota; kingdom Metazoa; phylum Arthropoda; class Insecta; order Zygentoma; family Lepismatidae; genus Thermobia; species Thermobia domestica. Next base: position 85,369,143 of record NC_137465.1, on the reverse strand, counting down.
TTTCAAAAGCAAAACCAATTTATGTAGATATCATATTCGCGTAATAACATTCAATTGATTGAATATAAGAATCCAAATGAATTAGTTGAGCTCGTTAAATTTTGTCAGTCTTGCTACGATTTCGTTTTCTCTTCGGATTCCAAAGACGCTCGTGTTAGAGGATTCCAAAATGTGTAAACTGAATAATAAACCACCTTCATGTTTTATACCTTCCCTTTGTGCCTTTATTTAGAGTTAGGTCAAGATGGTCTTCATGTCCATTATGTTAAATCTTTAAGGCGGGGACGTTGTTACAAAATATTACTTATAACTGTTTGGATCTACAATTAAGTCGTTGTCACAGAATTATTGGTTTTCTACAGCGGTTGTTCGTCAAATCTATATCAAATTTTCTTCCTATCTACCTATGTACATGAACTCCTTTGTCAGAATACACAAAACTTTGAATAACTAATATCGGCTATTTTATATTATCATGTGCTTCGTTCACAATCCTATCTTGCACTCACTTTTTATCTATAGGTAAGTAAGTTTATCCGGCTTCTGCTAATGGTACCTGTGTGGTCCTGGAATTCGAATACATTAACCTCATTCGACTGGGTTCATACATAGACCATTTCGGTCCTGGACTTGGAGGTACTTCCGAATTGAATGATGCACAGCTGCCCTTTTATAAAGGGAAAAGTGCCATAATAAGCTTTATAACACTTCCTTGTTATACCACCGAGGACATGTTTCCTTTTCCATACAGGCGAATATGTAATGTCTAATTTGACCATTATGTGAGGATTGAGATTTGGTTGGTTTAAAACTTTAGTAACTTGCACAATTCTTTTTCTTTTTGAAGGAACTTTAAGACTGACAACTATTCTCTCCTGAGTAAAGATGAGGTCGTGTCACTGCCTGTTGCATAATTAAAAAAGTGAAATCAGTCTTTTAATGACGTTAGAGTTTCTTTAAATTAAATGATTTCGTAGCATCTTCTTTTAGTTCTATTTGTATGTGGCCTTAAGAGAATCAGCAACTGCTCATGATGTCTTCTATCAAGATTCTAAAATGATCTGAAACCCAACAATCAGCAGCAACAGAATTCCCGCTTGTAGTTAGTTCCATTATTGTTGTTCATATACAGTTTCCTTTACTCCTTCGAAATGTGATTGCATTATTTGAAGCCGTCTAGTATTGATCTAAAAGTTTTTCAAGAGCTGTGATTGAATCGTCGTGGCATGTTGCATCGTGAATTAAATTCAATCTTTCCAGATATTTCCCGAATGATATTTTTTCCTTCTTTCGGCACTTTCCATGTCTAATTGATTTTATATCCATAAAATATAAGATGAAAATAGCGCTTAACATAATTTATTACATATTCCGCAGAATGCACTTCCCATCCTTAGTCCACACAATTGCGAGTGGAAGGACTATTTTTTCTACGTGTGGGTTTTAAAAGACAAATCGCTTTTTCTCTACAGTCACTCGGCAATATTCAATGTAGTCGAATTGATATCTTTGCGCATTGAGATATTGTCACACGAGGAAGGTGGCATTATCTCAACGTGCCGCTCAGATGACAAACTGTTTTAAAAAAAGCCATGTATACTTCTGTTACCGCAACAGTATTTGGGAAGAAGGATTAATCTTGCTAACGTAGTGACTGACGTTGAGTTAATACCTCAGAAAATATCGTGGCCATTAAGCACGCTTCGATAAATATATCACTTGGAACTTCGCTCCAAAGAATCATTTTTTGCGAATTGTGAAGGTTCCTTGAATATTTATTTCTTGTTATTATCTGATACCGTAGTTGCCTCGAAGGATACCATCTGCTGTGTTACAAAGTTAGTAGCGAAAACAGGACTGTCTATACCGTATATATCTTCCACCTAACCGTTTAAGAGAGGATCTCAAAAGAACTTAAAATCGATTCTTTATTTGTGTCATCGATCTTGATCAGGGGTCTCAGGCCAAAGTAAGGCTGTTACGGAGGTTAGAATATAATGGGTTCCATAGAAAGTGTTACAGAACCCTATCGGGAAAATTTTTTAATGATAAACCGGAAACTAGTGAATCCTACATAACTTTATATGTAAACTGTAGGGCCTGCAAAGACGTTAACTAAATGCATATTTCATTGCTTGGAGAGTTGACACTCATGACACTGTATAATAATAAATCCATAAGAACACAACTCTTTGGATTAAACAGTTCCTATCAGGCTAATGATGAAGAAAAAGGTGAGAGCGTTATCAGAACTTCTAAATTTCGCACCATTTTAAGATTTTTGAGTTCCTTCCTTTTAAAACATATACTTCCAAGAAAAAGAAACAGTTCATTTTCGTGATTACGAAGGAATCCTATGAAATGATGTAGTTCGTGTTACATTTGTCCTTATTGCTACACCACTGTTTTCTCTTGTTGAAGATTTTATGCTCTCTGAAGAGTATATACACTATATCAAATCCACTCGCCTTGCATGAAATGTGTCCTCTTCTCTTAGAGCATATTTTAAGAAATTGCACTGGAAATAATCATAAAATGATTCTACTGATGCCGGTTGCAAAATGTGAACACCGCTGACTTTTATATTTCACACCATTTTAAGAAGGAACGTCGAAGCTGTTAAGCCTTACCGGACACCTCGAAAGATAACCCTCGAAATATTGGCGTGTTTGTGGCTCCCTAAAGCACTAATTAAAAATCGTACATCCAGGTCCATCTTGAAAATTATGTCTTCAGTCACTGAATCACTTAAAGATCGCTCTCCTCCCTGTTTAATATCTCTTTTAAGACAATGTAAAATCCTATTACAATGAAGTCAAGTGACATCCACGTTAATGTTCTTAATGTGCTCATTATAAGGTGATTTCTGGTGTTACAGATGCATGTTACAAAAGTTTCACCAGCTCACAGATGCCACCCCTATCGCAAGTGACCCATCGACTTGTCAATCATTTTAACTCACTTTCTTTTTACTAATTTTACGAAACAATAACTTACGGGCTCACCGTGATATTACTTTTCTCTCATCTAATGATTTCTTTTTTTCGCACGGCACCGGGTTTCGCATGTCGAATGTTTCAAATTTGCAAGTCCTAAGGACTATATGAGCAGCCGTACTTTTCCAATTTCAATCTACACGCACTCGTTCGTTGTACTGCTCGCAAATGGATTACACTCGTTCTAATGCAAGGATCATGGAGGTTCTCGACATCTACTGTTACTAACATTTTATCTAAATGAAACCTGATATCAACAATTCGTAATAACATTATTGCTTCAGAAAGCCACACCTGCAGCCTTCTAGATAAATCTTAAATCTTTTGCCATATCAAAGTAATCCTTCAACAGTTTTTAGTCTATTACAGGTTGTGAGTTGCAATTGAAAAATCCTAATCTCACTACCCTTCTTATCTAATATCACTATGTCTGCTTGGTAGTACTGAATGCTATCTGATTGCATTGTTTTTAACCCGTACCTCAACATCCCATCTTAGTAAAATGTTATCTGAATGTTTCGTGATGTCTGCACTTGTTAATACAATGTTCTCTGAAAACATTCTGAAGTATACTTATGCACATAACTATGCTTTTCGACTTTTGTCTTGCCAGTGTTAACGGCCCTCAGTTGGACTGTGCAAGAAATATACTCCAGGCAGTTGCCGACATATTCCATTATATGCAGCGAAAAACTATGCAGAATTCTACAGATGATTTAGTGCTTCTAATTTGTAATAGAATTTCCTGTGATCTAGGATGGCTTTGGTCAACGGCCATGGATATGTTCGCAAACATACCAAGCCAAATGACAGTGTGGTTCAGTTTTAGGTGAGTACACTTCGTAAGTTTCAGCTGCTGGTTGTGCAGTTCCTTTCTGCTCTTCAGAAAATACCTTTGAGTTTTTGCACAGGACACGGAAGCTCTATTCTTCATATTTACTTAAAGAAAAATAGTGACTGCCACATGTTCGTGAAAATGGGTCAATATGAAGTATGGGTTTTATGCGTTCTGCCAAGGGAGTTCATGTACAAATAGCAGATTGGATGATCAACAACAGCTGTAGTAAACCAATATGTCATTGGCAACGGCTTAGTTATTTATCCAAAATGTTATGATTATTATTTTGTAATAACTTCCCCGCCTTATAGATCTAAGAAAATGGACATGAAGACGATATTGATGTAACTTTAGATGAATTGTTTTTTTCTTGTTTAAAAAAATTTAAAATCTTTTAACACGACCGGCTTTGGTACCCAAAGAGAAAACGAAATCGTAGCAAGACACATTTGTTTTAACGAGATACCCAATTCATTTTGATATCACAATCGCGTACTACAATATCATTCAACTATATAACATTTGCTTATTTTTTTTATCTGCTAACAAGTTAAACACCAAATAATAAACTGCAAGGATTCTGCCATCGGCAAGGACATTTAAATTTTGTAACTACCGTTTACCTTGATCCTTTGTGACTGTACCAAGCTGCTTTTCAGACAGTGAAATTTAGAAGTCGGCACAGGTCATCGGCATGTATTAATGATATTAATGATAAATATTAATTAATAGATATTAATGATAAAGTCGGAACATAGTGAATCCTACACAACTCAGTATGTAAGCTCTACTGAGCTGCAAAGACGTTTACTAAATGCATATTTGTTTGCTTTGAGAATTGACACAGATGAGACTTTGTATAAAAATTAATTCCGTAAGAACACAACACTGGATTAAACAGCTCCAATCAGACTGAAGATGAAGAAAAATGTGAGAGCGTTATAAGTGCTAAGTAGATTTCTTTAGCAGTAAGAACTGTCAAATAGTATTAAAGTTGCATATAAACGAGAAGTAGAGCTATTGCAGGATTTTCATATATAAATTAATACTTATGTTTTTTACATTTGGTATCAAATTTTTTCAACCCCAAAGGCCCACATAAAGGTTGTTATACCATATGTAAAAACGTAATTATTAATTACGTATTAATTTATCATGATAATCAAGCAATTGCTATATTTCCAGTTCATATGCAACTACAAAACTATTCGAGAGTGCTTTCTGCTGAAGAAATCTACTTAGCACTCATAGCACTCTCTCGTTTATCTTGATCGTTACCTGATAGAAACGGTTTCATCTAAAGATTTGTGTTGTTATGGCTAAATTCCTTAAACAAAATCTCCTCTGTGTTAACCCTCGAAGATATCAAATATGCATTTAGTTTGCGTCCTTGGTGCTCACTAGGCTTACGTACAGAGTTGTGTAAAATTCACTAGGTTCCAATCTATCATTAACAATATTTTCCCGATTGTATCCAGTAAAACTTGGTATGGAACTGATTCATTATATTCTAACCTCCGTAACAGCCTTACTTTTTAGGGGATCTTACGGGAAGTATCCTGCACTTTGTGCTAAAAATGTGCAACTCGGATATGTAGTTTCCCTGATCCAACTAAACAGGAATCGAAGTGGCCCCACTCTGACAGGTCGGGAGAATCCAATATGTCGTCTATAAAAAATGGCCGCCTCTACGAATTCATAGTGTTAGTTTTAGACCATATCTCAACTAATTGTCGAATCTTCACCATTGAAAAACTAACGACCTAGAAAATGACAGGGTCTAAAAAATTAACAAAAGTTCTTACTTCACTCAGAAATTAACACCTACAAAAATTTCTTAATTTGGGACTTTGCATTTCTTGTGATGGAGTTTACAAATATTTTTTAAAATAACAAATAATAATTAGATTATTAGGTTATAATATAATTATTAGATTATATTACTTTTGGTTTATAGTTCATTCAGATTGGTTAATAAACCACGAAGTTATGACAATTTTAAAATTCACGTTGATTCGATTGATTTTCCCGAATAATGAAAGAGAGTTCATTTACCGTAAAAAAAAAAACTACTCATGGATGATGCATTGTACGAAACTAATCATTCTCTTCTAATTTGTTTCTCACTTTCCCACTTTCAGCTGAAGCACAAAGGAGCCTGATGAAGCCCGGTTATGTATCCCATTGGCGGCCAATAATTATAATACGTTAAGGTTAGTTTCCTGCGAAATATTGACCCGAGTATCTAGACTTATATACGAATACGCACAGAGCAATATCACCTATTCTGTTCCTATTTACTTTTACACATGAATTAAATTTAAGAATATCTTAAGAAAATACGTGCATAGCATTACGCTAGAAAAGTTTTATGGTTTCATCTTATTTCAATGAGAACTGCACAGGAGGACTTAAGAATCTGCAGTGCTCATGTATGTAAACCATAGACTTTGGTTTTACATCTTTTACAATATTATAAGGAAATTAAATAAAACAATATATTGTTATAAATTAGAAAGTAAATAATTTCTTTCGAATTTTAAAAACACAAATAGAACACAAACATTTGGTTCGATAATTTGAAATTCACAATATACCTTTTGTTATTTTTTTTTTTACGTGTAGAAACAGTTTTATGATTTCGACGAACAGTTAATATTACTCTGTGCAAGCTATTCTATAAAGAATCATACATGTAAGTTTTTCTATTTATTGGTACATTTCCAACGTGGTGTAAATTTACTATGGATCAACAGAATTTTCAAAAATATAGTGTACTACTTACATTAAAGTTTTATTGGTCTAGATCTTCGTTTTAAGTTTCCATCACCTTTCTACATGTTCCCCTACACACAGAACAAAAAAAAAGCAGCACGGGGCGCTTGCACTTCTACAACAACATATTGTGGTACATGTCTTTGCATTCACATTTCAAAAAGAATTTTCTACATGCTTCGTATACAACTGGAATGGAAGTCGATGTTGGAGTAAGTTCACTTCCATCGTCAGTCCATCCCCAGTTTACTTTTGAAGGAATATAAGCTGTCTTCAAAATTGCCTTAACCAGATATGTATAGTTTGGTATGTTGCAAGTTTGGTGTGAAGATACAAGGCATGACAAGTTGGAGGATTTCTCGCCGAGATTGATTAACTTGAAATGTTTCACTGGTTATTGAATATATTGGACAACATATCGTGGCAGTGAATTAAAACAATCTTCGTTTATAAGGATTATAGGGTGTGAAATTGTTAGGAAATCTGTGGCCCCCTCTGTATACAAAAGCCATGTTTCCCATGCTGATATATTTCCATTTCCGAGAAAGTATGACACTGTATCACATTCTGTAAACGCGTGGAAGTCTCTTAACGTAGTTGATTTTTCTTTTCCTTATGCTTTTCAAATATGATGGATTCCTGGCGGGAGCTCATGTGGTTCGGATTCCACGTTAATCAGTAGGTCCACGTCTCATATAGCCTCGCTGCTGAACGGGACGTAAAATTCAAAATCAATCAATCAATCAATCAAATATAATGAATTGGGAGAAATGGATGTTTCTTGGTGCAGGAAGATATTCATAATTCTTCTAGACCGTGTCGCTCAAAGTCGTAGAAAAACGATCCAGCATGTATTATAACAATTGTGTCTACTGTACGGATAACTATCTTCTTGTGTCTATTTAATGTTGCATCAAAGGAATATAACATGATCCTACTATCAGCTCTTCTAAATGATTTCTTTAAGTTTCTATTTTTATATCCATTGCTCGTTGCTACCTCAAAGTTACTTCCTTCCTTTTAACACATACTATACAAGAAAAAGAAACAGTTCTTTGTTATCGTGATTACGAAGGAAATCGTCCCATTTCCTAGGAAATGCTGTAGTTCGTGTTACTTTTGTCCTTATTGCTAAATCCCTGCTTTCTCTTGATTTTATGCTCTCTGAAGAGTATATACACTATATCAAATCCACTCGCTTTGCATGGAATGTGTCCTCTTCTCTTTGAGCATATTTTAAGAAATTGCACTGGAAATGTTTCTACTGATGCCGGTTGTAAAATGTGAACCCAAATTCGCCATCAAATAATAAAACATCACATGAATTAGGATAGTCTAGATGTATAACTAAATCCTACTTTGTGGAATGTGAATTATGCTACAGAGACTGGAATTGGTTGATTCTCGTGCTGAAAAAATTTATCCAAGTGTAGTGACTAACGTGTAGTAGGCAACAGAATAGCTCAACGTTCATCTAAAGTAATTTTATTTTATTTCTGTTTGTCTTGTTCATTTGAAGGGAAGAATGAAACACTAGAGAATATTTTTTCATAAGAGAAAGGAATTGCTTGGTCCATTCTACTTATCTTGTACAAATTCCTTGTACATATTAGACCCTTTTTGTTCTGCTTAATATAGGGATTCAATTACCGTATATCACCGCTATAGTTGATTCTGAAATCAACATTAACAAGTCTACTATTTTCTTCAAACGGATTCCACAAATTCGACGAAGACTTCTTTCATCTTTCCAACAGCCGATTTAAATTTTTCTTGCATCGACGAGTAATTTTCATGGTGATTATTATCAAAATCATTATCATTATATGACATTTTGAATTCGTTATTTAGCCTACTAATTTCTGGTCCCGCTGTCATCCATTTGACAAGAGCATTGAAGTAGTGTAAGAGACCAATCGCCCCGCCAACACCTTTTATAATTTTGTATTCAGTTTGTGAACCGAACTATAGCTATTGCAGAGAAAGGTCTTGATGTCTTTCTTATCACAAAGTAATAAATTTCGAAAGCATTCACAATCTCAGGATGTGTTTCTTCCAAATTCATCAAATCAAAAATGCGAACGGGTATCCAACGAGCATAGTTTAGGAGTTTCGTTACGGAAAACCATTCTGCAATTGGTTTTAGTGATTCAACGTACTAGGAGGTACTAGAGCATATTTATCGGGGAGAACAGGAGCAGTTCTCTTTTTTATATTAAGATTATCCAGTGAGACATGGTCACCTTGAATGACCATGTCTTAGACAGATGCTGGAAAATAGAAATGTTCGTACGATAAAAAAAATCCTTTGAAGTGCTAGAAGGGTTGTAGTCAATATATCCAATGTTGCAATTGTTAAAACACCTTGACGAAGAGTGCAAGTACATATATTTCGTCACTTTTGTTTTATCAAGCACTGAGAAATATTTGAAGATATTTCCTGTATACATGTAGACGATATACAATACCCTAGTGAATGCAATTCTTTTATGAAATATTTTTTACGAGTTTTAGCCTAAAAGCTCAGACCAACATTGAGAGGAAGGGGTTGCAAGCGATTGCGTTTGTGCCGTGCTGGTTTTGATTCAATATCTCCTGTCTTCTGCTGGAAGTTACAAAATATAAGTAGGCTAATAGTTTAAGTTGGTTGACTTACGCTGCTATTATGGGTAGCAGATAAACCATGAAGTAACATATTATCAGCAGCAGCTATTAGTGAAGCAGGAAATGAATCTTCCTGGCAGTGATTCTCAAATTTTTCTGCGAAATGACTCTTGTGGTTTACCATATCCTTTCGAAGCAACTTAACAACACGACTTAGTGCCATAGCATCTTCATCAATGCCTTCGTCCAACTCACTTATTGGGTGATATCAATAAAACGGAGAAGTTACTCATTACGCCCAATTTTGAAGTAGTTACTCGCATTGGTATCAATAAAAAGAGAACTGAGCACTAGTCGTCTCGGCTGACCTCGGAGAAGCCCTGCCCTTTTGAAGTAACCACACCTCTATTCTCGAGCCGAGTAACTACTCCGCGTTTGATATCAATAAAAATCAAAGACTCCTCTGTGATGCTAGTAACTTCTCCAAATTTGTGGAGCAAGGTAAATAGGTGACTCCGTGCGAAATATGGCAGAGTATATGATTGTTTTACTACGTAGAAAAACTTATAAACTGCATAGAAATGTTGGAAATGGAAATTTTAAAAAGCATTATAAGTTTATGAAAGAAAATGTAGTGATTAGCACATTTTTTAACGAGAATCAACCGAAATTCGGGGTGGTGGACTACGTAATGATGAAAAGATGCGGGTTTTCTTCAAGGGCGCCGATCCTGTGAGGGCCCGGACCCCCCAAAGCTCATGTGGGCCCCCTATTGTATCTATGAATATACAATATTTGGCATAATTAGAGTGCAATTTGTCTTAAAATCCCGATATATATACCTTCTGCATCTGAATGCCCCCCCCCCCAAATTTACAGAGAAATCGGTGCCCTTGGTTTTCTTGCGTTACTTGAGTGATCCGGGATTCCAGGTCGGAATGTCAGGGGATTCTGGTGTGGCTCAAAGTACTGTCTATGACTACCTGAAAATGGATTGTTTCCGGAATTGTGCGTAATACACAAACAGCAAAGACAGAGTGGCAAGAACAATATACATTTCCGGGTGCTATCGGAGCACTTGACTATACACAAGTCGCATTAAAGAAACCTAGTATTTTGGAGAGTAATACATTAATAGGAAGAGCTATTTCGTGGCTAAGCGGTTAGCGTACATGCCTTTGGCATAGGAGTCCCGCGTTCGATTTCCGGCAGGAGCTCATGTGGTTTGAATTCCACGTTAATCAGTGGGTTCTGTCTCATATAGGCACGCTACTGAAAAGGACGTTAAACTAATAATCAACTCAACTCAACGTTGATAGAAAGGGTGTATACATGAGAATGTATTTTGTTTATGTCAAGGCGAAAGGGGACTCGTATGGTGTGGAAAACGCAATCAGATGGACGTGATTTATGACGTGGGTGGCTGGACTTTTTAAAAAAGAAAACAAAGGAGCCAAGTGTCTGATTTCGTTCTTAAAGCCAAACAATCTACAAAGACCTTGGACAACACGTGATATGCGCTTGTCGTGTTAATCTTGATATTGCTGGATTCCAATCAACGTCCATCAGTTCCAAGAGGTTCGTTCCCGTGGTTTCAGTATTACTTTCTTCTTTCCCGTTTTTTTTTCCTGCCTTTTTTATTTTTGTTTTATTCTCGCTCGAATATTAAAGATTCTCTTTTGAATTTGTGTCTCAGTCGTAGATGTATTTGATACTTCTCTGTAATTGCCTTCAAACTTTCGGCTTTCCTTCGTTTACTTTCTGGTAACTGTGACTTTGAAAGTACCACTGGAAACTCTTTTACAATATCCACAAATGCACTTTGATTGAAGCTATCGTTGCTACTTGCCCGTTTCATGGCTTTTAAGATACTACGCCATAGGTTAGAAACAACGAAATGACTGCGCGATGAATGGGAGAAATGAGTAATCACTTCTTTTATTGACACGACTCAGTGCTACGTGCAGAGGAAGCGCGAGTAAACGTTCATAAATCTGGAGCAGACTAGACCTGAGTAGTGGCTTGTTTTATTGATACGAAATTGAGGGAGGAGATTACTCCAGGTGTAGTTACTCCGATTCTCGAGCAGGACTTCTCAGGAGTAGTTACTAATTTTTATTGATATCACCCATTATGTCAGATCCTTCTGAAAGTAAACCATATTATCTGCCAGACAGATGAGCTATTACCTCTGGCCTGTGACGAAGAATCCTTTCACAAAATCTTGTACTATGAACTTCAATATCTTCTGATTCAGGCTTCTTCATTATCGTCATTAGCCGTGTTTTGTACAGTATAAAAAGGTCGCTCATTTTGAATCGGCGGCTTCTTGGTAACAAGAATTGCGCAGGTGCCTTAAACTTCGCCTTTTTGTGTGATTCCAAGCTATTCCCGCTGAAACTTTACACGGGATTTACTCATTGTTACTTTGAGTACAAATACTTCGAGAATAGTGCAGTTGTGATTATTCCAAGTTTTTCAACACTTAGTTTGTTTTAGGTGGTTCCTTGGAGTTGAAGAAGGTTGTTATACCAAATGTAAAAAAAATAAGTAAAATTTAATATGATAATCAAGCAATTGGTATACTTCCCGTTCATATGCAACTAGAATACTATTCGAGAGTGCTTCCTGCTGAAGAAATGTATTTGGCACCCACGAAACCCAGTGACTTGCGAAACAAGAAATCATCAGCTGAGAAAAAAATAATAGCAGCGTGACCTCGTAAGTTATTGTTTTCGTAAAATTAGTAAAAAGATATTGAGTTAAATGATTGACAAGTTGATGGGTCACTTGCGATAGGGCTGACATCTCTTAGCTGGTGAAGCTTTTTGTAATATGCATCTACAAGGTCACAAATCACCTTAAAATAAGATCATTAGGAACATTAACGATGATGTCAATTTAATTCAATCTAATAGTATATTACATTGTCCTAAAGGAGATATTAATCATGATGGAAAGCAATCTCTAACTGATGCGGTGACTAAAGAAATAATTTCGAGGATGGACGGGGATGTTCGATTTTTAATTAGTTGTTTAGGGGGCCACAGGCGTGCCAATAATTCGAGGATTCTCTCTCGAGGTGTCTGGTAAGGCTAAACGGCTTCGACGTTCCTTCTTAAATTGCTGTGAAATCTAGAAGTCAGCGGTGCACATCGGCTTGTATTCCTAAATTCCTATTGGCTTGCAGCTAGCAAAGGCATTCAACACCCAATCGGAGGCCGCAGGGTCTTGTGTTTTGTACCAAGGTCTTGAAAAACGAAACAGTAGTTCTTTTAGAGCTACTTAAATCTCATTATACAATGGCGTAGCACTTAAAAACCTTGGACTTACTTCTCCCTTTAATAAGACGAGAATATCACAAGGGATAAAAATTTTCCGGAAAATAATCCGATTAAAACAACATACTCCAGTTATTCCTACATCGTTGTATAGCCGTGATGTTAGGTGAAAAATTTTTTTTCTATTTGGTCTAGGAATTAATTCGTGCGGTTGGTAAGCACACATTGAAGCTGTAGTACAAACACAAAACACATAAATACCTTAAGAAAAATATTGTCCATCGCTAGCCACCACTTTTGCCCATCTGTCAGGCAATGTACGGATTCCGTGGCGAAAGAAGTCCTCATCCCTCGAAGCGATCCAGTCAGAGACCCATGTTTCGATATCTTCTGAAGAAGTAAACTGCTATCCAATCAAATCGTTGTTCATGCAATCGAACAAGTAGTAGTCCGAAGGAGCAACGTCTGGTGAATACGGCGGGTGGGGTAAAATTCCCATCCGACATTTTCTAAATATGTTTGGACAGGTTTTTGCGACATGTGGGCGAGCGTTATCATGTTGAACAATAAGTTTATCATGTCTGTTCACCCATTCTGGTCGTGTTCTGGCCAGAGCTTGCTTCAAACGAATTAATTGAAGCAAGCTCTCTGACTAAGACTCTGACTTACTTGCACAATTCTTTTTCTTTTAGGAGGATCTTTATGACTGCCAACTGTTTCTCTTGATTATAGCTAAGGTCGTGTCATAGCCTGTTCCATCATGAAAAAAGTTAAAGCAGACTTTTAATCACCCTAGAGTTTCTTCAGATTTAATGATTTCGTATCATTTCCTTTCAGTTCTGATCGTATGTGGCCTTAATCAGTAACTGCTCATGAAGTATTCTAGCAAGTTCTTTAGGATCTGAATCAGATCATTGAACAGCTTCAGATTTTACGTTCTAGTTTCTTCCATTACTGCTGTCCATATAAAGCTATCTTTTGCTCCTTGGAAAACTGTTTCCATTATATGAAGCCGTCTATTATTGATCTCCATGTATCTCAAGAACGGTGATGAATTGTCGTGGCTTCAATGGCAGAATGAAATTCGATTGTTGCAGATAATTTCCAAAAGCTCTTTCTTGTCTTTCGGCACTCTTAGTGTCTAATTGTAGTTTATATCCATAAAATAAAAGTGAAAATAACGCTTAACAAAATTTATATACGTACCTAACACAGATTTTATTAAAATTTTTAGTCCACAACAATGCGTGTAGAAGGACTCCTACTTCTACGTGTTGGTTTTTATATCATAAGTCACAGAGACTCTGCAATATTCACCTCAGTCGAATTCCTCTAGGCTTACAGCTAGTAAAGGAATTTAACACCTAGTCGGAGACCGCAAGATCTTGTGTTCTTTACCAAGGTTCTTAAACGAAGCAGTAGTGCTATTAGAGCTACTTAACTTACCTGATAGAGAGGCGTACCAGAAACCGTGGATTTACTTCTCCCTTTAATAACACGATGGTATCACAGACGTATAGTTTTGGGAACGTACAATGTGGGCTCTTGGGGTTGAAAAAATTGTGATACGAAATGTTAAAAACTTAAGTATTAATTGGTCAATGATAATCAAGCAATAGCTATACTTCTCATTAATATGCAACTATAATACTATTTGACAGTACTTCCTGCTGGAGAAATCTACTTAGAACTTATAATGTTCTCACCTTTTTCTACTTCGTTACCTTTTTCTACTTCGTTTAATCCTAAGAGTTGTGTTGTTACGGATTTATTATTTATACAAAGTCTCATGTGTGAACTCTAGAAGCTATCAAATATGCTTTTAGTTAGCGTCTTTGCAGCTCACTAGAGCTTAAATACAGAGTTGTGTAGGTTTTACTAGGTTCCGGTCTATCATTAAGAAATTTTTCCGATTGGGTTCTGTAAAACTTTTTATGGAACCCATTATATTCTTACCTCCGAAACAGCCTTACTTTGGGCCTGATTCCCTTGATCAGGAACGATGAGACAAAAAAAGAATCAATTTTAAGTTCGTTTGAGATCTTCTCTTAGACGGTTATGTAGAAAATATTTACGGTATAGTCAGTCCTGTGTTCGCTACTAACTTCGTAACACAGCAGATGGTTTCATTGAAGGCAACTACGGTATCAGATGATTACAAGAAATAAAAAACTAAAGGAACCTTCACAATTCGCAAAAAATTATTCCTTTGGAGCTAAGTTCCAGGTGATCTATCTATCGAAGCGTGCTCAATGGCCACGAAATTTTCTGAGGGATTAACTCATAGTGAGGTAGGGTAACCGAAGAATCTTGCAAATCGTGATACAAACATGCCATTTGGTGACGTGGTAGTCCAGTACCTAAGGATAAAATTTAGATGTAGACCCCAAAAATCAAACCCTTTATTTGCCCCTGTGACGTCATCATACAACATGGCCGCCCGGACATTAAAGAAACACCGTTTCTCACAGTAAAATCTTATAGAACTGTGATTACAAACAATTCACATCAAATTTTGAATTCCTATTACTCATATTTGCTAATAAAAAGTACATTTTTTGTCACTGAATGCTGTAATTAGTATTATACAGGGTGAAACAAAAGTCCGTTGAAATCGGCCAACTCCGTTATTATTGCAGAAATAAAGAAAGGTAAAGAGAGAAAAATTGTTGGAAATTTGTCATCTTCAATTTAATATGTTGCAACCTTCAAAACTGGGCGGAATACCTGGACCTCACGTAATGGAACTATAATAGTAAAAAGTCCAGGTATATATCTGAGTGAGGGAGACGTTGCAGAATTAATTTACGGTGTTTGCTTACAGAATACAGAAGATGATGGAATGCGTTTGGCTAGGGCTGCATTCATCATGCGAAAACACATGTTTAAAGCTTTCCCACAATTCAATGGGCATTTTACCACAGCTTGCCATGAGCAATCAGTTCCACAATCACTAGTAACATTTGTACGGATGATTCTTGAAGGTCCTAATATTGCAAATGAAGAAACTCTTAATGTAAGCCGTGCTGCGCTCCGGTTTAACGCAGTGAGACGCGAAAGAAAGCAAGGACAGGGAAATGTATGCCATCCACTATCTAGCGAGACTCCCCTGCCCCTGTACATTGGATTAATGATCCATTCAAAAACGGGGAACAGAGGGATTATAGATTGACTGAATAAAGTAGCTGTCAGTGTATCAAATGATCGAGTTCGGGAGGTATCGGCCACCATGACCAATGCACTGTGTGAACAATTTGAAACTAAGAAGAGAGTACATCAAGATAACCTTCAAGCAGGCGTTTTTACTTGTGCTGCCACAGACAATATCGATCACAACCCGTCGTCAGCAACCTCTACGCAAGCATTTCACGGCATAGGGATATCTATAATTCAGCCATCTTATCCTCGCAGCGATACTGGGGTTATAATCAACAAGTGGACCCGCAAATGCGAAGGTGACTTGCCTGCATGGTTCACAAATGTTCCTCAGATGTCAATGCTGAAATCATATGTGCCTCTTTCTACTGTTAATAGTATTGAATTACCGCTACAAGAAGATATTTTATCAAATATGTGGTTGAAAGCAATCGAGATTATTGACTGAGAACGGCAGTATTTCCGAAGAACATATTACATGGACAGCTTTCCATTCCCAGCAACTTCGTGGTAATATTCAACCTACAAGTCGATGTGTTCTACTACCCTTGTTGCCAGACTCCATAAACTAGCCTGCCATGATTCATCATTGCTTTGACATAATCATTCAGACTGTGTCATCACTTAATCCTTCCCAAGTCCCCGTGGTTACCTGTGATCAACCCGTTTTTGCTATAGCGAAGCAAGTTCAATGGTCCCAGCCTCTTCAGTATGACGAAAACAAGATGGTAGTAATGATGATTCCACTTCATATTGAAATGGCAACCTTAAAAATGTTGGGTAACTGGTTGACGGAGAGTGGGTGGACTAATCTTCTAGTGGAAGCAGGCGTAACCACTGCCGGAAAAGCAGATAATTGCTTAAATGGTTTTCACGTGAAGCTAGCGAGATATGCTCACGAGGTGACATCTGCAGCCCTATACATAATGCTGAAGAAAGCATATTCAGAGAGTGCATCGCCTGAATGTCCCCAAAGAATTAAAGAGTGGGTTAAAATTAGACAGAATGAATCCGTTCAGTTTAAATACTGGTACACAGTATTGGAACTTGAAATGCTTCTCTTTAGACTCTTGCACAGCTTGCGTTCTGCATATTTTGAACTCTACATCAGTTCCCTATCAGAGTTGTTTCCCTGGATATTCGCCTTGGACCACACGCACTACGCACGTTGGATGCCAATATTTGTTAAGTCATTACAGGAGCTTAGTTGCAGACATCCTACCATTTATGAAGAGTTTGTGCGAGGAGGTTTCGTTGGTACTAAGACAAGTCGTCCTCATTCTTGTATGGGTCATGATCAAATACATGATCAATGCAACAAAGTCGTCAAACCTGAAGGTGGAACAATTGGAATAATTGACAATCCTTCAGCGCTCTTGAAGTGGATGGTGTCTGATCCAGTTATTGCCAATCTCGTTTCCAATTTTGAAGAAGAATACAGATTGTTACTTGATGAAGGTGATTGTCAGACATCACGAAGACACTGTAGATGGCAATAAACGATTTGTAAAAGATATCTCAAGACTAGTGTGTGCATTTTCAGAAGACGACAGAAATCCTTTCACGCAAGACGGCACTGACCTTGTAAGCACAGTGTCTGGCGTCATTATGAGCGAAGATGCAGTTGCATCAGTTTACAATGCTGAAAAGCTCAGCAGAGACCAGTACGACAGCTTTAAAAAAAGAACGCTTAATACAGTGCAGTAAATCAAATTTTGAACCAAATCATCGAAATAATCTAGCCCTCCACCGCAAACAAATCACAAAGACCATTGCCGCACACCACAAGATTAATATCATGAAAAATGATTGTTCTCTTTTCAGCCGAATGTTTATTGCTTGTCAGAGCCGACAAGGCGATCTTTCTGACTTCTTCGCTCATGAAAATTTGGAGTATCCAACATCACTTTCTGACGATGGTTTCATTCGCAAGGGTACTAAGTCAGATGTTGTTACGTGTCTGGAAAAGTTCGGAGATTCCCAGCATAATGCTCCCCAGGCCACATGTGTGATACTTGATGGTTCTGCTGTCATACACATGTTGAAACTATCTCCTACAGAAACCTTTCGAGATTACTTTGATACGAAAGTGAAACCATATATATTATCAATCCTCACGGACAAAACTAGAGTGGACTTTGTTTTTGAGCGCTATGTTCCAGGCAGCCTGAAAAGTGAAGAGCGTCGAAAATGAGGGATTTCGCCACGAGTACGAGTTGGGGACTCTACTCGAATTCCTAAAAATTGGACTATGTTTCTGCATAATGAAGATAACAAACAAGGGTTATTCCAACTCATTGCAGACTTCTTGTCAAATATTGACACACCAGAAGGCAAGACTGTGGTCTGCACTAAAGACACTGGCATATGAAGCACGCCCAATGTTGATGTTTCCAAACTCGCACCCTGTACACATGAAGAAGCCGATACGCGACTACTTCTGCATGCCAAACAGGCCAGTGATTCTGGTCACAAATCGATTATCATCAGAACAGTTGCTTCTGATGTGGTGGTGCTAGCTTTACATGCCTTTCCCAACCTAACCCTGTCTCATCTATGGATTGATTACGGAGTTGGAAGGAATCGAAGATACCTTCCTGTCCATGGGTATGCAAAAGAGCTTGAAACCAAGATTTGCAAAGCAATTCCACTCTGGCACGCATTCACTGGCTGCGATACGGTATCAGCCTTTGCTGGACGTGGGCCTCCAACTGAGGGAGCACTTCTTCAGCATGTGAAACGAGCAGCGTTTCAAGGTGGACATATTTGGTCTCAGTGGCATGAGTTAAAACCTAATATACCCAATCCTCAGCAATGGGGCTGGAAGAAAGCTGGTGCTTCATACTCACCTTTATGGTCTTTACTGAAACAAATGTCTGAACACTGCCAAGAGCTTGTTCACTGTGGGTGTAATTCACTGTGTTCGCGTGCATGTAAATGTGCTAAATTATATCTTCCCTGTACACCATTGTGTGTGTGCGATGGTCAGTGTCAAACAAATACTTCCAACGGAAATTAGTGGTCTATTAGTGACGGAGGTATATTAATGTTAGAGGAAAGAAATATCGTGTAATCTGCACACTCTTGATAATCTTGATACGAGAGGCGGCTAGTGAAGGAAGTTGCACCGGTAAAAATTAATGTCTTTTCTCTTCAGATTAAGTAAAAAAAGTTAATTAATATAATAATTGTTATATATAACAATCAGCAAATTAGGAAAGTTTCCATCTTTGAGTTTTAATAGAAAAATCCAAATCTTACCTGTGACTTCTCTCGCGAGCCACCTCTGCTTAATACTCGTTATATAGTGATACTTTTTTCTATGATGGCAATGTGGAAGAATTTAATCAAGACATAATTCAGTTCATCACATCAAAATATAGAATTTATCGTTTGTAATCAACGATTTATGTGCCTTTACTGTGTTTCTGTAATGCCCATGTCGGCTATGTTGTATGATGACGTCACAGGGGCAAATAAAGGGTTTGATTTTTGGGGTCTACATCTAAATTTCATTCTTAGGTATATAACTACTAAATTACCAAGTGGCATGTTTATAACATGATTTGCAAGATTCTCCTATCTCGTGACGTTACCCTACTCCACTATCAGCGTTAGCAAGATTAAACCTCATTCCCAAATACTGTTACGATAACAGAAGTTCTACATGGCTTTTTTTTGGATAAACGGTTTGTAATCTGAGCGGCAAGTTGAGATGATGCCACCTTTTTAGTGTGATAATATATCAATGCACAAGAATATCAATTCGACTCTAGTGAATATTGCCGAGTCTCTGTTGACTTGTTTTAAAACCCACACGTAGAAAAAAGAGTCCTTCTACACGCAATGGTGTGGACTTAAAATGGGAAGTGAAATCTCCGATAAGTACGTATATAAATAATGTTAAGCGCTATTTTCATCTTATATGTTATGGATATAAAATACAATTAGACATGGAAAGTGCCGAAACACAAAAAAAATCTTTCGGGAATTATCTAGAACGATCGAAGTTAATTCTGCCATTGAAGCGACGACTATTCTATCAGAGTTTTTAAAAACTCAGATCAATACTAGACGGATCAAATAATGCAATCACTTTTCGAAGGAGTAAAGGTGGCTGTATATGGTCAACACTAATGGAAGAAATCTGTAGCTTTTGATGGTTGTGATTCCGAATATTTTAGAATCTTGATAGAAGACATCATGAACAGTTGCTCAATCTCTTAAGGCCACATAGGTATAGGTCATCGTATTAATTTTGAGATTTTAACGACATTGTTTTTTTCATAGAGATTCATTTCCTTGCAATTGTTGCATATTGATTTCCTCATCCAGACATTGTTGAATAAGATCACTGATCTTAGATTTTGTCATCTCCTCAGAGGATTGTAAATGTCTTCGTAACCACATGTAAAGATCGAAGTGCAAAGTCTAGAAGCGACTTTTCAATGATCTTGAGTAGTCATGGCCATTCAGCATTTTCACTAATGTTGACTTAGCGTACATACTACCCCAAAGATTTTCTTTACCAATTCTTGACATAACGAATCCAATCGTGGCTAGAAATTCCTTAAATTCCTAAGGGCGGTACAACTTTGGACAGTTCTACAATTTCTTCAGTTGCAGGTACGATTTGAACACCTTTCTAGTATGAAAGCTGATCTAATGTCATAACATGTTCTTTGTCGACTTTTCTTGCACTTATTTTCTTTATGCACAAGAGTAGAACATATAATAAAGTTACTTGATATTAATTATTGAAGAATTACAGAGGGCCCTCACTTCTTGTATAAAAAGGTGAGGTGTGTATCTCACCATTCTATAGCAGTTGTGGCGAAGCTTTCGTAAGAGGAACAGCTATTCAAAGGTTATTTGAGACATGGAAATCGACACGCGAGGCGCGAACGGAGATTTGATTCAATGTTCCGAGTAAGATAGTATTGACTCACCAAGAACATGAGTATATAGCATTAGAGGGGAAGAGGATGTCAGAATTACGCAATGTGATACAATATTATTATCAAGACAATGCTACCGTTAAAACAGAATACATTTTCATTAAAGAACTTTGATATGGAGTATTTTCATCAAGAGACTTCTCAAATGAACGACTTTTCTGCTCTATGAAATGGTTGCACTTAGTTACTATTCAAGCTCACAGTGAGCTTATATGAAAGATTATTTCATTAGCCCACAGTATGATTGCTTTATGATGACCTGTTTTACAAAGCTAGTATGAACCCATTCGAATGAGGTTCGTGTGCTAAAGAGGATAAGCGATTCCAGGACTCACAGCTACCATAGCTGCAGCCGGATAAGCTTACTTACTTGAAGGAAAAAGTGACTGCTAGATAAGATTGTCAACAGGCCACATGTAAGTTTAAAGAGCCGATATGAAGTATTCTAGGTTCTTGCATGCTGCCAAAGGAGTTCATGTACAAATGACAGATCGGCAGACAATCTGATATAGATGATGACGAACAACAGTTGTAGAAAACCAATGTGTCATTGACAACGACTTAATTGTTGATCCAAACACTTATGATTATTATTATGTATTAACGTCCACGCCTTATAGAAAAAACAAATGGACTTGAAGGCGATCTTGATGTAACTTTAAATGAAACTATAAAGATAAGGTATAAAACATAAAGGTGGTTTATTATATTCTTTACATATTTTGAATGTTTTAACACGAACGGCCTTGGTACCCGAACAGAAAACGAGACCGTTGCAAGACACATTTAATTTAAAGTTGTAAACTAATTCATTTGGATATCACATTCGAGTACTACAGTATAATTAAATCAGACTGTTTTCAGAGAACAATGTATTAGCTAGTGCAGACATAATATTATATTAAGAGGAGGTGTCGAGATACATGTTGTTCTTTTATCAGAAAAAATGCAAGCATTAAGCCAGCCATGGTTTTATTTTATAAGAAGCGTAATATTAGAACTTTTGAATTGCAACTCACACGCTGTAATATACTAAAATCAGATGAAACGTTACTTTCATATTGCCAAAGATTTAAGATTATCTAGAAGGCCGCCGGCTGCAGCTTTCACTAGAAATAATGGTATTACTAATCTTATATATAAAAGAGAACGCACAAATCCTTTGTTCCCTCATCACGCTAATACGGCTGAACCAATTTCTTTCATTTTTGGGGGGTTATTAGGATTTGGACCCTGGATGGTTTTTATCATATCACTTTAATTTTCAATTACCAGTGTCTTGAGATAATTGACGATTCAAGTGTCCATAACGTACAAATCCTTTGTTAGTTCATCATAGGTAAAAATAAACGTATTTATATGCAACCCGCATGACCGTGTCACTCGGCGGGTTAACATAAATGACAGGCGATATAATGTTAACATTTACTGCAATCTACTATGGTTTTTATCATATCACTTGAAAGCGAAAAAGTAAAAATTATCTAATTAACAAGTTTTATTGCGTTCCGGGGTGACCCCAGCGAAGCGTGGTGAACGCTGCTAGTCATAGATATAAGATCCATTTAGATAAAATGATAATCACAGTAGATGTCGAGGTCAGCTATGAAACTTTTATTAGAACGAGTGGAATCAGTTTGCATGCATTACAATGGGAAAAATACGGCAGGTCATATTGTACTTAAGACTTGCAAATTCAAAATATTCGAGTTTTAACTAAGTGACGTGCGGAACAAGAGTCTTTAGCTGATAAAGAATGAATAGCTCTTAAAGTATTGTTTTCGTAAAACTGTTAAACAGAAAGCGCGTAAAATGAAACGAATTCCCACACATTTCATCGAGCAGAAAAACTCATTCATTTCAGAAGACTCGAAAAAAAAATTATATATTCAAATTCTTGAATGAAATAGTAATCTGATATCACGTAAAAATTGTCTTCATAAGAATATGGTATCACATTTCGTAAATCGGTCTTCCTCTTCCTTTTAATTCTATATTTGCATGTTCTTGGTGTGTCAATACTGTGTAACTTGGAAGATTCAGTCGTGTTCACTAACGTCTCGCGTGTCGATTTCTTTTCTCAAACATCCCTAGGATAGTTGTTCATCTTGTTAAAGCTTCGCCACAAGGACTGTGGATGGTAAGATACACACCTCTCCTTTTGGACCATAAACTTTACAGTTTTTGTCTAAAATCAATTTAGCAGTCTTATGAATCAAAACAGTTCTTGACACATCATTACCACATAGTATTGTTAATTTTTCAGGGAATGACGAAGCATATACCATTCCTTATTATCTAAAGAAATCCACAAAGGGTAGGCTATGAAATTAATGTTTCCGTTTTGGCACGCAGCTTGTCATCTTTTCTAAGCAAATTTTGCACATCACTATACTCAGCATGTGGTATCCTCGGAGGCAAATACGGTATCAGATGATTTCAAAGAAATTAAAAACTCATGGATCTTTCACAATACGCTGATTAAGTGCATAATGAGGGCACGAATAAATCTTTTCTCTACGTTTTCTCACCGGTGAGAAAATTTCAGGTAAGCTTCAGTAGCAGACTAGTTCACCAACTGTAATAGTGTTTCGACACTTTTCATATTTGAGACGGAATGATCAACAAAAAGTATTCCAATAATCTTAATTATTAAATTCAACACTAACTCATCTCGCTGACGTGAAGAGAACTTGCGTGTCCTGTACACAGACTCAAGAGCACTAAGCTACTCCCAGAAATGTACCCCATTAGTCGCCAGAAGCTGAGGCTTACGAAGTGTACTCATCACTAAACTGAACCAGACCATCATTTGGCCTCGTATGTTTGCGAGCATATCCATTGCCGTTGACCAGACGCATCCTAGATCATCAAGTAAATTCCTTTACAAAAAGAGAAGCAGCAAATTATCTGTAGAATTCTTCATAGGTGTTCGTTGCATATAGCGGAATATCATGGCAAACTGCCTGGAGTACATTTCTTGCACAGTCCAGCAGTTAGCCGTTGAAATTTGAAAAGTACGGCAGCTCATATTGTCCTTAGGCTTACAAATTCTAAATATTCGAATGACGTGTGAAACAAGAAGTCATTAGGTGAGATGAAGGAAATATCGCGGTCAGCTCTTAAATTATTTTTCGAGTTTAAATGATGTACAAGATGATGGGTCACTTGCGATAGGACTGGCAAGTCTCAGGTGATGAAGCTATTATTAATATGCATCTGCAACGTCACAAACCACCTTTAAATGAGATCATTAAGAACATTAAAGTGGATGTCAATTGAATTCATTCTGAGAGTATTCTACATTGTCTCAAAAGAGATATTAATCAGGGATGAAAGCGATCTCCAAGTGATGGGGTGATTAAAGAAATAATTTAGAAGATAGACGAGGATTTTCGATTTCTAATTAGTTGTTTAAGGTGCAGCAAGCGTGCCAATAGTTCGAGGGCTCTCTTTCGAGGTGTCCGGTAAGGCTAAGCGGCTTATAAGTTCCATCATACAATGCTGTGAAATTTAGAAGTCAGCAGCGGACATGGGTATGAATTTCTTAAATCCTTTTGCTTACAGCTAGTAGAGGAATTCAACACCGAATCGAAGGGCGCAGATTCTTATGTTGAGTACTTAGGACTTAAAAACGAAGCAGTAGTTATTTTAGAGCTACATAACACTTTATACAGTGGCGTACCTTTTAAAAAACCGTGGATTTACATCTCCGTTTAATAAGACAAGGGTATTACAGATGTATAGCTTTGGGAGCACACAGCGGTTTTTTTTAGGTGGGCCCTTGGGATTGAATTAGGTTGGGTTACCATATGTAGAAAACATAAGTACGAATTTATCAATGATAGTTAAGCAATTGCTATACTTCCCGTCTATATGCAACTACATAATATTTGACAGTGCTTCCTGCAGAAATATCTAAGTACTGATAACGCTCTCACCTTTTTCTTGATCGTTAACTCATAGAAACTGTTTAATCCAAAGAGTTGTGTTCTTACGGATGTTACTTGAACAAAGTGTCCAGTGTGTTAAAACTCGAAGCTATCTAATATGTATTTAATTACAGTTCTTGGTGGTCACTAGGGCTTATATAGAGAGCTGTGTACGATTCAATACATTCCTTTTGATCATTAAAAATATTTTCCCTTTTGTAACCTGTAAAACTGGCTATGGAACCCATTATATTCTAACCTCCGAAACAGCCTTACTCTGGGCCTGAGACCGGTGATCAGGATCCCGGTCCTGTGTTCGCTACTAACTTAATAACACAAATCATCACAAAGCAACCAAACTGTGGGCTAATGAAATAATCTCTTCTAATAAGCACACTGTAACATTTGAATAGTAAGTAAGTGCAACACATTTCATAGAGCAAAAAAAGTCATTCATTTCAGAAGACATTTACCACCCTCTGAGGAGATGACAAAATCTAGGACCTGCGATCTTATAAAACAATGTCTGGATGATGAAATCATTATGCAACATTTACAACAAAATGAAGCAGCATGAAAGCAACGATATTCAGGAAATTTTAAAATTAAGACGATGACCTTTACCAAACCGGTAAACCCTGGTTGCAGTTTATAGAGATGGTCTGAATCGTATTGGTATTCATCAAAAGGGACTATATTGAACAGGGAAGTAGAAACTTCATTTGTAGGCATTAAAATTAATGCTTCCGTTTTTTCAGGCAGCTGCTCATCTTTTCTTTGCAAAATTTGCTCATCACAATACTCAGCAGATTGAATCCTTGAAGGCAACTACGGTATCAGATGATTACAAGAAATTAACAACTCAAGGAATCTTCACAATTCGAAAAAAAAAAGTGCTTTGGAGCGGAGTTCCGAGTGATATAATTATCGAGGCGTGCTAATGAAGGGCACGAAATTTTCTGAGGGATTAACTCAACGCCAGACACGTTAGTAAGATTAATCATTCATTTTCAAATACTGTTACAGTTACAGAAGTTCTACAGGACTTTTGTGGGAAACAGTTTGTCATATGAGCGGCACGTCGAGCTGATGCCACCTTCCTTGTGTGATAATATCTTAATGCCCAAGAATATCAATTCGACTGTGGTGAATAAAGGCAGGTTGGCAGTCAAAGATCCTTGAAAAAGAAAAAGAATTGTGCAAGTTAGTCAGAGTCTTCATACAACCGAATCTCAATCCTGACAAATTGGTCAACATTAGACAATTTTTATTTGTCATTATAGAGAAGGAAACACGTCCTCTTTGGTATAAGGCATATCAGGTATAACAATGAAGTAGTTACGAAAATTCAATATGGCCACTGTTGCCGCTACTAACGCGGCAGCTGTGCAGCATTCAATTCGGAAATACATCCAAGTGCTGGAGTGAAATGGCCTAAGCATGGACCCAATCGAATGAGGTTGGTGTCAAAGAAAATACGCGAATTCCATTATCCACACAGCTAGCTAGCATCAGGTCCAGCCGGATAAGCTTACTTACCTATAGATAAAAGTGACTGTAAGATAGGATTGTGAACGAACCACATGTTAGTGTAAAAGAGCCGATATAAAGTATTCAAGGTTTTGTGCATTCTGCCAAAGTAATTCATGTACGAATGGCAGATCGGAAGACAGTCTGATATAGATGAGGAACAACAGCTGTAGAAAATCATGTCATTGACATCGGCCTAATTATTGATCCAATCAGTTATGATTATTATTTAGTATTATATAATGGACAAGAGAACAAAATGGACAAGAAGACAATGTTGATGTAACTTTGGTACCTGAAGAGAAAGCGAAAACTAAGCAGGAAAATTTAATTTCAAATGCAAAACTTGGAAGTACTTCCGAATGGAATGCTACACAGCTGCCGTTTTATAAAGGGGAAAGGAGCCATAATGAGCTTTCTAACTACTTTCTTCTTATACCGGGGAGGACATGTTTGCTTTTCCATGCAGGCGAATAAGAAATGTCTAATTTGACCATTATGTCAGGATTGACATTTGGTTGGTTTAAGACTTTACTAACTTGCACAATTCTTTTTCTTTTTGAAGGAACTTTAAGACTGACAATTATTCTCTCCTGAGTAAAGATGAGGTAGTGTTACTGCTTGTTGCATCATGAAAAAAGTGAAATCAGTCTTTTAATGACGTTAGAGTTTCTTTAAATTTAATGATTTCGTAGCTTCTTCTTTTAGTTCTATTTGTATGTGGCCTTAAGAGAATCAACAACTGCTCATGATGTCTTCTATCAAGATTTTAAATTGATCTTAATCCCAACCATCAACAGCAACAGATTTGTCCAAATGTGATTGCATGCGATTATACCTTCGAAATGTGATTGCATTATTTGATCCGTCTAGTATTGATCCCAAAGTTTTTCAAGAACTGTGATCAATCGTGGAGGTTTCAATGGCAGAATTAAATTCAATCGTTCCAGATATTTCCCCAATGATATTTTTTTCGTCTTTCGGCACTTTCCATGTCTAGTTGTATTTTATATCCATAAAATATAAGATGAAAAAAGCGCTTAACATAATTTGTATACGTACTTAACGGAGACTTCACTTCCCATCCTTAGTACACACCATTGCGAGTAGTAGAACTGTTTTTTTTCTACGTGTGGGTTTCACAACACATGTCGCTTTTTCTCTACAGTCACTCGGCAATATTCACTGCAGTCGAATTCATATTCTTGCGCATTGAGATATTATCATACGAGGAAGGTGGCATCATCTCAACGTGCAGCTCAGATGATATACCGTAAATATATTCCACTCAGCCGTCTTAGAGAAAATCTCAAAATAACTTTAATCGATTCTTTATTTGTCTCATGGATCCTCATCACGGGTCTCAGGCCCAAAGTAAGACTGTTTCGGAGGTTAGAATATATTGGGTTCCATACAAAGTTTTACAGAACCAAATCGGGAAAATTAATTAATAATAGACCGGAACTTGTGAATACTAAAAACTCTGTATGTAACCTCTAGTGAGCTACAATGACGTCAACTAAATGCATATTTAACTTTGAGAGTTGACATACATGACACTTTGTATAAATAAAAATTCCGAAAGAACACGACTCTTTGAATTAAATAGTTCCTATCAGGCTAATGATGAAGAAAAAGGTGAGCGTTATAATTAGATTTCTTCAGCAGGAAGCACTGTGAAATAGTATTATAGTTGCGTATAAACGAGAAGTATAGCTATTGCTTGATTATCATTGATAAATTAATACTTAAGGTTTTTTTATTTGGCATCACAATTTTTTTAAACCCCAAGGGCCCACATACAACAAACAGCGGGACGTTTTCAAAACTATACGTCTGTGATACCATCGTGTTATTATAAGGAGAAGTAAATCCACGGTTTTTAAAGTGGTACGACTCAGTAAGACAATAAAAAAGGCGATATCTAGGAATCTCAAAATTAAGACAATGACCTTTACCGTACCGGTGAACTTTGGCTGAAGTATATAGAGAAGTTCAGAATCCTATTGCTATTCATCCAAAGGGACTAGATCGAACAGGGGATTAGAAACATCATTAGTAAGCAGTTAAATATTGCTTCAGTTTTCTCAGGCAGCTGGTCATCTTATCTATGCAAAATTGGATCATCACTATTCACTGCAGATGGAAGCCTTGGAGGCAACTACGATCTCAGTGTATTACAAGAAATTAACAACTCATGTAACTTTCATAATTCGCAGAAAAAAAGGCCTTCTGGGGCGAAGTTTCAAGTATCAATATCGAAGCGTGCTTCAGCAGATGATTGACTCAAAGGATTCTGCTACCTGCAAGGACACCTAAAATTCAGTAACTACCGTTTAGTTTTCGACTCTCATAGAAACAATCAAAGTTTACCAATCTTAATAAAGAACGATGTATCAGTTATTTTACACTTATAGTCGTAAGCTTGTAAGGGATTCACATGCATTTTATTGGCCTCAAACTCTAGTAGTATATCCTTAGGTAATTAGGTATTTCATTAGGTTGAAAAACCGTGCCAGCTTCTCAACCTTTGAGACAAGTCCTGCCGATGAATTACTAAAGATTCGCGATACAAAAAAGTTATACAGGCCTGGTAGAACAGGTACGAACACCCAAATCAAGAATATTATCAATTTACAGAATTTTTTTGTCTATAAAAAATTTCGAGGTGTCTTTATCAAGGTGCTATATTGATAACGCCATGTATCTCTCACACTAACCTTTAGGCTAAAAAAAAACTAAAAATCTCACTGGCTCACAAGGTACATCTTGCACTACAGACTTCCATAATAGCACACTCTAATTAAGCTTACTCTCTCAATCTTCTCAACGTTTTCTAACCGGTGAGTAATTTTTTGGTTAGCTTCCGCTCAGTAGTGGACTAGTGCACCAACTGCATTTGCTTTTCGACACCTTTCATTTCTGACACGGAATGATCAACTAGAAGAATTTCTGTAATCTTTTTTATTAAACTAAACACTACCTTATCTCCCTGACGTGAATAGAGCTTGCGTGTCCTGTCGACCGACTCAAGAGTATCTTCCCAAGAGCAGAGAGTTACTCCACAAAGTGTACCCGATTAATCGCCAGCAGTTAAGGCCTGGGAAGTGTACTCATGTCTAACATTCAACCAGGTTGACATTTCTCCTGGTATGTTTGCGAGCATATCCATGGCGTTTGACAAGAGCCATCCTAGATCACCAAATAAATTTATTTACTTAAAAAAAAAGCACCAAGTCGTCTGTAGAAATCTGCATAGGTGTTCGCTTCAGATAGCGGAATATCATGGCAAACTGCCTAGAGTACATTCTCAGCACAGTCCCCCAAAGAGCCGTTAACACTGGCAAGAAAAAAGTGGAAACACACAGATATCTATACTTCAGACTTCACGAAACATTTAGACAACATTTTACTAAGAGGAGATTTCGAGATACGTGTCGCTGTTTTATCAAAACGAATGCAACCAGTTAGCATGCACTACAACCAACCAAACATAGTAATATTTGATATGAAGTGTAGTGAGATTAGGACTTTTCAATTGCAACTCACACGCTGTGATACACTAAAATCTGCTTAAACATTACTTACACATGACAAAAAAATTAAGATTATCTACAAAGCTGCCATCTGTGGCTTTCTGCAGAAATAAAGGTTTTACTAATTGTAGATATCAGGATGCATTTAGAAAAAAAAATTAAAAACAGTAAATGTCGAGATCCGCCATAATAATTGCATTAGAACGAGTGCAATCAGCTTGCTTGGAGTACAATCGAAGAGATCGGGTGGATAGAAATTGGAAAACTATAGTAGCTAATATATTCGTTAGGATTTGCAAATTCGAAATATTCGAGTGACGTGCGAAATCCAGTGACGTGCTAAACAAGAAGTCATTAGCTGGGAAAAAAGGAATATCACGCTTAGTTCGTAAGTTATTGCTTTCATAAAATTAGTGAAGAGAAAGTGCGTTAAAATGATGGACAAGTTGATTTGTCACTTGCGATAGGGCAGGCATCACTGAGGTGGTGAAGCTTTATGTAATGTGCATCTGTAAAGTCAGAAATCAACTTATGTGTGAATATTAGCTCGGATGTCTCTTGACTTGATTGTAATAGTATTCTTCGTTGTCTCAAAATAGATATTAATCAGTGTTGAAAGCGATCTCTGAGTGATGTGGTGATGAAAAAAAAATAATTTTGAGGATGGACGGGGATGTTCGATTTTTAATTAGTGGATTAGGGTGCAAATGGCCTGCCAATGATTCGAGGGGTCTCTTTCGAGGTGTCTGGTAAGGCTAAACGGTTTAGAAGTTCAATCGTAAATTCTGAGAAATTTATAAGTCTAAAGCCGACCTCGGCATGCATTCCTTAATTCCTGTTGGTTTTCAGCAAGTAAAATAATTAAACACTAAAACGGAGGCCGCAGGCTCTTGTGTTGTATACGTAGGACTTAAAAACCAAGCAAAAGTGTTCTTAGAGCTACTTAACTCACATTATAAATTGACGTAGAAATTTAAAAACATTAGATTTACTTCTCCCTTAAATAAGAAGAGGGTATCACAGACGAATAGCTTTGAGTCCGCATAGCAGTTGTTTTAGGTAGGCCCTTGGGGTTGAAAAAGGTTATACCATATGTAAAAACGTAATTATTAATTTATCAAGATAATCAAGCAATTGCTATATTTCCCGTTCATATGCAACTACAATACTATTCGAGAGTATCTAGTTAGCACTCATAACACTCTTTCGTTTTAGAACAGAATCCTAAAAAATTGTAAAATATTTACAATTTCAAAGCGTCTATAAAACAAAGGAAAGGAGTTTTTGGAACCTGTAGTAGTGTATTGCTTCCCGTTAGTTGGCGACATATTTAAGAATAAAATGAAACTATTCCATTGTTGTAAGTTACCAGATAGTTACAATTGTAAAGTGATTGTATACAGTGGGGTAAAGAACAGTTCGGAAGCTCAATCATACTCTTGCTGATCGTTGGTTCAAGACCTATTTAAAAAGATGAAGAGACAGAACTGTCGACCTCAGATTTTTCAATTAAATTTAATCGTATCGGTAGAATGAGTGGAGTGATTACAAGATTAAGCAGCTTCTTTGTGATCCTTAGTTTCTGATATATTTAAGTTCAAAATGAGTGAACTGAGTTCATTCAGCAAGACGAAATGAGTGCTTGGGAGATGAAATAGCCTCTCGTAAATAATCAGTTGATTATATATTTATGAATAAAATGAGAGAACGGAATTGTTGTAAACTGTCAGATACTTACATTGGTAGGTGCGTCCATTCAGTAAAGCTAAAGGTATGTTTGGGAGATGAATCAGACTCTTGCTGGTCTTTAGGCTGCGACATATATAAGATTGAAATGAAAGAACGGATTTGACGTAATTTGTCATATACCTAAAATTGAAGTCTGAACGAAGATAAAGGCTGAAACGGTCTTGCTAGGTGAAGTAATTTGACTCCTGTTGCTCGTAATTTTCTCATATATATAAGAATAAGATGGAAGAACGGAACAATCATAAATTGTCAAGTAAATCCAATCGAAAGTAATTTCGTAGAGTAGTACGAAAGGTATATCGGCTATTTACGTTTGGTAGTTGGGCCCATTCAGTAAGGATAGAGCTTTGAATAGAAGATGAAGCAGACTCTTGCTGATCTTTAATTTGCAACATATATAGGAACAAAATGAAAAAACAGAATTGTTTTAAACTTTCAGTATTTAGAATGATAAGCGAGTCGATACAATATGGTGGAGGTGTGTTTGAGGGATTAAGAAGACTCATGATGGTTGCCTGAATTCGACAGGTAAACAAATAAAATAAAAGTACGCAATTGTCGTAAATGGTCATATATATTCAACTGATAAGCGGGTCTATTCGGTACAGCAATATTGTTATTACTCTTTATTCATAAATATGTCGGCAAATAATGATAATCAAGATTTTGCTACGCCTTAATGAATGGTCTCACTTTTCATGTAAAATATTTGGTAATTTACGCACAATTGTTTTGTTTTCTTATTTCCAATTTTTAAATTATTTTGAAGCCAACAATCATCCATACTGGTTTAGCTTCCAAACATTCCTGTGGAGATACTAAATAGACTGGATCTTAAGATATAAATATCTGGCAATCTACGTAAATTACGATGTTCACTTTATTCTGCAGTTTATTCACTATATTGCGTTGAGGAACAAAGTACTACATTGCGTTCTTTCATTTTTCGGAATCACTTTTCAGTTCGAAATTTCTGATTGTTTTGGAAAAATCCGTTCTGTCATTTTAAACTATAATATGTCACTAACTAAGGATCAAAAAAAGTCTGCTTAATCTTCCAGACACTCCTATAATTTTACTGAATAGACACTTTTCAAATGTAAATAACTGAATAAGAAAATTGCGTTATTTCATTTTATTCTTAAATAAGTCCTAAACAAAGATCAGCTAGAGTCTGATTGATTTTACAAACACACATTTCGCCCCACTTTATAGACCCGATTTCCATTGAAAATATGTAAATGTTGAGGACAATTGCCGAATTTCAGTTCATGCTTGAATATGGCAGCAACTACCGATTAGCAAGATTTCACCTGACTTTCCAAACATTCACTTTCGTCCTATTCAATGTACTCGCTATTCATTGTAAGTACCTGCCAATTTAGGAAGATTCAATTATTTCATTTTATTCTAAAATAGTTTAGTAACACCATGGTCAAGAGTCCGCCTTCTCATAACAATTCATTCCTCTTAAGGTAATGAATAGACTTTTTTTCGAATTGTACTTGAGGGACAATTTTCTACAATTCCGTTCTTTAACTTTATACTTAAAGATGACACAAAGCAACGATAATGATAGTGGTTTTCCTCTTCCGAACTTTTTTGGCTGTACTGCATAGAACAACTACTTGTGTTTGTACCTGAAAATTTACAATTCCGTTGTTTCATTTCAATCTTAAACATGACAGATACTACCACTTAGCAGGGGCTGCTGTGGCTCAGTAGTAGAGCGTTCATTTCTAGTGATAGGAGTTTCGGGTTCAACCTTGTTCCCGCCAAGTCAACTTTTCTCGAAGTTCTTCCGTTTCCTCCCACTTCCTTCATTCCACCATTCCCTTCATTAATTATCATCACTGTCTTCTTTAGCCTAAACGGCATTAGCGTAGGACGTAAAACTCAAAAATT
Source organism: Thermobia domestica (assembly GCF_964235325.1). Classification (NCBI taxonomy): domain Eukaryota; kingdom Metazoa; phylum Arthropoda; class Insecta; order Zygentoma; family Lepismatidae; genus Thermobia; species Thermobia domestica. The sequence continues at coordinate 85,335,883 of NC_137465.1, read as the reverse complement.
TCATTTTATTTTATTCTTTAGTATGAGTTCATCCAAGTGTATTTGAACTTATAAACTCTCTATCGGCCTTCTCAAATGACTCACTTTTTAATTTTTAATATCTGAGAATGTAATAAATTTCCGTCTCTTTATTTACTCACAAATACGTCACGAACTAAATATTATAAGATTCAGCTTCGTCTCCTATACCACTTTTCTTCCTACTGAAAACAGTGAGCTTTCAATAGTAAATATCTGACGTTTCAGGACAATTATGTTTTTGCATTTTATTCCTAAATATGTCAGTAACTAACAGTCATGAAGGTTCTAATTAAATCAGCTTCCTAGTACTCCTTTCGCTTTTTATATTAAAATCGCTCTTCAATTGAGTCTCAGAAATTACAAAATTCTGTTATTTTTATAAACTTCAATAAAGAGAAGAAGTTTCCGTCAGCTTCCAAACAGATCTTACGGCCTATTGAATAGACACATTTTCAATTGAAATTTTCAAAATTCCGTTATTTCATTTCAATCTTATATATGTCGGAAACTAATGTACAGTAAGATTCTACTTTGTCTTCAAACATTCCTTTCGCTGTACTGAATAGACTCTCTTTTCAAAATAAATATCTGACAATTTACCATAAACCCATTCGCTAAAATTATTCTTGAATGTGTCTTCATCTAATGATCTCCAAATTCTGCTTTAAGTTCCAACACTCCAGTGCCGCGCTAAATAGACTAAATCTTAAAATATAAAAATCTGACAATATAGGACATTTCCGTTCTTTCATTTCAAATTTACGCATTTCAGTAATTAACAATCAGCAAGAATCTGCTATATCTTGAAAATCCCTGCGTGATTTTCCCAATATAAATATCTTACAAGATAAGACAATTCTGTTGTTTGAATTTTTTATTAAGTATTTTATTTACCGACGGCCGGCAAGTATCTGCTTTAGCTTCCAAATATTTTTTCGCAATGCTGGGTTTGCATATACTTTTCAATTGCTAAAATCTGATAATTTTCGAGAATTCAGTTATTTCATTAAATTCACAAATATGTTAGTAACTAAAAATCAACAAAAATCCTTCAGCCTTACTGAATGGAGCACTTACTATTGCTCCTGACAATTTACGACAAATCGGCTCTGATTTTATTCATATTTATTTAATTAATTAACGATTAGCGAAAGTTAGTTTCATCTCCAACACATCTGACAATGTACTGAAAACCCTCTCTCTCATTTTACACTTGAATATGACAAAAACTACGGAAAGTGAAGAGATTGCTTAATCTTCCAAACCCTCTACTCGTTATACCGGGTGGATTCATTTTAAATTATAAATATCTCCTTAAGAATATTTCCTTCCTCTTGTACTTAAACAACTGTTGATCCAACTATCACCAAGTGTCAGATAACCAACGATCACAAAGGAGCTTTAAAACACTCCTTTAGGGCTACTGAATAGAACCGCTTTTCAACTGTAAACGAATATATTCACTTTTGAATGTTAAATGTGTTACACTTTAACACAATTTTGTTCTTTCTTTTAATTCTTAAGCATGTCTTCAACCAACAATCAGCAAGAGTCTGCTTTCAATTCCGAACACTCTTTCCGGGATACAGAATAGACTCGCTTCTCAATTCTAAATATCTGATCATTTACTACAATTGTATTATATTTTATTCTTAAACATTTTGGAAACAATCAATCAGGTTGATTCTTATTAATTTTCCAAACGTTGCTTTCGTCCAACTCTATAAACCCCCTTTTCGAATGGGTACACGGTAGAAGGTTCACCTCTGATGCTTGGGTTCCCGTGTTAAACCATGTTCCCGTCAAGTGAACTGTATCGTGGACAAACACAGTGTGCGTGAGTTTTCTCGGGGCTAAAACCTAACGTTAGTGCAATCAGAGTTTACTATTATTTGATGATTTGTGGTGGGGCCTTTCATCATATGAAGTTTGCTCTCCACCTGTCTTTATGCACTTTCACAAACTTATCACATCATTAGTGCATTGTTAGTGCATTTAAACGCACTAAGCACCAAAGTTAGTATTACCGTATCGTGAACATCTTCAAGATATTCGGTGGGTGGTCCGTCTTCAGAAATATCAAATTTCGTACAAACACATACAAACTTGACATTCGACTGCGTAATCACCAGATCCGAAATTTAGATACCTAAAAATAATATGCGAATATCAAATAATTTTCTGCACCTTTAAAATTATTTTGTACTCTTTTGTGTTTCGAAAAAAATTACCGTCAAAATTTCGAACTCAACCTTCTACTTTGAGAGCGGGATCTTCATATCGATGACCTAAGTTGAGAAAAATAATGTATGAATGTTGTACACTTTTGCACGACTTTTTTTTTAAAAAAAATTGTGGCCTCTCAGTATTCCGAGAAAATTGGCTTTCAACTTACGCAATCTCCCATGAACAAACCATCAACTTACGTGTTTGATGTTGGCCCCTCACCTCTCAAATTAGATCAATCGTCGTCAAAGGAAAGTGCATCGTTATTGCACGTTAGTGCACTAAAGCTAACGTTGGTACTATCAGAGTTTACTAGTAATTGAAGATTTGTGGTGGGGCTTTCAATATATGATGTTTGCTCGCCACCCGTCTTTATTCAGTCAGATTTTTACGAAACATATAAAATCATTAGTGCATTAGAAGTTCACTAAAACGCACTAAAAACTAAAGTTAGTACTACCCTATTGTTGAAATCTTCAAGATATTCGGTGGGTGGTCCGACTTCAGAAATATCAAATTTTTATACTAACACATAGATAGGTTACATGGGTTAACGGCAATCGTAAGTGTATCATTAGTTTTCTTAATCGCACTGAGAATTAATGGTAGTGTTAGAATATTTTGGGATTTATTCATTTTTTTTTTCGGGGGACAACTTCAGAAATGTCAAATTCCAAAAAACTCTTATTTCCTTCTACAAGTCCTAATGATGTACTAACGAATGGCACATTTTTTTCATTAGTGCTTGAAGTGTTGGAAAGTTCACCCTGATCGCAATGATATTATACTTGTAGCACCTACACTTATGAATCACCGAAGTTAGGAGTTGATGCACTAAGAACAAGTAACGATTTACCAATGATATTGTGTTGGTATTCCAGATTCAATTACAATGATAAAGCATTCAACGACTCACGCGGTATATTTGGATTCTGCAAGTGGAAGTTGGTGTTTACTATTATTAATTTAATGGAGATAAAAGAAAACCGGTTCTAGATGTTTGTATTCTTGACACTTTGTTTCATCCACCTTGGTCAAAGTGACTAGCTTAAAAAGGGTGTGAGGAACCACCTGCTTTGGTGCCATGACACTGAGGACGGCTTGACTTGTTTTCTATTTCACCCAGGGGTGTAGCCACGGGGGGGGCCAAAGGGGCCAGCCTCCCCAAAAGAACAATATATACAAGACCGAAAATAAATCGACACGTATTTTTTGCTGCTTTCGGGAAATAGGTTCAAAGGGCAAAAGGCCCCTTTTAAAAAAATGGTCCCCTTGATTAAAAGGGCCACTTTAAAGAAACTAAACTCTGCCCAAGCAAAGATGACTTCAAAGTAAGGAATTCCGGTTTTATCGGTTTTGCGAAAAAAAGGTTATAGGGCCAACGCCCAATTCGAAATGACAAAGGACACCGCACAGGCCTTACGAAAATCGGATTTTCCTGGAACTGTTTGAAACCGTGATATCTTTTAGATATGAATATTCTGGGAAAAAGTCTCAATGGGCACAAGCACAAATCACTGACCGTTTGGCCACTACAGGGCCACTTTCTTGAAAACCACCGTTGATAACGACATTCTGGACTTAGGTTAAAATGAATAGATTCGGTGATATGCTTTAGATACTGTGATTCTGAAGAAATTTCTTAACGGTTATAACTAAAAATTACTGATCGTTTGGCCAGTTCTGGTCTACTTTTTTAAAAGCAGCAAACAATCTTGATATTGTGGATTTCGGTAAAAATGACTGAATCTCTGATATGTTGTAATTGTTGTGATCCAGAGAAAATGTCTAAAGAGCACAGCCACCAATCACTCTCCGTTTGGTCATAACAAGGCCACTTTATTTAAAGCAGCAGAAGGAAACTTTATTCTGGATTTCGGGGAATTGCTTGAATCCTTGATATGTTGTTGATATTCTGATCGTGATAAGAGTCTCAAAATGCACACCCATCAAGCAATTACGGTTTGGCCACTATAGTACCAATTAATAAAAAGAAATGATGGTAACAATATTGTGGATGTGGTGAAACTGCTTGAAACTTTGATATGTTGTAGATATTGTGATCCAGAATAAAGTCTCAACATGCACACCAAGGAATGACTGTTTGGCCACTACAGGGCCACTTAAAAAACGACAGAAGGTAAAAGTATTCTGTATGTCGGTGGAATTGCTTGAAATCGACATACGTTCTAGATAATGTGATCATGAGAAAATGCCTTAATGGACACAAACACAATCAGTCACCATTTGGCAACAACGGGGCCTAGTTTTAAAACAGAAGAAGATTTTTTAGTAGACTTGTATAAAATCGTCAAACGTACTATCACACAACTCGAAAAAGGGGTGGGGAGAGTGGCGGCGAATATTATTAAGCATACTGGTAGAAAAAATTCACATGCTCCTTTTGCGAGAGAAAGGAAATCCTGGAATGTTCTACACATTTTTTCTCAGGATCACGACTTACAACATAACAATTTCATTAAGTTACACTGAAATAAAAAAATGTCACTATACTCGGCTGTTTTAAGAAAATCTGAGCCTGTAGAGGCAAAAAAGTAGTAATTCGATAATGGTTCCCATTAAGACTTTTTCTCATTATGAGATCAACATATTTTAGTGCTACTCAATCTTACTGAAACCCATAACCTCGTTATACTCAGCTGTTTTAAAAGAAAGAAGCCCTGTAGTGAAAAAACGGTTAGTGATTTGTGGTTGGTTCCATTCCGACTGTTTCTCAAAATGACAATCGCAACATTATATCTCAGTTTCTCTCATTTTTATTGAAATTATGAACACTTTTCTTTAGGGTCATAATATCTACAACATATCACGGTAATAAGCAATTCCACATAAATTCACAATTGCGTTACCTACTCATCCAAAATGGCTACACTCTAGTAACCAAACAGTTATTTCTAGGTGGTTTCTTCTTGACCTCTTCAGCCTTTTTCTCGGGATCACATCATCCAGAACATATCACAGTTACAGCCATTTCCATCAAAATCCACAATATCACTATCTTCGGTTGCCTTCAGAAAGGGCCCTCAGTGGCCAAACGATCAATGATTTGTGGTTATGCCCATAAGATTTTACTCAGGATCACAATACCAACATATCACACACGGCTTTAGTCACTTTTCCAAAATCCAGAATGTTGTTATTTTCGGCTGTTCTCAAAAAAGTGGCTCTATAATGGAAAAACGGTCAGTGATTTGTGGTTGTGCCTATTAAGACGTTTTTTAAGAACATAACATCTATTACATACTTATTTTCGGTCTAGTATGTGCTAGTTTGAAGAAAATCCGATGGCGAGAAAACCTTGTGATGCTATCTCCTTTACACTCTTACTTTTTGGACTTAGGTTCTTTAACAGAAATCTTAAATTTACTGCGATTTATTTTTTTCAGTTACTTTTTTTCAGTCAGTTTCAGGTACTTCAAATACTAGGATTGAAAACCGGCACTAAACTAATTAGTAACCATATTATATATATATATATTTTTATAACTATTGTTTTTTAAAAATTTTTCATCAGGTGGAAAATAAACGGGAAAATAACGTTTTTATTCAGAGTTTCAGTTCAGATGTGTAACAGGATATATTGATGTTAATGAAGTAATTTTATTATTCACTGACGAATAATAAAAAAATATTTTGGTCAGGAAATCTCAGAGAAATTAAGTAGAATTCCAAATATCAGTCCTATGTATAAAGGTAGCCAAGAATATTCTGCCCCTTTCTGTGGAGATACGTGTTCCATCGGCTCTCACAGCGTGAGTTGAATGCGAATGGAGATAAGCCGAAGGTTAGTTGTTGATGTACCGTACTAAGTGGTTGTGACAGTTCACTTATTCCGTGAACTTGCGTAAGGAGAGAGCGAATGTGGGACCTCCACAGAATCATAAGGGCGTTTATGTTGTACGATTTCAAACTGGGGTCATACGACGTTGCAGTGAAGTAGAAGATATGTCAGGCCTCTTGTGAGGGTGTTGTGACTACGCGGATAGTGCAGTGATAGTTTAGCAAGTTTAAGGACGGTGACGAAACACTCAAAGACGCATCACTTGCCGGAAGAACAATACATGTACAAAATTAAGATCTTAAGCAGCAAATTAGGCTAACAGTGCCAGACGTGTGAGGAATTGAGACTACAATTCAATATGAGTTAAGAAATCATTCGGCAGCACTTCCATCAACTGTGGAAATGCTACAAGTTGCATCGATGGATCCGACATTATTAAACTCCGGGCCAGAAGACAACGCGAACGGATACCTGTGCTCCTATGCTATCTCGTCTGAGGAAGGAGCCATTTCTGGACAGGGTGTTGATATGTGATGAGAAGTGGGACCTGTACGAAGTTCCACGGTACCGTCATCATTCGTTAGCATCCATGAACCTGTTCCAAAAAAGTCGAAACCAGTATTGCACCAGAAGAATGTTCTATTGTGTGTTGGGTGGAGTGCTCGCTGCATCGTGCAACTTAAACAACTATCAGTTGGTACAAGCATCAATGCAACTGTGTACTGTCAGCAGTTGAGCCGTGTCCAAGGAAACTTAAAAATGTGGAGCCAGCAGTTCTGAATCGCTAAGGGGTCCTTTTGTTACAGGATAACGCTAAGCTCCACGTGGTAAGGATCACCCCTGACACCATTCCACTCCTTGAATGGGAAATACTGTGGCATCGGCTATACTCCCCGGACATTGCACCGTACGATTATCACTTGTTCCACCCCTTGGAAAGTACCTTAGAAAATGCCAGTTCAAATTCTTAGTAGCGATACAAAATTCACTTGATACTTTCTTCGTTTCACGCTCCATGAAGTTCTACCGCGATGGAATGCTTGGTCTCCCAGAACGTTGGTAGAGGATCGTTGAAGCTGATGGGGACTACCTTTAACCTTCCAGGTAGTCAGCCAAAGTCCTTCATCGATGTTCGAAGGTGTTGGGAGGAAAAGCGATATAAGTTTCTTGGTAACATTTATAGATAGGTTGTGTGACCAAGGGCTTAAATTGAAATAGTTATACACAAAAGTATAATGTTTGGCCCGGTTCAGCATTTCATGATGAAACATAATAAACTACTTTGAACTTAATTTATGCAGAAAAAGTAATAATAATAATAATAATAATAATAATAATAATAATAATAATAATAATAATAATAATAATAATAATAATAATAATAATAATGTAAAATATATGTTTTTACATTTCCGGAAGGAAACGTAAAGGAAGGAAGTTTCCGTTTTTCCAGTCCTCAAAAAACACTAACTGCAACATATGTATTTTTTTCTTTTATACATTGTAGCTATCGTCCCTAAAAAAACGAAAGACCCCTCCTACTTAAAACTGCTGGCTAGACCCCCGATTTATTCAAACAATTAACCTTACTTTTGCGTTCACGGTCACGGTCACGGTCACGGTAATGTTGAATTTTTGTGTAGAGTATCGGGCCGAAGCCCCTGACTCCATGAGTAAGATGGCAGAAAGAATATATACAGATGTGCAGGTGGCTTGTTGGGTAATACTATTGTTTTGTTATGTCTGTGAGACTACATCTGCAACTGTCGCAGAGTAGCTGATGTTGAAGTCATTACCATCTAAGGAAAGATATTAAAGGTGTGGCGTGCGATGAACGTTCCGTAGGGCGCATTTGGTTCCTATGGTAGCTATAACTGGATTTATGTGCCTTGGCAAAGTATGCCAGAACTTATAGCGGAGATGCCGTAGAACTTCCTTAACAGGAGGCAGCTGTAAATCTTCCAGAACTTGGCTGTTGCGTGTATATCTATCGTGACCAGTGATGATTCGACCGGCTCTTGTTTGCACACTTTCAAGTGTTTGAAGATGACTGTTAGCAGCATGTTGCCAGACAGGGCATGCATAAGAAAGAGTTGATAGAACTATCATCTTCAATATGTGCACGCGGATCTCATGAGAAATTGAACTGCAACGAAAGATGGGGTACAATGCTGATATTTTGCGTAATGCTCTTTGCTTTATGTCTTTGATGTGTGAGGCGAACGTTAACCCATGATCTAATGTCACACCCAGATATTTAGCGTGTGTGGCGTGAGGATTGTGTGCGTTCTCATACGTTAAATTTCGAAGGGCGCGGATGATTCGTCGACTGTGGATGACAGCACAGCTTTTGTCTGCATTGATTTTAATTCTCCAACGCCTTGCCCATTCCTGAAAGCCGTTGAGTTGACGTTGCATGTAGATGTAACACTGTGCAAGTGAGCTGCTGGTTGTAAAAAGGCAGTATCGTCAGCATACGTTGCGGAAAAGCAATGTGGTAAGGTCGGGAGGTCTGCCGTGTACAGATTATATAAAAGCGGTGAAAGTACAGCGCCCTGTGGAACACCTGCTTTGATAGATCGGGACGTGGATTTGACACCGTCAACAGATACATGAAATTTTCTGTCAGTCAGGTATGAACGTAGTAAATGTATAAGACGATCTGGAAAACCTTGGGTGTATAGTTTATATAATAGTCCTGCTAACCATACTTTATCAAAAGCTTTTGACACATCCAGATATACTTAAAGGGTGTATTGTTTCCTGTTGAAAGCTGTTGTTAAATGATCCACTACTCGTACGAGTTTCGTTGTAGTGCTATGTTGTGCACGAAACCCAAACTGATGAGAAGGTAGAAGGTCTCTATTATCTACGTGATGTTTCAGCCTCCAGAGAAATACCCGTTCGAAGAGTTTGCTCAAGTGCGATAGAAGACTTATCGGCCTTTAGTTTTCCGGAAGCAGTGGATTCTTGCCAGACTTGGGGATTGTGATGACACGAGCTTCCTTCCTGGTCCTGGGAAATTAGCATAATTGAAAGATGGCGTTAAATAAGTAAGTTAAAAAGACCAGTAGTTTTCTAGTTGGATGTTTAAGAATCTCAGATCGAATCCCATCAGGCCCAGATGCTGTCTTTGCCGGCAGACATTTTATATGTCGTTCTATTTCCCGGGGTGTTACTATGATGATGCCATGTGTAGGGTTTTGTGTACTTATGCTATATAATGTGGTTCGGATGTGCTGTTTCAGATAGGGATCGAGGCGTGCTCTATTGGGCTGGAACTGTTCTTCCAGAGAGTCAGCGAAAATGTCCGCTTGCGACTGAGGTTCTTGAGTCAGTCCTTCAGGTCCTTGTATGACTCTGGCTTTGGAAGCATTTGTGGCACGTTGGAATGATTTGGAGTACGTCCAAATTTTACGGTCATTTAGTGTGACATTTCGAAAAGTGTCTTCCCAGTATTATTGATTCTCTCTTGTAGTGAGCATCTTGAGCTTCTTACAAAGTTTGTTCCATAAAGTCTTATATGCGGGATGTAGTGTGTGCTGCCATCAACGTCTAGCCCAACGTTTCAGATGAAGATAAAGTTGTAAATGAAAACTGTCGCTACGACTGGTTTGCGATGGAGAGATTATTGTAGTGGAGCTCCCTGCCTCTGCTGTACGAAGTGCTAGCGTGATGTGAAAGACCGCTTGATCGATGTCCGCAATGGTGGCAGGCCTATTTCGTAGATCGATCATGGTGTTTAGTTCTTGGTTAAATACGTCCCAGTCAGTGTCTATTTGCTTGAAGATGGGGGCAGAATGGGCGATGCTGCGGTGGGAGACGTGAAAAATGACTGGATCGTGATCAGAATCTAAATCTGAAATGACATATGGATGGACTGTAAAGTATACGTCTTTGCAAAGGGCTACGTCAATCACATCGGGTTGTCCGCCGAATTTTGGATGATGAGTTGGGTCTGGTGGAGCACTGATGATGAAGTTGGACGTGAGTAAATATTCGTGTAAAGTATCTCCAGCAGTGTTTGGAGTAATGAATTCTCCATGTTTAGCATTAAGATCTCCAGCTAAGATGACTTTGGGCCCTAAATTAGCAATGACATCGAAGTCTGTGGGCTCTAGTTGTGTAGCCGGGGACCTGTACTCGGTGACCAATATTAATGGAACGCCTGGAGTTATTAGCTCAACACCAAGTGCCTCCAAAGTTAGTAAGGGTGGTATTGTAATTGACCTGACGGGGAATGCCTTTTTGATTACGAGTAGTAATCCTCCCTTCTGTCTGCCCACTCTATCCTGTCGATACACAATGTAATTGGGTAGTCGCCAAGTAGTGATACGAGCAGTGAAGTGTGTTTCTTGAATAAACATGACGTCAACTCTATTGTGTTTGAGAAATCTAATAAGCATTTGTTTCTGCCGCTCGAGACCATCTGCATTCCATGTAGCAAGGACAAGTGTGTGATGCAATACGCTGGATTTAGAAACAGCCATCATCAACCATTTCCGCTATTGTTTCTATTACTGCTGCAGCCTTGGAAGCTGAGTCTGCTGCTTGGCGGAAACGGGTAATACCACGTTTAATATGTGTTATTATTTTGCGTAATAATAAACCCTTGAGAAATGAAAGAACGGACTTTAAGTCTAGGTCTTCTTTCGGGCCCTCCTGTTGTTCGACAGAAGCTGATTGGTTGTGGAGAGAAGTGGAAGCTTCAGCGTTTTCATTGTCCGTAGCTATAGGTTGGATATTAACAGCAGTGGGCATGGAAGTCGTTTCTTCTGATGGTTTGTTGGAAGTTTTCTTAGTCTTTTCTGGAAGTTTCCTCGGCTGCTGGGCCGGCAATTTAAGAGCTTCAGAATAGGATTTAAAGACTGGACAGCCACGGTAATTTGCGGGGTGATCTCCCTGACAGTTGGCGCAAGTGGCGGGTGTGGAGGAGTCTGCTTTACTGCAGGATTGGGTGAAATGAAATTGCCCACATTTGAGACAGCGCGGGTGAGCTTGGCAGGTGTCCTGTGAATGCCCCAAGCGTTGGCATCTGTAACATTGCAGGACTGAGGGAGGCTTGTATGGTTCGATGTGGACCTTGTAATGAAGAAGGTTGGTAATAGCATATATCTCCTTAACAGCTGCAGTTCGTTCCAATGCAACCAAAAACAGTGGCATCATAATTTTCTTGTCTTCTGTCTTGCTTTTGCGAGACATTTGGTGGACGTTTATTGGTTTGTAACCGAGACGCAATAGTTCTTCCTTCAGATCGTCTAAGTCGGTGTCTATAGGCAGTTTTCGGATAACGCCTTAATAGGCCTTTCATTTTTTGCCACGCCTGTAGCATACTCAGTTTTTGTTTGTTCGCAATAAGCTTTGATAGAAATATAATCATCTCTGTTTGCTGCTTGAATACGAATGCGCTCCTTATTGGGCTGAGCTAGAGGGTCTCCTTCAGTGCTCGTGACAAGGTCTTAATAAAAGTATATGTATTTGTAATGCCGTATATGAAAATCGGAGGAGGCTTATGAGTGGGCGGCTGCTTTGGCAGAGCAGTATTATTGCTGGCATGAGCTTTATCTACTTGGTTGGAAGACAGAACATCAAACCTGTTGCTGACTGGGAGAGGCGGATAGTCTGCCTTGTTGAGGTTTTCCAATGAAGACCTACGTCGCTTTAGTGTTCCAACTACTGTAAAGTCCATATCTTCAGGCTTATTTGAAGTAGAAGGTTGTGAGGCACTTGATTGCTTGAGTGTATTTGGTTTCGATTTGAGCTCCCCTGGAATGCCTGTTTGCTTCTTCTTGCCCAAGGGCAGAAGAAAGTCTTCTGGTTTGTATGTAGCCCGGATTATTTTGCCCCTGGTAGTAGGAATCTTAGTCGATTGTGATTTTTTCTCAGATTTGGTGGATGTCTTCTGAGAAGCCATCTTGATTATGAGAGTGGGGGAAGGCGCCAGCTTGCAAGAAGGGTAGTGGCGATCCCAATAAGTTTTATGATCTTAGAGCAGTGTTCTAAGTTTTAATTTGCCAAGGTGCTATTCCTCCGAAGAGGAAGCACTACTAATCGTTAGCCGGTAGAGGTGCCAAAGTCATCAACGAAAGTTTAGGTATCTCTACCTCCGAAGAGAGAGTATAAAAATAAATCGTAAGCCTAGAGAATAGCAAGTTTGTCAACAGTTAAGATCAAATCAGGGTGTCAACCTCCGTGGAGGTATGAAAATACAATTCGACGGTTGTTTCCTAAACCCCAAAGAGGCAAGTAATCCAACTGTATATACGAAGATCGCGAATAAAATAAACAAATGGGGTTGGACACACTAAATGACTTGATTATTTTTCTCCGCCAGCTACGGATACCCTATTTTTTTTACCTGGTTAGAGATTGCAGGTGGCCAGTTCCTTTGCGTTCGAAAAATATTAATCATATATAAAACTATTTGTAAAATAGGTTACATGAGAACCTACGGCTGCTTTATACGTTTGGGGGTCACTGGTGTTCTTATGAAAGAAAATGCCGTTGGACGAACACCATTAAATTAAATACCAATTAAATATATTTTAGTTATTTCCAAGCAAGCTCAACAGTGTTCTAGGTAGATCAGAAAGTAAAATTGATAGCGGAGGCGGCACCTTTGTGAAAGATATGATGGTTTGCACTTGCCTCACTTAACATAGTATTTTATATATATATAACAAAAATACAAATGAAAGCTACTGCTAAGTTTACGTCTTTCATTAAATTTGATATCACAATATAAATAACATAAGTAAAAAGCAAACCCCTTTACTATTGCATACGGCTTAAGTGCAAAAAATTAAATTCATAACAAGCTAGCCGCAACTGAATTAAATTCAATTCCTGTACAACCAGATATAAAGGAAATGGAAAAGCATTTCACCACTAAAATAAAATTACTAAATAATATGCTTGGATGCTTGGAAGAAGAAGCAGATTCTTGTTGATCGATAGTTAGTTAGATATATAAGACTGAAGTAAAAAAACTGAATAGTCGAGCATTATGATATATTTGTAAATAAAAGTTGCAAAGGGAGTGTTTCAAAGATTAAGCTGACTCCTACTGAATATTAATTACTGACAAATTTAAATATAAAATGAAATAACAGAATTGTCGTTAATTGTGAGTTATGTTGAAATGAAGATTGTTTCCAAACAGTAGGGCAAAAGGAGTTTTTGGAAGCTGAGTAGACTTGTGAGGATCTGTTATATTTAAGTTTCAAACGGAATGTTCTATGAGAATATTTTGCATCGCGTAAGGAATGTTTGTAACTTGCACCTGACAACTGTACATTAACGACATATTTATGAATAAAATGAAAGTATGGAGTTGTCGTAATATGTGTCTTGTGTCGTAATACAGTCTTGATATTAACACACTGGTCCTGAATTTTAATTTTAAAAAATAAAACGGATTTGTCGTTTTTTACATTTCTTTCAGTTGTTCTTAAATACGTCTTAAATCAACGGTCACCAAGACTCAAATTATCTGATAAAGACCCTTCGTCATACTGTTTAGACTCGTCTTTCAGTTATAATTATCTGTCAATTTACGGCAATTACGTTCTTTCGTATTATTTTTAAACATATTGAACCAAGCATGATACTTCTTAATCTTCCGAACACTCTTTTCGCCCTACTGTATGGACTAACTTTTAAATCGTAAAAATTTGACAATTTACGGCATTTTCTTTCTTTCATTTTATTCTACCATATGTGGGCAACTAACGATCAACTTAGCAATTGTAAATATTTGACAAATTACGGCAGTCCGTTATTTCGATTCATTCTTGAATATGTCAGCTTCATTAATGCATTAATACAAGCAATTCTCCTTTTCCTGCAATAGCAGGCAACCCATATATCAGTGTGGCAAACTGCAAATAAGAGAATAAACCAAGTTGGTAAGATGACAATTCTATTATTGTGACGGAGCTGGATGAAATCAAAAGTTAAAAATTGACTTACTTAAGCAGTTCAAACAAGATGAATGGTGGAAACCGATATAAGAAGAAAGCATTTCCCTCTTTCCCTCACCCCACCCTGAAAAAGATACTTACAAAAAGAAAAAGTTATAAAATATAAAGGTTTCATATAAAAGCGTAACAGCAAAAAAACAAATAGCTAAACGAAACGAAAAAGAGAAAAACACAGAATAGGGGACACCAGTGGCGTAGCAGAGAGATGGGTCCCTAGCGGTAAAGAGATGGGACCCTAGCTGTAGATCGTGACATTTTAAATTGAAAAGCGATTCCATTCTATAGGAGGAAGGGATTGATTGAAAGACAAATTAAACTATTGATGAACGTTAGTTACCAAACAATTTTAGAATAAATTAAAATAATTGAATTGACGTAAATTTTGAGGTATTTACAATTGAACAATGAGCCTATTACATATAAGGAAAACTGAATTTGGAAACTGAAGCAAATGAAATAGACTGTCGTGGTCGTTAAGTACTGAGATATTTCAGTATTAAGTAGAAGAACAGAACTAACCTATTTGTCTATTTACAATTAAAAATGTAAATAACTGGCAAAGTACGATAAATCCGTTTTAACTTTTAAAATTAATATTCAGGACCGGTATGTTAATAACGAGACTTTACTTAGTGTTACAAACACGTCTTTCGTTCTAGAGATTGGTCCCGGTTTTCAATAGTAAATATCTCACTTATTACGACAATCCCATTTTTCATTTTATTCTCAAATATATGGATAATGTGCAATTGTCTGTTTCTAGTTCCAAATATCCCTTTCGCGATGCAAAAAAGACTCATTTTTAAAAAGTAAAAATCTCACAATATACTACCATTCCGTTGTTTCATTTGAAACTTAAATATGTCAGATTTGCACAAGTCTACTCACCTTCCGAACACTCCTTTTGCCCTACTGTTTGCAAACATTCTTCATTTCAAAATACTTTACAATTTACGACAATTCTGTTGATGCATTTTATATTTAAATATGTTAGTAATTAATATTCAGCAAGAGTCAGCTTAACTTTGAAACTCTCCGTTTGAACTTCTACCTTCAAATATATTACAATGCTTGACTATTCAGTTATTTCATTTCAAACTTACATATCTATCGATCAACAAGAGCCTGCTTTATCTTCCAAGCAAACATCTTGGAAGCATCCAAGCTAACTATTATTATTTTTTTTTTTTTTTAGTGGTGATATGCCAATAGGTTTCCGTTATATCTGATTGTACAAAAATTGAATTTAATTCAGCTGCGGCAAGCTTGTCATGAATTTAATTTTGTTGATTTGGCCGTAAATAATTGTAAGGGGGATTTGCTTCTTACTTATGTTACTAATAATGTGATATGAAAATTAATGAAACATGTGAACTTAGCAGTAGCTATCATTTACAATTTTGTCATATTTTTATGCATTTTTACTTCAAAAAAGAAATGACAAACTTTATTCTTTTCGTGCTAAACCAAGTACTTAAACTAATATATATATAAAATATACACACTATGTTAAGTGAGGCTAGTGCAAACCATTATATCTATCACTTACGAGCCCCCACCGCAATCAATTTTACTTTCTGCTCTTCCTAGAGCTTGCTTGGTAAGAACTAAAATATATTTAATTTGTATTTAGTTTAACGTTGTTCGTCCAACGGCGTTTTATTTGATAATGACACCAGTGACCCCCATGACGTATAAAGCAGCCGTTGGTTCTCGTGTAACCTATTTTATAATTACTTGTACATATGATTAACATTTTTCGAAGGCAAATGTAAAGTTACTTGTTTGAATAAATCAGGGGTGTAGTAAGCAGTTTTAAATAGGAGGGGTCCTTCGTTTTTGAGGGGGGCCAGCTACAATGCAAAAAACAAAAAAAAATACATATCTTGGAATTTGTTTTTTGAGGCCTGCAAAGTCGGAAAATTTTGGTTTCCTCCCGGAAATGTAAAAACACTTGTTTTAGATTATCATTATTAATATTATATTATTACTACTATTATTATTATTATTATTATTATTATTATTATTATTATTATTATTATTATTATTATTATTGCTTTTTCTCCATAAATTTTGTTTCCCCATGTAGTTTTTATTGTTTCATCAAGAAGTACTGAACCGGACCAAACATTTTACTTTTGTGAATAACTATTTCAATTTAAGCCCTTGGTCACACATCCTATGTATAAAGGATACCACGAAAGTTATAAACGCTTTTTCTCCCACCACCTTCGAAGATCGATGAGACTACCTAGAAGATTAAAGTTAGTCCCCATCAGCATCGATCCTCTGCCAACGTTCTGGGAGACCACGGATTCCATCGCGGTAGAATTTCGTGGAGCGTGAAGCGAAGAAGGTATCAAGTGAATTTTTTATATCTACAAAGAACTTGAAGTGGCATATTCTAAGGTTGGAATAAGTGATAATCGTACGTTGTAATATCCGGGGAGCATATCCAATGCATTAGTGTCTCCAATTCAAAACGTAAAATGGTGTCCCGGGTCATCCTTACCATGTGGGGCTCAGCGTTATCCTGTAACAGGAGAACCCCTTAGCGATTTAGAACTGCTGGCTCCACATCTTTGGGTTTCCTTGGACACGACTCAACTGCTGACAGTACACAGTTGCATTGATGCTATTACCAACTGATGGTAGTTTAAGGTGTACGATGCAGCGAGCACTCCACCCAACACACAATAGAAATTTCTTCTGGTGCAATACTGCGTTCGACCTTTTTGGAACAGGTTCATGGATACTAACCAATGATAGCGTCACTGTTAAGCTTCTCACAAGTCCCACTTATCATCACATGTCAACACCCTGTGCAGAAATGGCTCCTTCCTCAGACGAGATAGCAAAGGAACACCCAACTCCGTTCACGTTTTCTTCTGGCCCGGAGTTTAATTATGTGCGATGCAGCGATGTAATTGTAGTGTTTCCACAACTGATGGAGGTGCTGCCGAATGATTTCTTCACTCCTATTGAATTGTAGTCTCAGTTCCTCACACGTCCGGCAAGTGATGCGTCTTCGAGGCTTTCGTTTGCGTGCTTAAACATGTTAAGCTACCACTGCACTATCCGCGTAGTCACAACACCCTCACAAAAGGCCTTACATATTTTCTACTTCACTGCAGCGTCGTATGACCCCAGTTTGAACTCGTACAAGAGAAACACCCTTAAGATTCTTTGGAGGTCCCATATTCGCTCTATCCTCACACAAGTTCACGGAATAACTGTACTGTCACAACCACTTGTTACGGTACACCAACATCTGACCTTCGGCTTATCTCCATTCGCATTCAACTCACGGTGTGAGAGCCAATGGATCACATACCTCCACGAAAAGGGGCAAAACATTCTTGGCTACCTTTATACATAAGACTGATATTTGGAATTGTACTTAATTTCTCTGAGATTTACTGACGAAAATATTTATTTATCATTCTTCACTAAAAGATAATTGTGTAATGGAAATGGAAAAGGCTGAAAGTGCCACAAAGTAAAATTTGCAGTATTCATTAAAAACTTCCTAAAACTGTACTTTATCCTTTAAGATGCTGCTCCTTGCGTGTGCTCTAGAAACTAGTAGGAATTTTTCTGGCACTTTGGACCTTCTCTAGGTTATTGGCGATGTCGTTTACAACACATTCCAAGCAAAAAATCGATTTTTTATTTTTTGGCACTTTCAGCCTTTTCCATTTCCACTACACAATCACTTTATTAACAGCAATATATCCTGTTACACATCGAGTAGCATTAAAAAGAGCGAATGAATTCCGTACTGAAACTCTTAATAATAACGTTATTTTCCTTTATATTTTCCACCTGATAAAAAATTTTTAAAAAACAATAGTTACATCAAAAATGTATAATATCGTTACTAATTAGTTTAGTGCTGCTTTTTAATCGTGGTATTTGAGGTACCTTGTTAACTGAAAAAAATAAATAGCAGTAAATTGAAGATTTCGGTTCAAGAGGGTAACACTTTTAGATGAGAAGGTAACGGCACTGTGAATTTATGTGGTATAGCTTGTTACCGTGAATGTTGTAGATATGAAGCCCTAAGGAAAAGTATTCACGGGCACAACAACCACTGAATGACCAATTCGCTCCTACGAGAGCATTGTTTTGAAAGCAACCGAAAATAGTGATCATGTGGAATTCGTTGAAAATGATTCAAACTGTTATGTTGTAGATATTATAACCCTGAGAAAAGGATTTAATGGACACAACCACTAATTACAGACCGTTTGACCACTACGATTACAGTTTTTTGAAAGCAGGGGAGCCGAAGTTACTGAAGTTCTGTATACTGTCAAACTGTATTACTCTGATATGTATTACTCTGAGATTGTCATCTTGAGTAACAGTCGCATTGGAACCAACTACAAATCACTAGTCGTTTTTCACTACACGGCGACTTTCGTAAAAAAAAAAATGAGTATAACGGTGTTATGGAGTACAGTAAGATCGAGTAGCACTAGATTATGTTGAAGATCTCATCATGAGAAAAAGTCTTAATGGGCACCACTATCGAATTACGACCCTTTGGCCACTACAGGCTCAGAATTTTTTAAAACGGTCGAGTATAATGAAATTTTTTTCAGTGTAACTGAATGAAATTGTTATATGTTGTAAGTCGTGATCCTGAGAAAGAAATGTCTAGGACATTCTAGGTGTTTCCTTTGTCTCGCAAAATAAGCATGTGAATTTTATCTAACGGTATGCTTAAAAAATATTAGCCGCTTCTCTCCTCTCCCATTTTTCGGGTTGTCAGATAGTACGTTTAATGATTTTGTACAATTCTACTAAAATTCCAGTTATCCTTATCTTCTTCATTTTTAAGTTATGCCCGTTCTTGCTAAAACGTGACTGAAAGCGTTTGTGTCCATTAAGATATTTTCTCATGAACACAATATCTACAACATATCACGATTTCAAGCAATTCCACCGAAATCCAGAATAAAGTTTCCTTCTGCTGTTTTTAAAAAAGTGGCCCTTTTGTGACAAAACAGAGAGTGATTGGTGGCTGTGTTATTGTCATTTTCTCTGGATCGAAACAATTACATCATATAAGAGTTTCAGTCATTTTCATCGAAATCCAAAATATCAGGATTGTGTGCTGCTTTTAAAAAGTAGACCAGGACTGGCCAGACGATCAGTAATTTTTAGTTATAACCGTTAAGACTTTTCCTCAGGATCACAATATGTAAACATAACACCGAATTTAGTCACTTTAACCGAAATCCAGAATGTCGTTATCAACGGTTCTTTCAAGGAACTGGCCCTGTAGTGGCCAAACGGTCAGTGATTTCTGTTTTGTGCCCATTGAGACTTTTTCATGATTTTCGGTCTTGTATATATGTGCCAAGTTTGGAGGAAATCTGAGGAAGAAAATTGTTATTTTTTATATAAAATTTAAAGCTAGTCCTTTGGGGGTGGCTGGAGCCCTTGGGCCCCCCTGGGTGACAATGCAAGCCGTTTTCACTGTCATGTAACCAAAGCAGCGGGTTCCTCACCCATTTTTATGCTAGTCACTTTGAGCCAGGTGGATGAAACAAAGATGAGCAGTGGGTGAAGAATAATAACATATTGAACCGGTTTTCTTTTATGTTCATTAAAATAATAATAAATACCAACTTCCACTTATAGAATCCAAATATTCCGCGTGAGTCGATGAATGCTTTAACATTGTAATTGAATCTGGAAAACAATCACAAAATCATTGGTGCATCGTTACTTGTTCTTAGTGCAACATCCCCTAACATTGGTGATTCATAAGTGTAGGTGCTACAAGTATAATATCATTGGGATCAGAGTGAACTTTTCAACACTTCAAGCACTAATGAAAAAATGTGCCGTTCGCTAGTTCATCATTAGGACTTGTAGAAGGAAATAAGAGTTTGTTTGGAATCTGACATTTTTGAAAGCCCCCTCCCCAAAATAATTGAATATATCCCTAAAAATGGTCTCTACCATTACTGCTCAGTGTGTTTAAGAGAACTAACGATGCACTTACGATTGCCGTTAACCCAGGTAACCTATCTATGTGTTTGTACGAAATTTGATATTTCTGAAGACGGACCACCCACCGAATATCTTGAAGATGTTCACGATAGGGTAATACTAACTTTGGTGCTTAGTGCGTTTTAGTGCACTAATGTTGTGATAAGTTTGGTGAAAATCTGTCTGCATAAAGACGGGTGGCGAGCAAACTTCATATGAAGAAAGGCCCCACCACAAATCATCAAATAATAGTAAACTCTGATTGCACTAACGTTAGGTTTTAGCGTACTAACGTGCACTAACGATGTACTTTCGATTGAAGACGATTCGTGTAATATGAGAAGAGCGGGGGCAACATCAGACACGTAAGAGATGGTTTGCTTATGGCAGATACCATAACTTTAAGGCTAATTTTATTGAAATACAGGGGTATATAAAATTTTTAAAGAGTGTACAAAAGTGTAGAAATCCATAGATATTTTTCGTCTACTTGTCTTCGATATGAACACTCGGTACTCGAAATTGATCATTAAGTTCGAAACTTTGACGGTAATTTTTTCAAAACACAAAAGAGTACAAAAATATTTCAAAGGTGTAGAATGTACGATATTCGCATATTATTTTTATCAACCTAAATCTCGGATCTGGTGATTCCGTAGTCAAACGTCAAGTTTGTGTGTGGAATTTTAAACGCAAATTTCTAGAAACAAATGAGTGTATAAATGTGTTAAAAGACGTACAAAATTTGTACTAAATAATGAAAAATGTTTAATATGCGATTTGCCGATTCCGGACTCCAAGTTGACGGACTGTTATTAAACGTTTAATATAGTGGTGATATATTTAATTCCATTATGTACGACACGCATTTCTTTACTTTCAAAGATTTTGCATTAATATTATTCTTACTAGACGAAGCCCAACATTTCAGCCAAAGTGTATTTACTTAATTTTTACATTCTATTATACATTCTTGTTTCACTGTTTGAAAAGTACTAAAATACACTTAATAATTATTACCAGCAGTGTTACAAATCTCTGCAATAAAGTTAATCGAAAGTTGGAAATTGTGCAAACCTGAATAAACGTAGAAAAAGCAACTGATATTAGAAAACATCACATCGGAGATGCAAGGGAAGGGGCTGAAGACCAATTTTTTATAACGCTTCTTTCTCTGATAGTAAAATTCGTCAAACTTTGAAAATTATTGATCAAATTTGACCAAACGATGATCAAAGTATTGGCATCAAAAAATTTCGAAACTGATATAAATTGAAGCTGGCGTGTACTTGCCCCCGTACTAAGTATAGCTTATATTAAACTTAGTAACGATGATGAAATGGAGGAGAAGGGGGCCTAGTATATAGTTAACTCACTGCTAAGAAAAACCTTAAAATTTTGTTACTAACTCCGATCCAACGTAAAAATTGTTGCTCCGACCGGATCAAACGATTGACTACTAAAGATCGAATCGGAGGTAAAGGGTGTCTGGTCCCCCTCAGCATAACCCTTATGTCGGAGTTAGTAAAGTTGACCAAACGTGGAAAAATGTGATCCAACCTGATCATAAGATTATCAAATGATTGGCGTCAAAATTTTCGAAGTGGAGGCGAAGGGTGGATAACGTGTAGTTAGCCCACCGTACTAGAAAAAGCTTATATTTATATTACTGACGATAATGAAACATTAGAAATTTATGATCATACCCGATAAAACGATGATTAAACTATTAACATAAGAAAAGATCGTATCGGAGTTGAAGGTAGGGTTGGCCCCATAGTTTGTAACGTTAATATCTTTATTAGTATAGTTGACCAAACGTTCAAAATTATTGATCATACATGATCAAACGATTATCAAATGATTTACATTAGAAATAATCGGATTGGAGGTGAAAGGGGGCTGGCCACCCTTTTTGTGACTGATATATATCTGTTAGT
Organism: Thermobia domestica; assembly: GCF_964235325.1. NCBI lineage: Eukaryota > Metazoa > Arthropoda > Insecta > Zygentoma > Lepismatidae > Thermobia > Thermobia domestica. The sequence goes on along the minus strand of NC_137465.1, from coordinate 85,313,906 downwards.
AGAGTTGATCAAACGTTGAAAATTGTTGATCAAACGATTGGCTTCAAAAAATTTCGAATCGGATGTGAAACGGGCGCCAGCGTGTAGCTAGCCCCCCTGCAAAAGGCTTATATTTATGTTAGTAACACTGATCAAACACTAAAAATTGTTCATCAAACCTCATCAAACGTTGATCAAAAGATCGTTAGTTACTAATTAAAATATTTAAGAACAACATGAAATCATGGAATAATCGTACATTGGAATATATTTGTTTTTTGAAAGTGGCGAATGGAGGGTTTGAAGGATAAAGCAGACTTTTCAAAGATCGCTAGACACTAACGTACTTAAGATGAAACTGAAAACACAGATTTGTCATAAATTCTCTGATATTTACAATTGAAAAAGTTTATACATACAGTATGATTAAAGGAATGTTTGGATGATTAAGTAGACTCATGTTGATCGTTTGTTTGGAACATGTCAAAGAGAAAAATGGCATAACGGAACAGACGTAAATTGACGGATGTATACAATTGAAAATTTAGTCGAAAGAGTAGATCGAAGAGTTTGTTTTGGCATATAATTGAGACACTTGATAATCGTTAGTTACTGTACTGTTTTAGAATAAGTTATATAATGAAAGACTTCAAAATTGTCAGATTATTAATAATAAAAAGTGAGTGCAGGGCAAAGGGAGTGCTTGGAAATTGTAGTAAAATAAAATTAAAATGGCATTTTTCGAAATTTGTCGGATATTTACAATTGGTAAGTGAGCCCATTCTGTAGGGCGAAATAGATTTTTGCTAACTTTAAATAACTCTTGCTGATAAGTATTTCCCTACATATTTAAGAATATAATAAAAGAACGCAATTGTAGTAAAAAATTGAACAGGAACCCCAAGCATCAGAAGTGAACCTTCTATCACTAAGCCACCGTGTCCCCATTTGAAAAGTTGGTTTATTGAGTTGGACGAAAGGAACGTTTGGAAAATTAAACAGACTCATGCTAATTGATTTTTTCCGACATGTTTAAGAATAAAATATCATAATACAATTGTAGTAAATGATCAGATATTTAGAATTGAGAAGCGAGTCTATTCTGTATCCCGGAAAGAGTGTTCGGAAATAAAAGCAGACTCTTGCTGATTGTTGGTTGAAGACATGCTTAAGAATTAAAAGAAAGAATGAAATTGTAGTAAATTGTAACACATTTAACATTCAAAAGTGAATATATTCAGTTACAGTTGAAGAGCGGTTCTATTCAGTAGCCCTAAAGGAGTGTTTTAAACTCCTTTGTGATCGTTGGTTATCTCACACTTGGTGATAGTTGGATCAACAGTTATTTAAGTACAAGAGGAAGAAGGAAATATCTTCACTTTCCTTAGTTTTTGTCATATTCAAGTGTAAAATGAGAGAGAGGGTTTTCAGTATATTGTCAGATGTGTTGGAGATGAAACTAACTCTCGCTAATCGTTAACTAATTAAATAAATATGAATAAAATCAAAGAGCCGATTTGTCGTAAATTCTCAGGAGCAATAGTAAGTGCTCCATTCAGTAAGGCTGAAGGGGTATTTGTTGATTTTTAGTTACTAACATACTTGTGAATTTAATGAAATAACTGAATTCTCGAAAATTATCAGATTTTAGCAATTGAAAAGTATTTGCAAACCCAGCATTGCGAAAAAATATTTGGAAGCTAAAGCAGATAATTGCCGGCAGTCGGTAAATGAAATATTTAATAAAAAATTCAAACAACAGAATTGTTTTATCTTGTAAGATATTTATATTGGGAAAATCACGCAGGGATTTTCAAGATATAGCAGATTCTTGCTGATTGTTAATTACTGAAATGCGTAAATTTAAAATGAAAGAACGGAATTGTCCTACATTGTCAGATTTTTACATTTTAAGATTTAGTCTATTTAGCGCGCCACTGGAGTGTTGGAACTTGAAGCAGAATTTGGAGATCCTGAGATGAAGACACATTCAAGAATAGTTTTAGCGAATGGGATTATGGTAAATTGTCAGATATTTAAATTTGAAAAGAGAGTCTATTCAGTACGGCGAAAGGAATGTTTGAAGACAAAGTAGAATCTTACTATGCGTTAGTTTCCGACATATATAAGATTGAAATGAAAGAACGGAATTGTCGTAAATTTCAATTGAAAATATGGCTATTCAATAGGCCGTAAGATCTGTTTGGAAGCTGAAGGAAACTTCTTCTCTTTATTGAAGATTATAAAAATAACAGAATTTTGTAATTTCTGAGACTCAATTGAAGAGCGATTTTAATATAAAAAGCGAAAGGAGTACTAGGAAGCTGATTTAAATAGAACCTTCATGATTGTTAGTTACTGACATATTTAGGAATAAAATGCAAAAACAAAATTGTCCTGAAATGTCAGATATTTACTATTGAAAGCTCACTGCTTTCAGTAGGAAGAAAAGTGGTATAGAAGACGAAGCTGAATCTTCTAATATTTAGTTCGTGACGTATTTGTGAGTAAATAAAGAGACGGAAATGTAGTAAATTCTCAGATATTAAAAATTAAAAAGTGTCATTGGAGTAGGCCGATAGAGAGTTTATAAGTTCAAATACACTTGGATGAACTCATATTAAAGAATAAAATAAAATGAAATTTTTGAGTTTTACGTCCTACGCTTATGCCGTTTAGGCTAAAGAAGACAGTGATGATGATTAATGAACGGAATGGAGGAATGAAGGAAGTGGGAGGAAACTGGAGAACTTCGAGATAAGTTGACTTGGCGGGAACAGGGTTGATCCCGAAACCCCTATCACTAGAAATGAACGCTCTACTACTGAGCCACCGCAGCCCCTGCTAAGTGATAGTATCTGTCATGTTTAAGATTAAAATGAAACAACGGAATTGTAAATTTTCAGGTACAAACACAATTAGTTGTTCTATGCAGTACAGCAAAAAAAGGTCGGAAGACGAAAACCACTATCATTATCGTTGCTTTGTGTCATCTTTAAGTATAAAGTTAAAGAACGGAATTGTTGAAAATTGTTCCTCAAGTACAATTGGAAAAAAAGTCTATTCATTACCTCAAGAGGAATGAATTGTTATGAGAAGGCGGACTCTTGACCATGGTGTTATTGAACTATTTTAGAATAAAATGAAATAATTGAATCTTCCTAAATTGGCAGGTACTTACAATGAATAGCGAGTACATTCAATAGGACGAAAGTGAATGTTTGGAAAGTGAGGTGAACTCTTGTTAAGCGGTAGTTGCTGCCATATTCAAGCATGAACTGAAATTTCGCAATTGTCCTGAACATTTACTATCCATTTCATAAAGATAGGCCCCTGACTTCGTGGTGCTGCCGTGACGTTCAGTCAAAACTTATATTGCATTGTCGTACCTCGTTGGAATTCCTGAAATGTTGTCTTTTCAATACTTAAGACATAAAAATTTTCTTTGTACTATGCAGTGAGAAAAAAATAAAAAATTAATGTAAAAGTGCGTATTTTTTCGTACTTTTTTGGTAGATCAATGTTTATAGTAAAGAGATCACGTGTAATAATTTCCTGTGTACAATATGTAGATGCATCCATTTACTGTAAGTTGTGAGAATTTCAATTTTCATCACTTGATACTTTTTGTGTAATTATAACAAATATACGACGCTTTGATCTCCTTTACCATGGTAGGTAGAGAAACGTACAAAACACTGTTCGAAAATTTGGAAGTCTAGTGTTCCAAATATTTGGAACTATTAACAAAAAAAAAGGTTTAGTTGGTAGAGTATTTATTTTTAAATTTTTTTTTTTTACTACAACATGTTCTCTGCGTTAAGCGGTGAGCCATGTTGCGGCCCAATCTTTAAATTCCCCGCGCTTATATGAAGAAACATCATACAGTAAGTGGAAGTGCCGCAACACTGTCGTGCAGTGTTGTCGCGTTCAGGAAGCTTGTAGCGCGAAGCCTACTTCATAAGAATGTAATAGGAAAAAGTATTTATTATAACCTTTCACAACATCATAAAAATAATAATAATGCATTACATATCTCAATTTAATCGAAATAAAACGTTGAAGTAAAAGATCCAAAAACTCATCTCTCAATCTATTTACTTCATTCACTTTCGTAATGGGTTTGTTGACTCATCGCTGCTCCTGTTATCTTCCTGTACACTTATTAACAATGGCTCCATTTTTACCTCAAGATCTATCAGTATACACACTTTCCAGCTTACGAACATGTTAAAGGTTAAAAAGAAATGTATCCTTGACAATCACGTGTTCACCCAAGTTCTGCGATCAATTCCCCTGCCGGATGTATACAATAACACAGGATGGGTCCTTTGTTTTCTTTCAACGAAAGAAAATTATGCAATGTGTAGTAGACGAGGGCTGTATTTGCGTCTAATCACGTTGCACTGATTACGCCTTCAACACTTCCCTTCGGTTCGTAGGCGTCAAAAACTTAGACATACATTCACATCATATGGGTTCATTGCAATGAGACGGACGAATGGGCAATTATATTTTCCTTAGTATATGTCGTGGTTTTTGATTAAAAATATATATATATGGATATTCCTTTACGAGCGGCGGTATTACAAAAAGAAGAGGCAAAATTTTTAGCGATAATGAAATTGCAGAACTGATGAATGACTCCGACTCAGACGGTTATGAGTTAGTAATGAATAGTAATGACATTGATTATTCTGTGCTCAGTGGCGTATTCGGGAGTGAACAAGATAGTAACTCTGTTTCAAGTGAACCTGCGGCTGCGCCGGGAAAGAGAGAAAAAAACGTGTTGTTCCTATTCAAAGACAGATTCTGATGTAGCTTGGAGCGATAAAATTCAAGTAAATGCAAAACCCCTGTTTAGTGGTATACTGGGAATTGATCAAAATGCTGGGTTATCTACAGAGTATTCCGCATATAAAGTGTTTCAGCTGTTTTTACCGATGAAGTTTTATAGTAAAAAAAAAAAGTTGAATTGATTTTGAGTTGGACGTCCTGTTCAGCAGTGAGGCTATATGAGACGTCGACCTACTGATTAACGTGAAATCCAAACTAGGCTACATGAGCTCTACCAGGAATAGTAGTAAAAGTTATGAATCAATACGCAAAACAGCAGATTGAGAAAAAGAAAAAAATACCAAAACAAAAATCTTTGTTTTCTAAATGAAAGCGTGTTACTTTAATTAAAAACCAGGAATTTCTTACACTAATTATTCACATAAGCCTTGCACGGAAGCCAGCTTTACGCGGTTTTTACAAATCAACTACGCAAGAGCTATTAGTATGTCTGTCAATTGGTGGAACAGATCTTCTGTGAAGTGTAAACTCAATATTACATATCAACTAAGGTTGTATCATATAATAAAGTTTATGCTTGTATTTGTTTCTGTGCAAGTGTATTTTGTACTGCGTGCAGTAAGTGAAAAACTGACAAAAAGCAACAAAGTTTTGAAGACCACAGATTTTAAACCAATTTCTTAGAAATTAACAGGATATACAGAAAATGTGCCAAATGTTCAAAATTAGAAAAGCGAACTCTTATTTTGTTTGGATTTGCATGTGATGGAGACAAAATTTTAAAAATATATCTAAACAGTGCCAGACAGTGTGCGTGACAAGTTTAAATACCCGCCCGTCTGAGAGTGTATACGCGCCAGGAAAATTTGGCAACGTAGCACTACGTATAAACTGCGATAGCGAAGGGCGCAAAGCTGGGAAAATCATAATGTCATATTTGTGATTGTTTATCTTTTAAAACAAGTCAAAACAGTTTGGTTGAAAAAGCTACTTTAAGATCTTTCTAAAAGTTTTTTAAGATTGTTAATACACCGCAACAATTCAGAGATAATGATGTCTCACTTTTTACTGAATAACAAGAAAAGTATTACGTGTTCAGTAATGAAATTTTCAGAACTTACAGGTAACATATGCATCTACATATGGTGCACAGGAAATTATTTTATGTTATCTCCTTTCCGAGATATAGTCCTATAAACATTGATTTACACAAAAAGTACGAAAAAATACGCACTTTGTCATTAATTTCTATTCTTTTCTCACTACACAGTACAAAGAAAATTTGTATGTCTTAAGTATTGAAAAGACAACATTCCAACAATTCCAACGAGGTACGACAATGTAATATAAGTTATGACTGGACGTCACGGCAGCACCGCCAAGTCAGGGGCCTATCTTTATGAAATGGATGGTAGATATTTTCAATGGAAATCGGGTCTATAAAGTGGGGCGAAATGTGTGTTTGTAAAATCAATCAGACTCTAGCTGATCTTTGTTCAGGACTTACTTAAGAATAAAATGAAAGAACGCAATTTTCATATTCAGTTATTTACATTTGAAAAGTGAGTCTATTCAGTAAAATGATAGGTGTCTGGAAGATTAAGCAGACTTTTTTTGATCCTTATTTAGTGACATATAGTTTAAATTGACTGAACGGATTTTTCCAAAACAATCAGAAATTTCGAACTGAAAAGTGATTCCGAAAAATGAAAGAACGCAATGTAGTACTTTGTTCCTCAACGCAATATAGTGAATAAACTGCAGAATATAGTGAACATCGTAATTTACGTAGATTGCCAGATATTTATATCTTAAATCCAGTCTATTTAGTATCTCCACAGGAATGATTGGAAGCTAAACCAGTCTGGAGGGTCGTTTCCAATAATTTAATAATTGGAAATAAGAAAACGAAACAATTGTGCGTAAATTACCAAATATTTTACATGAAAAGTGAGACCATTCATTAAGGCGTAGCAAAATATTGATTATCATTATTTGCCGACATATTTATGAACAAAGAGTAATAACAATATTGCTGTACCGAATAGTCCCGCCTATCAGTCGAATATATATGACCATTTACGACAATTGCGTACTTTTATTTTATTTGTTTACCTGTCGAATTAAGGCAACCATCATGAGTCTTCTTAATCCCTCAAACACACCTCCCCCATATTGTATCGACTCGCTTATCATTCTAAATACTGAAAGTTTAAAACAATTCTGTTTTTTTCATTTTGTTCCTATATATGTTGCAAATTAAAGATCAGCAAGAGTCTGCTTCATCTTCTATTCAAAGCTCTATCCTTACTGAATGGGCCCAACTACCAAACGTAAATAGCCGATATACCTTTCGTACTACTCTATGAAATTACTTTCGATGGTATTTACTTGACAATTTATAATTGTTCCGTTCTTTCATCTTATTCTTATGTATATGAGAAAATTACGAGCAACAGGAGTCAAATTACTTCACCTAACAAGACCGTTTCAGCCTTTATCTTCGTTCAGTCTTCAATTTTAGGTATATGACAAATTACGTCAAATCCGTTCTTTCATTTCAATCTTATATATGTCGCAGCCTAAAGACCAGCAAGAGTCTGATTCATCTCCCAAACATACCTGTAGCTTTACTTAATGGACGCACCTACCAATGTAAGTATCTGACAGTTTACAACAATTCTGTTCTCATTTTATTCGTAAATATATAATGAACTGACTATTTACGAGAGGCTATATCATCTCCAAAGCACTCATTTCGTCTTGCTGAATGAACTCAGTTCACTCATTTTGAACTTAAATATATCAGAAACTAAGGATCACAAAGAAGCTGCTTAATCTTGTAATCACTCCACTCATTCCACCGATACGATTAAATTTAATTGAAAAATCTGAGGTCGACAGTTCTGTCTCTTCATCTTTTTAAATAGGTCTTGAACCAACGATCAGCAAGGGTATGATTGAGCTTCCGAAATGTTCTTTACCCCACTGTATACAATCACTTTAAAATTGTAACTATCTGGTAACTTACAACAATGGAATAGTTTCATTTTATTCTTAAAAATGTCGCCAGCTAACGGGAAGCAATACACTACTACAGGTTCCAAAAACTCCTTTCCTTTGTTTTATAGACGCTTTGAAATTGTAAATATGTTACAATTTTTTAGGATTCTGTTCTAAAGCGAAAGAGTGCAATGAGTGCTAACTAGATACTCTCGAATAGTATTGTAGTTGCATATGAACGGGAAATATAGCAATTGCTTGATTATCTTGATAAATTAATAAATACGTTTTTACATATGGTATAACCTTTTTCAAAACCATGGGCCTACCTAAAACAAACTACTGTGCGATCCCAGAGCTATTCGTCTGTGATACCCTCTTCTTATTAAAGGGAGAAGTTAATCCAATGTTTTTAAATTTCTACGTCAATTTATAGTGTGAGTTAAGTAGCTCTAAGAACACTTTTGCTTGGTTTTTAAGTCCTACGTATACAACACAAGAGCCTGCGGCCTCCGTTTTAGTGTTTAATTTTTTTACTAGCTGAAAGCCAACAGGAATTAAGGAATGCATGCCGAGGTCCGCTTTAGACTTATAAATTTCTCAGAATTTACGATGGAACTTCTAAACCGTTTAGCCTTACCAGACACCTGCAGGGACCCCTCGAATCATTGGCACGCCATTTGCACCCTAATCCACTAATTAAAAATCGAACCAGCTCAGTGATGCCTGCCCTATCGCAAGTGACACATCAACTTGTCCATCATTTTAACGCGCTTTCTCTTCACTAATTTTATGAAAGCAATAACTTACGAACTCAGCGTGATATTCCTTTTTTCTCAGCTAATGACTTCTTGTTTTACACGTCACTGGATTTCGCACGTCACTCGAATATTTAGAATTTGCAAATCCTGACGAATATATTAGCTACTGTAGTTTTCCCATTTCTATCCACCCGATCTCTTCGATTGTACTCCAAACAAGCTGATTGCACTCGTTCTAATGCAATTATTATGGCGGATCTCGACATATATCCCTGTTTTTATCTTTTTTTTCTAAATGCATCCTGATATCTACAATTAGTAATACCTTTATTTCTGCAGAAAGCCACATGCGGCAGCTTTGTACATAATCTTAAATCTTTAGTCATGTGTAAGTAAGGTTTAGACACATTTTAGTGTATTACAGCGTGTGAGTTGCAATTGAAAAGTCCTAATCTCACTACACTTAATATCAAATTATACTATGTTTGGTTGGTTGTAGTGCATGCTAACTGGTTGCATTCGTTTTGATAAAACAGCGACACGTATCTCGAAATCTCCTCTTAGTAAAAAGTTGTCTAAATGTTTCGTGAAGTCTGAAGTATAGATATCTGTGTGTTTCCACTTTTTTCTTGCCAGTGTTAACGGCTCTTAGGTAGACTGTGCTGGGAATGTACCCTAGGCAGTTTGCCATGATATTCCGCTATCTGAAGGGAACACCTATGCAGATTTCTACAGACGACTTGGTGCTTCTTTTTTTTTAGTAAATAAATTTATTTGGTGATCTAGGATGGCTCTTGTCAAACGCAATGGATATGCTCGCAAACATACCAGGCGAAATGACAACCTGGTTGAATGTTAGACATGAGTACACTTCTCAAGCCTTAACTGCTGGCGATTAATCGGGTACCCTTTGTGGAGTAGCTCTCTGCTCTTGGGAAGATACCCTTGAGTTGGTCGACAGGTCACGCAAGCTCTATTCACGTCAGGGAGATAAGGTAGTATTTAGTTTAATAAAAAAGATTCCAGAAATTCTTCTAGTTGATCATTCCGTGTCAGAAATGAAAGGTGTCGAAAAGCAAATGAAGTAGGTGCACTAGTCCACTACTGAGCGGAAGCTAACCAGAAAATTACTCACCGGTTAAAAAACGTTGAGAAGATTGAGAAATTCAAATCCTCCAGTAAGCTTAATTAGAGTGTGCTATTATGGAAGTCTGTAGTACAAGATGTACCTTGAGAGCCAGTGAGATTTTTTTTTTTTTTTTTTTTTTTTAGCCTAAAGGTTAGTGTGATAGATACATAGCGTTATTAATATAGCATCTTGATAAAGACGCCTCGAAATTTTTTATAGACGAAAAAGTCTGTAAATTGATAATATTCTTGATTTGGGTGTTCGTACCTGTTCTACCAGGCCTGTATAACTTTTTTGTATCGCGAATTCAATGGCAGGACTTGTCTCAAAGGTTGAGAAGCTGACATGGTTTTTCAACCTAATGAAATACCTAATTAACTAAGGATATACTACTAGAGTTTGAGGCCAATAAAATGCATGTGAATCCCTTACAAGCTTACGACCATAAGTGTAAAATACTTGATACATCGTTCTTTATTAAGATTTGTAAACTTTGATTGTTTGTAGGAGAGTCGAAAACTAAACGGTAGTTACTGAATTTTAGGTGTCCTTGAAGGTGGCAGAATCCTTGGAGTCAATCATCTGCTGAAGCACGCTCGGTATTGATATCACTTGAAACTTCGCTCCAGAAGGCCTGTTTTTCTACGAATTGTGAAAGTTACATGAGTTGTTAATTTCTTGTAATACACTGATATCGTAGTTGCCTCCAAGGCTTCCATCTGCAGTGAATAGTGGTGATCCAATTTTGCATAGATAAGATGACCAGCTGCCTGAGAAAACTGAAGCAATATTTAATTGCTTACTAATGATGTTTCTAATCCCCTTTGGATGAATAGCAATAGGATTCTGAACTTCTCTATATACTTCAGCCAAAGTTCACCGGTACGGTAAAAGTCATTGTCTTAATTTTGAGATTCCTAGATATCGTCTTTTTTATTGTCTTACTGAGTCGTACCACTTAAAAAACCTTGGATTTACTTCTTCCTATAATAACAAGATGGTATCACAGACGTATAGTTTTGATAACGTACTGCTGTTTGTTGTATGTGGGCCCTTGGGGGTGAAAAAAATTGATACCAAATAAAAAAACTTAAGTATTAATTTATCAATGATAATCAAGCAATAGCTATACTTCTCGTTAATACGCAACTATAATACTATTTCAGAGTGCTTCCTGCTGAAGAAATCTAATTATAACGCTCTTACCTTTTTCTTCATCGTTAGCCTGATAGGAACTGTTTAATCCAAAGAGTCGTGTTCTTACGGAATTGTTATTTATACAAAGTGTCATGTGTGTCAACTCTCAAAGTTATCATATATACATTTAGTTAACGTCATTGTAGCTCACTAGAGGTTACATACAGAGTTTTTAGGATTCACTAGGTTCCGGTCTATTATTAATTAATTTTCCCGATTTGGTTCTGTAAAACTTTGTATGGAACCCAATATATTCTAACCTCCGGAACAGTCTTACTTTGGGCCTGAGACCCGTGATGAGGGTCCATGAGACAAATAAAGAATCCATTAAAGTTATTTTGAGATCTTCTCTAAGACGGATAAGTGGAATATATTTACGGTATATCATCTGAGCAGCACGTTGAGATGATGCCACCTTCCTCGTATGATAATATCTCAATGCGGAAGAATATCAATTCGACTGCAGTGAATATTGCCGAGTGACTGTAGAGAAAAAGCGACATGTGTTTTAAAACCCACACGTAGAAAAAAAGAGTGCTTCTACTCGCAATGGTGTGTACTAAGGATGGGAAGTGAACTCTCCGTTAAGTACGTATACAAATTAGGTTAAGCGCTATTTTCATCTTATATTTTATGGATATAAAATACAATTAGACATGGAAAGTGCCGAAAGACGAAAAAAATATCATTGGGGAAATATCTGGAACGACTGAATTTAACTCTGCCATTGAAACCACGACGATTGATCACAGTTTCTGAAAAACTCTTTGATCAATACTAGACGGCTCAAATAATGCAATCACAATTCTAAGGTATAATCGCATGCAATCACATTTGGAGAAATCTGTTGCTGTTGTGGTTGAGATTCAGATCAATTTAAAATCTTGATAGAAAACATCATGAGCAGTTGCTGATTCCCTTGACCACATACAAATAGAACTAAATGGAGATGATACGAAATCAATAAATTTAAAGAAACTCTAACGTCATTAAAACACTGATTTCACTTTTTTCATGATGCAACAGGCAGTGACACGACCTCATCTTTACTCAGGAGAGAATAGTTTTCAGTATTAAAGTTCCTTCAAAAAGAAAAAGAATTCTGCAAGTTAGTAAAGTCTTAAACCAACCAAATATCAATCCTGACATAATGGTCAAATTAGACATATCTTATTCGCCTGCATGGAAAAGCAAACATGTCCTCCCCGGTATAACAAGAAAGTTGTTACAAAGCTCATTATGGCCACTTTCCCCTTTATAAAACGGCAGCTGTGTAGCATTTAATTCGGAAGTACCTCCAAGTCCAGCAGCGAAATGGTCTATGCATGAACCCAGTCGAATTAGGTTAATGTATACGTATTCCAGGACCACACAGGTACCATTGGCAGAAGCCGGATAAACTTACTTACCTATGTGAACGAAGCACATGGTAGTATAAAATAGCCGATATGAGTTATTCTAGGGTTTCTGCATTCTGACAAAGGAGTTCATGTACATATGAGAGATCGGAAGAAAATCTGATATACAGGTTGACGAACAACAGCTGTAGAAACCTAAGAATTCTTTGACAACGACTTAATTGCTGATCCAAACATTATAATTAATATTTTGTAACAATGTCCCCGCCTTATAGATCTAATAAAATTGACATGAAGACCATCTTGACCTAACTCTAAATAAAGGCACAAAGACAAGGTATAAAACATGAAGCTGGTTTATTATTCCGTTTACATTTTTGGAACTTTCTAACACGAGCGGCTTTGGAACACGAAGAGAAAACGAAATCGTAGCAAGATTGTTATAATTTAACGAGCTCAACTAATTGATTTGGATTGTTATATTCATTTGATTGAATGATACTACTCGAATGTGATATCTAAATAAATTGCTTTTGATCTTGGTATTAAATCTGGCCTGCTTAGTTGTCGCTTTCTCTTCAGGTACCAAAGTTACATCTACATTGTCTTGCCCATTTTGTTTTTTCTATAAGACTAAATAATAATCATAACTGATTGGATCAATAATTAAGCCGATGTCAATTACATGATTTTCTACAGCTGTTGTTCGTCATCATCTATATCAGACGGTCTTCCGATCTGCCATTCGTACGTGAATTACTTTGGCAGAATGCACAAAACCTTGAATACTTTATATCGGCTCTTTTACACTAAAATGTGGTTCGTTCACAATCCTATCTTACAGTCACTTTTATCTAAAGCGCCTTCCATTTCAACTCAGGCAAAAAAATATAAAATTGTACCATCACCATCTCAGATATTGTTGAAACTTTTTTTATAGCAACTAGACATGTTTTTAAGAGACCCATATTTTTTTGTTTTGTCGAAAAAAATTTTCCCGCCAAGTAATGGGCCACCAAAGACGGGGAGTACCATTTATGAATTGTAGAAGACATGGAAAATGGTCAACTTCGGAGCCTCACCATTCGGCTATGGAGACAGGTAGAGTTATAATTCTTGTTGTGGTATGTACATAGGGATATAAATAAACTATATTTTATCATAGTTTGGTTTGCGCATGCATATCTTTTTGTACATAAAATAACAAATGAACGTCAATTTATCTGAAAAGTCGAAGTTTGCGAATTTTTTTCGAGCACTTCCGGTTCGAATTTTAAAATTCTGTTTTCACGGTTGGTAAGACCTAGTTACCCGCTTTCCGAAACAAATTTTGTATCGCTTCTGTGTGCAACCGTTTTGTCGAAAAAAATTCGAGAAATTGTAAAATTTTCAAAAATCGCCATTTTTGGGCGCCATTTTCTCGAAAACACCATCTTTTAAAATTCTGAAATTTTGTGAGATGGTTCAACTTTACATGAATAATAAACACACCAAATTCCATTCTCGACCAATGCTTCATGAATTAACTGCAGCCTTTTAAAGTTAGCGAAGTATCGTTAACTTTGATGTCACAGTTAGCAACACTGGGAACAATAAACGTGCAATGATTTGATGAAGTTTGTGGTTCACATTCATTAAATGAAGAATAAAAGGTTTTCTTGACTGTTTTTTTTTTATTATTTTGATCAAAAAGGCTCTCTGAAATAGTAAAATGAGCCTCCCCCTACTCCTCCGTTTTCTTAAACCGAAATAATCTGAGGTGGAAATTACGATTACGAAACACACAAATTTCAAGTTCACTTACTTAAAATGGTTTTCGGAAACAAAATTTCACTATTTTTTTTATTATTATTTTATTTACATGGACCAATCATTTGCTTCGTTTGTGTCTTCTTCGCTAATAGCATGAAACCGTGCAGGTGCTCTAATAGGCGTTGGTTCACTCACAAGTCATCCAGGAGTGGAGCTAGGGACACGATGCCCCGCCCCCCCAGAAGAAGAAACTTTCTTATTTTATATATAAATAAAACCCACCCCAGAGTTTGGAGCTCTTAAAAGTAGCTCTAAGTAGCAGTATTACAACCCCCCCACCCGAAGTCTGTCGTGGATCCGCCCCTGCGTAGCAAATTGTCGATAGTCAGAAAACACTTATTTTCACTTCTCTTATGCTCTTCTGGAAACCTGTATCCTGCTGAAGGTCCATGTAGAAGCATAAACAGCATTTCAACTTCAGATAATTCATGATTTATTCATATTTCTGCTAGGCACCACTGCTTACCATGTTATATGTATGTAACAAAAGTTCCTTTATGCAGATTTCTTAAATCTACACTTTGAATTGCAGAAGTTCGAATTTGGGGGAAGCATGAAGTTAGTTCATGGTTACCCGTTACTGCCATAAAAACTAGAAATTTTCCGTAACCCAAAGATGACTTCGTTGAATACTAGTTACCGGACGCATACTTTCCCCTTTTTTCTTCCGGAAGTCGTCGAATTCAGTTCCAGGCAACAAAACGAGAGTAATACCCGGAGTTTGTACTTGCACTATACTCACGAATTCTTCTGCGGTTTTAGTGGGGACGGGTGGCTCAGTGGTAGAGCGTTCACTTCCGGTGCTTGGGGTCCCTCGTTCGATCCCAGCTCGCGCCGTGTGAGCTTTGTGGTGGACAAACACCGTGCTCGTGGGTTTTCTCGGGGTTATCCCGTTTCCTCCCACTTTCTGCATTCTATCATTTCATTCATTTCTCATAATCACCGTCTCCTTTAGCCTAACCGGCATAATCGTGGGACGTGGTGAAACTTAAAGATTTTATTTCATTTTTTTTCTTCTGTGGTTTTAATACTGTGTATCTGTTTTAGCCTAAGGTTATGCCGCGTTGCCACATTCTTTACACCCCCCTTCCCCATACCGTCGCAGAGACCCTTACATGGCCGGTTTCACTGCTTTATTGGACCTGTCTGCATCTCGAACATCTGAAAGCGATTTTTAAAGTGGGATACAGTACCATCAGAAATCACTGACACGGTTTGGGAAATTGTAGATACCTATTTTCACGTATTCAAACCTTTTTCTAAAAAATATTTTTTCGCTTTTCTTCGAGTATTTTTAAAATCTTGTCTATGACTGAGTACATGAGCCGAATCGTGTGTTTTATCGCCGTTTATTACAACAAAACTGTCAGTTGTTTCATATTCCGGTGATATCTCTTGAATTTCACTTTGCAGAATAACAGTCCAGTTTTCAACGAAGTCCACATGAAGTAAAATAGAATTTGTATCTTGAAATTTTATACGGTGCTTTTCGGTAGCAATTAATTCTATTTGGATTATCTTGATGTAGTCATGAATTACAATACTTACAGTTAAACCAGCAATTACGATACGAAAACAGAAAGTGGCACAGTTTTTTAACGAGATCATTATTCTCCCATACGGCATACGTAACACTTTCATTTTCATCAGGATCAATAACTAAAGACTCCACACTTCTTCATTCCACACCAGGACATTTACCACATTCTTGAGGAAGACAGCTGTCATTTTCTACGGATTATACTACTGAAGGAAATAGGTCACTCATGACAGCTTCAATACAGACTGCACCTTTGATTTGTAGCAACTCAGTAGCAGCTAACTAAAAATTTGCACAATACACACACCCACACTTTCCTCGCAGGTTTCGGACTGACCCACTTTAGTCGAATACTATAAAATTCCGAGTGACCCATTCTTATGTTGGGATTGTTCTGTTTAAAAAGTCAGTAAATTTCTTTAAAACGTAAGGAAACGTTTCGATTTTTTAAATATTTTGTCCTTTTTCGATCACTGTAATGACATCATACTCAATTGAGACTTTGTCTGGAGCATTCCAAATCATACTGAGGTAATACTTTAGGCTTTTTATAGATCATCAGAATTTATTGGATGGCCATTTCAAGTAAACTTAAAATTTGTGTGTTTCGTAATCGTAATTTCCACCTCACATTACTTCGGTTTAAGAAAACGGAGGAGTAGGGGGAGGCTCATTTTACTATTTCAGAGAGCCTTTTTGATCAAAATAATAAAAAAAAACAGTCAAGAAAACCTTTTATTCTTCATTTAATGAAAGTGAACCACAAACTTCATCAAATCATTGCACGTTTATTGTTCCCAGTGTTGCTAACTGTGACATCAAAGTTAACGATACTTCGCTAACTTTAAAAGGCTGCAGTTGGTCGAGAATGGAATTTGGTGTGTTTATTATTCATGTAAAGTTGAACCATCTCACAAAATTTCAGAGTTTTAAAAGATGGTGTTTTCGAGAAAATGGCGCCCAAAAATGGCGATTTTTGAAAATTATACAATTTCTCGAATTTTTTGCGACAAAACGGTTGCACACAGAAGCGATACAAAATTTGTTTCGGAAAGCGGGTAACTAGGTCTTCTACAATTCATAAATTGTACTCCCCGTCTTTGGTGGTCCATTACTTGGCGGGAAAATTTTTTTCGACAAAACAAAAAAATATGGGTCTCTTAAAAACATGTCTAGTTGCTATAAAAAAAAGTTTCAACAATATCTGAGATGGTGATGGTACATGCTCTGCCTGAATTGAAATGGAAGGCACCTATAGGTAAGTAAGCTTATCCGGCTGGACCTGATACTAGCTGTGTGGATACTGGAATTCGCAGATCCTCTTTAACACACCAACCTCATTCCATTGGGTCCACGCTTAGCCCATTTCGCTCCTGGACTTGGAGGTATTTCCGAATTGAATGCTGCACAGCTGCCACGTTAGTAGGGGCAACAGTGGCCATATTGAATCTTCGTAACTACTTCATTGTTATACCTGATATGGTTTATACCAAAGAGGACGTGTTTCCTTCTCTATAATGACAAATAATAATTGTCTAATGTTGAACATTTTGTCAGGATTGAGATTCGGTTTAATGAAGACTCTGACTAACTTGCACAATTATTTTTCTTTTTCAAGGATCTTTGACTGCCAACTGTTTCTCCTGATTTTAGCTAAGTTCGTGTCACAGCCTATTCCATCATGAAAAAAGCGATAGCAGACTTTTTATCACCCTAGAGTTTCTTTAGATGTAATGATTTCGTAGGATTTCCTTTCAGTTGTGCTTGTATGTAGCCTAAAGAGAATCAGTAACTGCTCATGAAGTCCTCTAGCAAGATTTTAAGGATCTGAATCTGATTATTGAATAGATTCAGAATTTACGTTGTAGTTTCTTCCATTACTGCAGTCCATATAAAACTATCTTTTGCTCCTTCGAATATTGTTTGCATTATTTGAAGCCGTCTATTATTGATCTCCATGTATCTCAACAACTGTGATTGAAATGTCGTGGCTTCAATGGCAGAATTAAAATTAATCGTAGCAGATATTTCCCAAACGCTGTTTCTTGTCTTTCGGCACTCTCAATAATTTATATCCATGATATAAAATGTAAAAATAGCGCTTAACATTATTTATATACGTACCTATCGCAGATTTCACTTGAAATTTTTCGTCTACACCATTGCGGGTAGAAGGACTTTTTTTTTCTGCCTGTGGGTGTTAAACAGAAGTCAACAAAAACTCGCCTTTATTCACCACAGTCGAATTGATATTCTTGGGCATTAAGATATTATCACACAAGGAAGGTGGCATCAGCTTGACGTGCCGCTCAGATGACAAACTGTTTCCCACAAAAGTCCTGTAGTACTTATGTTACTGTAACAGTATTTGAAAATGAAGGATTAATCTTACTAACGTAAGGTCTGGCGTTGAGTTAAACCCTCAGAAAATTTCGTGCCCTTTATTAGCACGCCTCTATAATGATATCACTCGGAACTCCGTTCCAAAGCACTATTTTTTTTTTTTTGTCGAATTGTGAAGATTCCTTGAGTTGTTAAATTCTTGTAATCATCTGATACCGTAGTTGCCACATGGATTCAATCTGCTGAGTATTCTGATGAGCAAATTTTGCAAAGAAAAGATGAGCAGCTGCCTGAAAAAACGGAAGCATTAATTTTATTGCCTACAAATGAAGTTTCTACTTCCCTGTTCAATATAGTCTCTTTTGATGAATACCAATATGATTCACACCATCTCTATATACAGCAACCAGGGTTTATCGGTTTGGTAAAGGTCATCGTCTTAATTTTGAAATTTCCTGAATATCGTTGTTTTCATGCTGCTTCATTTTGTTGTAAATGTTGCATAATGATTTCATCATCCAGACATTGTTTTATAAGATCGCAGATCCTAGATTTTGTAATCTCCACAGAGGGTTGTAAATGTATTTTTAACATACAGTGGTCGCCGAACAAAGTCTACAAGTGATTTCTTAATTATCTTCAGTAGTAATGGCCATTCAGCATGTTCACTAATGTTTTCTTAGCGTACAGGATACCCCAAACTTCTATACAATTTCCAATATCCAATGACATAATGTATCCAATCATGCCTGGGTGGTAAAAGTTTGGAGAATTCAGAAATTACCTCAGCTGCAGGTACTATTTGTACACCTTTCAAGTATAATGGCTTATGTAATGTCATAACACATGTACTTTGTCCACTTTTCTTGAACTTATCTACTGTATGCAGAAGAGTAGCATTTATTGTAAACATACTTGATTTTAATTATTGAAGAATTACAGAGGGCCTGCACTTCTTATATCAAAAGGAGAGGTGTGTAACTCACCATTTCACAGTCGTTGTGGAGAAACTTTCGCAAGATGAATAGCTATCCAAAGGTTGTTTCAGAAAAGGAAATCGACACCCGAGACGCGAGCAAAGACTTGATTATCTCTTCCTAGTAAGACTGCATTGACACACCAAGAACATGAGTATATAGCATTAGAGAGGAAGAGGATGTCAGAATTGCGAAATGTGATGTGATTTTACTCATGTTCAAGACAATGCTACCGTGATATCAGATAACTTTTTCATTCAAGAACATATATGGAGAATTTTCTTCAACAGACTTCTTAAATGATTGACTTTTTTTGCTCTATGAAATGTGTTGCACTTACTATTCAAAGGTTACAGTGTGCTTATTAGAAGAGATTATTTCATTAGCCCACAGTTTGGTTGCTTTGTGATGATTTGTGTTATTAAGTTAGTAGCGAATACAGGACTGACTATACCGAAAATATTTTTCCCCAAACCGTCTAAAAGAACATCTCAAAAGAACTTAAAATCGATTCTTTATTTGTCTCTTCGATCCTGATCAACGGTCTCAGTCCCAGAGTAAGGCTGTTTCGGAGGTTAGAATATAATGGGTTCCATAGCCAGTTTTAGAGGTTACCATCGGGAAAGTATTTTTAATGATCAAAAAGAATGTAATGAATCTTACACAACTCTCTATATAAGCCCTAGTGACCACCAAGAACAGTAATTAAATACATATTAGATAGCTTCGAGTGTTAACACATTGGACACTTTGTTTAAATAACATATACGTAAGAACACAACTCTTTGGATTAAACAGTTTCTATGAGTTAACGATCAAGAAAAAGATGAGAGCGTTATCAGTACTTAGATATTTCTGCAGGAAGCACTGTCAAATATTATGTAGTTGCATATAGACGGGAAGTATAGCAATTGCTTAACTATCATTGATAAATCCGTACTTATGTTTCTACATATGGTATCACAACCTATTTCAATCCCAAGGGCCCACCTAAAAAAAAAAACCGCTGTGTGCTCCCAAAACTATACATCTGTAATACCCTTGTCTTATTAAACGGAGATGTAAATCCTTGGTTTTTCAAAAGGTACGCAACTATATAAAGTGTTATGTAGCTCTAAAATAACTACTGCTTCTTTTTTAAGTCCTAAGTACTCAACATAAGAATCTGCGCCCTCCGATTCGGTGTTGAATTCCTCTACTAGCTGTAAGCAAAAGGATTTAAGGACTTCATACCCATTTCCGCTGCTGACTTCTAAATTTCACAGCATTGTATGATGGAACATATAAGCCGCTTAGCCTTACCGGACACCTCGAAAGAGAACCATCGAACTATTGGCACGCTTGTTGCACTTTAAACAACTAATTAGAAATCGAAAATCCCCGTCTATCTTCTAAATTATTTCTTGGGGTATCCTGCACGCTAAGAAAACATTAGTGAATATGCTGAATGGCCATTACTACTGAAGGTAATTAAGAAATCACTTGTAGACTTTGTTCGGAGACCATTGTATGTTGTTAAAAATACATTTACAACCCTCTGAGGAGATTACAAAATCTAGGATCTGCGATCTTATAAAACTATGTCTGGATGATGAAATCATTATGCAACATTTACAACAAAATGAAGCAGTATGAAAACAACGATATTCAGGAAATTTCAAAATTAAGACGATGAACTTTACCAAACCGGTAAACCCTGGTTGCAGTATATAGAGATGGTCTGAATCGTATTGGTATTCATGAAAATGGACTAGTTTGCACAGGGAAGTAGAAACTTCATTTGTAGGCAATAAAATTAATGCTTCCGTTTTTTCAGGTAGCTGCTCATCTTTTCTTTGCAAAATTTGCTCATCAGAATACTCAGCAGATTGAATCCTTGAGGCAACTACTGTATCAGATGATTACAAGAATTTAACAACTCAAGGAATCTTCACAATTCGCCAAAAAAAAAAAAGTGCTTTGGAACGGAGTTCCAAGTGATATTATTATAGAGGCGTGCTAATAAAGGGCACGAAATTATCTGAGTACTTAACACAACGCCAGACCTTACGTTAGTAAGAATTACCTTACCTTCATTTTCAAATACTGTTACAGTAACAGATGTTCTACAGGACTTTTGTGGGAAACAGTTTATCTGAGCGGCACGTCGAGATGATGCCACCTTCATTGTGTGATAATACGCCCAAGAATTTCAATTCGATTGTGGTGAATAAAGGCGAGTTTATGTTGTCTTCTGTTTAAAACCCACATACAGAAAAAAAGAGTTCTTCTACAAATTACAAGTAAAATCAGCGTTAGGTACGTATATAAATAATGTTAAGCGCTATTTTTACCTTTTATATCATGGATATTAATTACTGAGAGTGCCGAAAGACAAGAAACCGCGTTTGGGAAATATCTGCCACGATTAATTTTAATTCTGCCATTGAAGCCACGAGAATTCAATCACAGTTGTTGAGATACATGGAGATCAATAATAGACGGCTTCAAATAATGCAAACAATATTCGAAGGTGCAAAAGATAGTTTTATATGGACAGCAGTAATGGAAGAAACTACAACGTGAATTCTGAACCTATTCAATGATCAGATTCAGATCCTTAAGAATCTTGCTAAAGGACTTCATGAGCAGTGACTGATTCTCTTAAGGCTACATACAAGCACAACTAAAAGGAAATCCTACGAAATAATTACATCTAAAGAAACTCTAGGGTGATTAAAAGTCTGCTTTCGCTTTTTTCATGATGGAATAGGCTGTGACACGACCTTAACTACAATCAGTAGAAACAGTTGGCAGTCAAAGATCCTTGAAAAAGAAAAATAATTGTGCAAGTTAGTCAGAGTCTTCATACAACCGAATCTCAATTCTGACAAAATGTTCAACATTAGACAATTATTATTTGTCATTATAGAAAAGGAAACACGTCCTCTTTGGTATAAGCCATATCAGGTATAACAATGAAGTAGTTACGAAGATTCAATATGGCCACTGTTGCCCCTACTAACGCGGCAGCTGTGCTGCATTCAATTCGGAAATACCTCCAAGTCCGGGAGCGAAATGGGCTAAGCGTGGACCCAATGGAATGAGGTTGGTGTGTCAAAGAGGATCTGCGAATTCCAGGATCCACACAGCTAGTATCAGGTCCAGCCGGATAAGCTTACTTACCTATAGATAAAAGTGACTGTAAGATAGGATTGTGAACGAACCACACGTTAGTGTAAAAGAGCCGATATAAAGTATTCAAGGTTTTGTGCATTCTGCCAGAGTAATTCATGTACGAATGGCAGATCGGAAGACAGTCTGATATAGATGATGACGAACAACAGCTGTAGTAAATCATGTCATTGACATCGGCTTAATTATTGATCCAATCAGTTATGATTATTATTTAGTGTTATAGAAAACACAAAATGGACAAGAAGACAATGTTGATGTGACTTTGGTGCCTGAAGAGAAAGCGAAAACTAAGCAGGACAAATTTAATTTAAAATGCAAAACCAATTTATTTAGATATCACATTCGCGTAGTATCATTCAATTAATTGAATATAACAATCCAAATCAATTAGTTGAGCTCCTTAAATTATAACAATCTTGCTACGATTTCGTTTTCTCTTCGGGTTCCAAAGCCGCTCGTGTTAAAAATTCCAAAAATGTAAATGGAACAATAAACCACCTTCATGTTTTATACCTTGTCTTTGTGCCTTTATTTAGAGTTAGGTCAAGATGGTCTTCATGTCCATTTTCTTAGATCTATAAGGCAGCGACATTGTTACAAAATATTAATTATAATGTTTGGATCAACAATTAAGTCGTTGTCAAAGAATTATTGGGTTTCTACAGCTGTTGTTCGTCAACCTCTATATCAGATTTTCTTCCGATCTGCCATATGTACATGAACTCCTTTGTCAGAATGCAGAAACCCTAGAATAACTCATATCGGCTATTTTATACTACCATGTCCTTCGTTCACAATTTTATCTTGCAGTCACTTATTATCTATAGGTAAGTAAGTTTATCCGGCTTCTGCCAATGGTACCTGTGTGGTCCTGGAATTCGTATACATTAACCTAATTCGACTGGGTTCATGCATAGACTATTTCGCTGCTGGACTTGGAAGTACTTCCGAATTGAATGCTACACAGCTGCCGTTTTATAAAGGGGAAAGTGGCCATAATGAGCTTTGTAACTACTTTCTTGTTATACCGGGGAGGTCATGTTTGCTTATTTTATAACATATACTGGCGATTTTTTAATAAATACTTTTTGGGAATCTTTAATTGAATAATATGATAAGAGATCACAATACAAATTTAAAGTTTGTCAATAAAAATATATTTTGAAATGTGACAATGATCTTACTGTTATTGGCACTCAAAAAACAGTTATTGGCACCCAATGAGGACAGTTATTGGCACCTTTATAAAGCATACAGTAGAAGATACGATTGACAGAAATAAGGCTTGTAGGCCTGACTGGAAGTAATATCAATTATTATATTTATTAATACAGAAGTAAAAACAAATTGACCGCGGAATGCACAACATATTTTTAAAATTTAATAATAACGGTAAATACACAAACAAAATTGTATGTTTCAATGATTTATTTCAATCCGTTTCATTAATCTCGTCCTCATCTGTGACCACATACACTGTCATTTTTTAGAACGTAGCACCCGTGACTCACAAATCCATCTTCTATATATTCTGGTATGTTTTCCTTATGGTACTATGGAATGCAACGACTGTGACATTTGCTGTGGCACAACTCGCATTCTAGATCCATCCTTTCCGAAAAGAATGGCTGAAAACAGTGTTTGCAGGATATTACGTTGCTTCGCGCAGCTGGTGATGAATCAAAGTTCAGCTTCCTTGTGAGCGTTCCATTTTGTAATGATTCAGTCATTTTTTGTCTTGTTCAAGGTTAGATGTTGAAGGACCGCTTATCTCCATTCAATAATCGAGATAGACCTCATGCTTTGATTTCTTTGCAGATGCTTTTCCTCTGCGTTTTAACTCTTGTTCCTTTCTCTCAGACATTTTCCTTGTTTGCTTTTTGATATTTTCTTGTTAGGCTAATTGCTTTCTTCATTTTTTTCGTGTAAAATAGCTTGATATTTATGAGATGTTATTACAAACGGCAGTCTTCCTACATTTCGTTTCCCCTTTCTCTTAGGAGTTTCTGGCTATACTGAAACATCTTGCAGCAACCGGTGTTCGGTGGTTAACTTTTTGGAAGTTGAGCCGGAACCTTCTTGTAAAGCATTTGCATCTGTAGTACTGCCATTGGTGGGTGTACTAGGGTTTACTTCACAAAGAGTAAGAGCATCACTAGCAGTATCTGAGTGGTTGAAATCATTGAGTTGGATACATGCAGAGGATACAGGTGAACCTTGCTGATTGTTCGCCTGCCCCGACTGAAGATTAACACATTTCTCTACCAAAGACTTAGGCCTACTATTATCTATAAAATGTTGAAATAAGCCATACAGTACATGGAATTCTTCGTTCTTATTTACAAGGACTTGTTCATTGTCAACTTCCTGAAGTGTTCTCATTACATCAGCTCCTATTATACTTTCAAACTCGGTTCTGGTTAATACTACATCCTTAGTTTGCTCATTACCGCCGCGTATTTCTTGTACTATTTGTCTTGGTTTTGCAACGCATTTAGTGTAATCTATGTTGTTGGGATCAAATTTAGCTTTCGTCAGAGACTGCAATTGACTATAAAGTTGCCACTCTCGTACCACTTGCTTCCACCCATCCTTCAATGGTTTAAACACGGCAACGTCAGCAGGTTGCAAAATTCTTGTATAATTGGGGTACAGAGCAATGAGTTCAATTTGAAGCTTGCAGTAAAGTTCGCTAAGTTGGTAAGTGAGATGAGTTTTATGACCGTCCACAAAATATATAATCGGGAACTTCACATTTTTCGATTTTAAATACTGATACGACACATTACCTATATATCCATAAAATACCTCGGCTTTCATCCACCCGTTCTCACTGCGAACGATACCCTATCCTGTAGGCACAGATAGAGCCACATCATTAGGCACACGAACATAAGGGAATGCTATCATTTTGGTGTTACGTCACCTGCAGCACTGAAAATAATCATAACTGTTCAAGACTTCTTTGCATTTCCGCGTGTCTACATCGTACACGTTACTTACTTCTTTTTCCGCTAACACCTTTCACGTTTTCGGGCAAAGCAAAATGTTAGTTTCATCACCGTTGTAAACACGTGTTGCATCCTGCAGAACATCTGTAAGGTTATTGGCTTCAAAATACTTCTGTATATTATGAAACCATGATCTTATGTCGTTTTCTCTCACACAAGCACTCGCACTTGTAACAGATTCGCACGTTTTTTCCGCTGCCTTACGATTTCTTTGAAAGAACGATTTATACCATCCATCTCCCGACATGTTATTTGGAAATGGATTAGGACGAGGATGTTTCACGAGAAAGTCCTGAACACTTTTAAGAATATATTGTTTCTTTCTGGGAAAACCCTTTTCAGCACATTTTACTAACAATTCCATCAACAATGGTTCTTCCTCTTGTAAAATGGGTCGTGGTCCGGAAGATGATTTCACATCTTGATTTCCCAGATAGAACTGTAAGGTAGACCGAGGAACGCCATACTGCTTCGATGCTGTCTTTTTTTCTACACCTTTTGATATTGCTTCAAGTGAAGCAGTTCTCTGTTCTAGTGCGTATCTTTTTCTTCCAATATTTGGCATTGTGTGCCGATTTCTGGAATAATAAGAAAACGTTTTGTAATTCATTTTATATGAAATAATTTAAGTTTGTCATTGATCTAGGTACTACCATTTAAAAAAAGGAAGAAACTAAATGCCCATGTCGCTAACACCAAGAATGTCCATAACCGTCCAGACGTTTGGGACTAACGTTATGAATCTCACAGCAGACTTCTTTACCGGAGTTTCTTTACTCCGTTATTCACATTGACTTAGGTTAGCTCGCCATTGACCATGCGCCTTTCACATTGACCACGCGCATTTCATGGCCGACTAGTTGAGTTTTGAAAAATACTTTCTTGCTGTAACTCGAAGTTCAAACTATTATAAAAAATTTTGATGGTGGGCTAACTCTGTTACTCAGCCAGGTGGGCCAAACTTTGCCAGTCTGCCCCTGAACTAGACTACATGAAGAAATAATTTCAATAGGCATATTAGACATATTTTATTACCAGAACCTATTCTGCTGCAAATCCCAACAGTCATTGGCATGGTCATTTATACAGTTCTTGGCACTGTGTCAATAACTGTTACTTATTAGAGTAGGAAACCAAAATTTTGACCAAGAATAGATGTGGAGATGAAAAGCATTATCGGACAGTTTTCAGGCTATTTTATTTTTCTGCATCAGAGACAGTGATTGGCACTCTAGTGCCAATAACAGATATTTTATATTTTGATTCGTACAGTTATTGGCACCCCTTGCATTCACTCGAAGGACAAACAAAACGGTTGAAAATGTTTGTCCGAAAAATATAGAAGAAAATTTTCAACCTAATATCACGGCTAAACAACGATGTAGGAATGTGGAATATGTTTTTATAACACGGAGAATTTTCATCACTGTACAGGACAGACAATTCTTCGATTCATGAAAAATAGTTTTACAGGTTCCTACATAGTACTGAAAATTGTCTGGACTAAGAAAATTTTCAGATTCTATAACGATCTTTCACTTTTAAACATTTCTCTACATTATTTCAATCAATTTTATGAATAATAAGGAATTGTTGATTGTTACTTTATAATGAGGACTTACCGAATGATATTTGTTAACGGAAAATTTTCCGGAAAAGTATAGACGAAAATTTTCCACCTCACATCACGACTATACAGCGATGTAGGAATAACTGGAATATGGTATTCTTAATCGGAATATTTTCCGGAAAATTTTTATCACTGGTAATACCTTCGTCTTATTAAAAGGAGAAGTAAATCCACGGTTTTTCAAATGCTATGCCATTGTATAATGTGATTTAAGTAGATCTACAAGCACTACTGTTTTGTTTTTAAGACCTTGCGGCCATCGATTGGGTGTTGAATGCCTTTGCTAGCTGCAAGCCAATAGGAATTAAGGAATACATGCCGTTGTCCACCGCTGACTTTTATATTTCACAGCAAGAAGGAACGTCGAAGCTGTTTAGCGTTACAGGACACCTCGAAAGATAACCCTCGAAATATTGGCATGTTTGTGGCTCCCTAAAGCACTCCGTACATCCAGGTACATCCAGGTCCATCTTGAAAATTATTTCTTTAGTCACTGAATCACTTAGATATCGCTTTACTCCCTGTTTAATATCTCTATTAAGACAATGTAAAATCCTATTACAACGAAGTCAAGAGACATCCACGTTAATGTTCTTAATGTGCTCCTTATAAGGTGATTTCTGGCGTTACAGATGCATATTACAAAAAGCTTCACCAGCTCAGAGATGCCAGCCCTATCGCAAGTGACCCATCGACTTGTCAATCATTTTAACTCACTTTCTTTTTACTAATTTTACGAAACAATAACTTACGAGCTCACGGTGATATTACTTTTTTATCAGCTAATGATTTCTTTTTTTCGCACGTCACCGGGTTTTGCGTCACGCGAATAATTCAAATTTGCAAGTCCTAAAAACTATATGAGCAGCCGTACTTTTCCCATTTCAATCCACACGCACTCGTTCGTTGTACTGCTCGCAAATCGATTCCACTCGTTCTAATGCAAGGATCATGGCGGTTCTCGACATCTACTGGTACTAACATTTTATCGAAATGAAACCTGATATCAATAATTCGTAATAATATTATTGCTTCAGAAAGCCACACCTGCAGCCTTCTAGATTAATCTTAAATCTTTTGCCATATCAAAGTAATCCTTCAACAGATTTTAGTCTATTACAGGTTGTGAGTTGCAATTGAAAAATTCTAATCTAACTACCCTTCTTATCTAATATCACTATGTCTGCTTGGTAGTTTTGAATGCTATCGGTTTGCATTGTTTTTAACCCGTACCTCAACATCCCATCTTAGTAAAATATTATCTGAATGTTTCGTGATGTCTGCACTTGGTAATACAATATTCTCTAAAAACATTCTGAAGTATAGTTATGCACATAACTATGCTTTTCGACTTTTGTCTTGCCGGTGTTAACGGCCCTCAGTTGGACTGTGCAAGAAATATACTCCAGGCAGTTGCCGACATATTCCATTATATGCAGCGAGACACTATGCAGAATTCTGCAGATGATTTAGTGCTTCGAATTTGTAATAGAATTTTCTGTGATTTCTGTGTGTGTTGGGATGGCTTTGGTCAACGGCCATGGATATGTTCGCAAACATACCAAGCCAAATGACAGTCTGGTTCAGTTTTTTTTTAGTACACTTCGTAAGTTTCACCTGCTGGCGATTAATGGGGTTAATGTTGTGCAGTTCCTTTCTGCTCTTGAGAAAATACCTTTGAGTTGTTGCACAGGACACGGAACATCTATTCTTCGTCAGCGAGATGTGTTAGTGATGAATTTAATAAATAAGATTACAGAAATTCTTCTTGATGATCATTCGGTCTTAGATATGTAGAGTGTCTTAAAAGATACTACAGATTGTACACTAGTTCATGCAAGTTTTTGCACTAGTAGTGCAAGTTCTACAATTTCTTCAGTTGCAGGTACGATTTGAACACCTTTCTAGTATGAAAGCTGATCTAATGTCATAACATGTTCTTTGTCGACTTTTCTTGAACTTATTTTCTGTATGCACAAGAGTAGAAAATATAATAAAGTTACTTGATAATAATTATTGAAGAATTACAGATGGCCCTCACTTCTTATATAAAAAAGTGAGGTGTGTATCTCACCATTCTATAGCAGTTGTGGCGAAGCTTTCGTAAGAGGAATAGCTATCCAAAGGTTATTTGAGACATGGAAATCGACACGCGAGACGCGAACGAAGATTTGATATAATGTTCCGAGTAAGATAGTATTGACTCACCAAGAACATGAGTATATAGCATTAGAGGGGAAGAGGATGTCAGAATTACGCAAAGTGATACAATATTGTTATCAGAACAGTTCTACCGTTAAAACAGAATACATTTTCATTGAAGAACTTTGATATGGAGTATTTTCATCAGGAGACTTCTCAAATGAACGACTTTTCTGCTCTATGAAATGGTTGCACTTAGTTACTATTCAAGCTCACAGTGAGCTTATATGAAAGATTATTTCATTAGCCCACAGTATGATTGCTTTGTGATCACCTGTTTTACAAAGCTAGTATGAACCCATTCGAATGAGGTTCGTGTGTTAAAGAGGATAAGCGATTGCAGGACACACAGCTACCATAGCTGCAGCCGGATAAGCTTACTTGCTTGAAGGAATAAGTGACTGCAAGATAAGATTGTTAACAGGCCACATGTAAGCTTAAAGAGCCGATATGAAGTATTCTAGGTTTTTGCATGCTGCCAAGGGAGTTCATGTACAAATGACAGATCGGCAAACAATCTGATGTAGATGATGACGCACAACAGTTGTAGAATACCAATGTGTCATTGACAACGACTTAATTGTTGATCCAAACACTTATGATTAATATTGTGTATTAACGTCCACGCCTTATAGAAAAAACAAATGGACTTGAAGGCTATCTTGATGTAACTTTAAATGAAGCTATAAAGATAAGGTATAAAACATAAAGGTGGTTTATTATATTCTTTACATATTTTGGAATCTTTTAACACGAACGGCCTTGGTACCCGAACAGAAAACGAAACCGTTGCAAGACACATTTAATTTAAAGTTCTAAACTAATTCATTTGGATATCACATTCGAGTACTACAGTATAATTAAATCAGACTGTTTTCAGAGAACATTGTATTACCTAGTGCAGACATAAAATTATATTAAGAGGAGGTGTCGAGATACATGTTGTTCTTTTATCAGAAAAAATGCAAGCATTAAGCTAGCCATGATTTTTTTTTATAAGGCATAATATTAGAACTTTTGAATAGCAACTCACTCGCTGTAATATACTAAAATCAGTTGAATCATTACTTTCATATTGCAAAAGATTAAGATTACCTAGAAGGCCGCCGGCTGCAGCTTTCTGTAGAAATAATGGTATTACTAATCATAGATATCAAGATCCATTTAGATAAAATGATAATTACAGTAGATGTCGAAATCCGCTATGATACTTTAATTAGAACGAGTGGAATCAGTTTGCATGCATTACAATGGGAATAATACGGCAGGTCATATTGTCCTTAAGACTTGCAAATTCGAAATATTCGAGTTTAAACTAAGTGACGTGCGAACAAGAGTCTTTAGCTGATAAAGAATGAATAGCTCTTAAAGTATTGTTTTCGTAAAACTGTTAAAGAGAAAGCGCTTAAAAATGATGGAGAAGTTGGCGGACCACTTGCTAAGGCAGGCATCCCAGAACTGCTTTAGCTGTTTGTAATATGCATCTGTAACTTCAGAAATCACCTCAAAATGAGAACGTTAAAAACATTAGCGTGGATATCACTCTCTCTCTCTCTCTCTTTCTCTCTCTATGGCCTATGGAACCCGGAGGTTCAGTGCCGCGTGCACAAAAGCTCTCCACTGACTTCTATCCTTAGCTAATTGGATCCAGTTTCTACTTTGTATTCCTATCTCTGCGAGATCCATCTTAATATTATCCTCCCATCTGCGCCTAGGTCTTTTTAATGGTCGTTTTCCTATGGGTATACCAGTCAAGACTTTGACAGCGTTTCTACTTTCTTCCATTCTAGCTACATGACCTGCCCACCTAAGCCTCCTAGACTTGACGACCCTAACAATGTTGGGTAAACCGTATAAACTATGTAGTTCCTCGTTATGAAGCTTCCGCCAATTCCCCATTCTCGTTCCTCTTGGGTCCGAATATTCTTCTCAGGATCCTGTTCTCTAATACTTTCGTGGATATCACTTGACTTAATTGTAATGGATTTTACATTGTCTCAAAAGGGATATTAATCAAGGATGAATCGATCTCTAAGTGATGCAGTGATGAAAGGAATTATTTTGAGCTTGGACGGGGATGTTCGATTTTTAATTAGTGGTTTACGGTGCAACAGGATATGCAATAATGCGAGGATTCTCTTTCGAGATATCCGTTAAAGCTGAACGGTCCTTAACTTCCTTCTTATAATGCTGTAAAATTTAGAAGTCAGTAGAGGACAGCGGCATGTATTCCTTAATTCCTATTGGCTTATAGCTAGTAAAGGAAATCAACACCGAATCGGAAACCTCAGTATTTTGTGCTGAGTACCTAGGACTTGAAACAAAGCCCTACTGCTTTTAGAGCCAGTTAACTAACATTATAGAATGGCGTATCATTTAAAAAAAAAACGTGGATTTATATCTCCCTTAAATAAGACGAGGCTAACAGATGCGTATAACTTTGGGAATGTACAGCGGTTTCTTTTAGGAGGATCCTTGGGATTGAAAACTACTGATACCATACGAAAAAGAAAAGGTAATAATTTATGGATGATCAAGCTATAGCTATACTTACCGTTTAAATACAAGTACAATTCTATCTGAGAGTGCCTCATCCTGAAGAAATCTACTTAGCAATCATAACGCTATCACTTTTTTTTTTTATCGTGAGCCTGATAGAAACTGTTTAATCCAAAGAGTTGTGTTCTTAAAGATCTACGATTTGAAAAAAAGTCTCTTGTGTCTTAACACTCGTGGCTATTAAATATGAATTTAATAAGATTCCTTGCGTCTAACTAGGGCTCACATACAGAGTGTTAGGATTCTCTAGATTCCTGTTAAACTTTCTATGGAACCCATAATATTTTACCTACTAAACAGCCTTACTTTGGGCATGAGAGCGGGGATCAGGATCGATGTTACAAATAAAGGATCGATTTTAAGTTCTTTTGAGATCTTTCCTTAGACGATTAAGTGGAAAATATTTACGGTATACTCAGTCCTGTGTTCGCTACCAACAACTAAGTCGTTGTGAATGACATATTGGTTTTGTGCTGCTTATGTTCGTCAACATCTATACCAGGTTTACTTTCGATCTGCTATTTGTACATGAACACTTCTGTCAGAAGACATAAAACATTGCATACTTCATATCTGCTCTTTTATACTAAGATGTGGCTCGTTCACAATCTTATCTTGCTGTGACGCATTATTTACAGGTAACTAAGTTTATCCGGCTGGAGCTGATGGTACCTGTGTGGGTCCAGGAATTCGTATACACTAACCTCATTCGTAGGCTTTATGCTTTGATCATTTCTCTCTTGAACTTGTAGGTACTTCCGAATTAATGATGACAGCTGCCGTGTTAGTAGGGGGAAAAGTGGCCATATTTAGTCAAGTCTTCACTCGCGTCTCGCGTATCGATTCCCTTTTTCCAAACTAACCTTTCGATAGCTATCCATCTTGTGAAAGTTTCGCCACAACGATTGTAGAATTGTGAGATACATACATCTCCTTTTGATATAGGCAGAGTAGTCCCTCTGTAATTCTTCAATAATTCTACATCAAGTACCAATAGTCTATTTCTAAACTTCTGCATATAGTAAATCAGTACAAGAAAAGAAGATACATGTTGTTCACTTATCAAAACGAATGCAAGCAGTAAGCATGCACTACAACGAACCCGAAGTAGTAACATTTGATAAGAAGCGTATTGAGATTAAAAATTTTAATCGCAACTCACATGGTGTAATAGACTATAATCTGTTAAATATAACATTTATAAGGCAAAAGATTTAAGATTATCTACAAGGCTTACGGCTGTGGCTTTCTGAAGAACTAATAGTATTCCTAATTGAAGTTATCAGGATGCATTTAGATAAAAAGATAATAACAGTAGATGTCAAGATCCGCTATGATACTTGCATTAGAACGAATCGAATCACTTTGCAAGCAGTACAACGGACTGGGTGGATTGAAATCGAAAAAGTAGGGAGCTCATAATTTCCTTAGGGCAAGCAAATTCGAAATATCGGAGTTTAAACATGTGGAACAAGAAGTCTTTAACTGAGAAAAAATGTATATCAGGTTGAGCTATTAATGTATTGTTTTCGTAAAACTAGTAATGAGAAAGCGCGTTAAAATCATGAAAAAGTTGATGGGTCACTAGCAATAGGCCAGGCATCCCGGAATAATATTCATCTGCAACGTCAGACATCACCTTAAAATGAGAACGTTAACAGTAATGTCACTCGACTGGTTTGTAATAGTATTCTAGATTGTTTAAAAAGATATATTAATAAGGGATGAAAGCGACCTCTAAGTGATGCGGTGCTCAAAGAAATAATTTTAAAAATGGACGGAGGTTTGCAATTTTTAATTACGGTTTAGGATGCAACAGGCGTGCCAATAATTCGAGTGTTCTTTTAAGAGGTATCCGGTAAAGCTAAGCGGCTTCTAAGTTCTTTCTTAAAATGCTGCGAAATTTAGAAGTCAGCAGTGGACATCGACATGTATTCCTAAATTCCTCTTGGCTTACAGCTAGTAAAGGAATTTAACACCGAGTCGGAGACCGCAAGATCTTGTGTTTTTTAACTAGGTTCTTAAACGAAGCAGTAGTGCTATTAGAGCTACTTAAATTACCTGATAGAGAAGCGTACCAGAAACCGTGGATTTACTTTTCCCTTTAATAACACGATGGTATCACAGACGTATAGTTTTGGGAACGTACAGCTGTTTGTCTTATGTGGGCTCTTGGGGTTGAAAAAATTGTGATACGAAATGTAAAAAATTTAAGTATCAATTGGTCAATGATATTCAAGCATTAGGTATACTTCTCATTAATATGCAACTATAATACTATTTGACAGTACTTCCTGCTGGAGAAATCTACTTAGAACTTATAATGTTCTCACCTTTTTCTACTTCGTTACCTTCGTTTAATCCTGAGAGTTGTGTTGTTACGGATTTATTATTTACACAAAGTCTCATGTGTGAACTCTCGAAGCTATCAAATATGCTTTTAGTTAGCGTCTTTGCAGCTCACTAGAGCTTAAATACAGAGTTGTGTAGGTTTTACTAGGTTCCGGTCTATCATTAAGAAATTTTCCCGATTGTGTTCTGTAAAACTTTTTATGGAACCCATTATATTCTAACCTCCGAAACAGCCTTACTTTGGGACTGAGACCCGTGATCAGGATCGATGAGACAAATAAAGAATCAATTTTAAGTTCTTTTGAGATCTTCTCTTAGACGGTTATGTAGAAAATATTTACGGTACAGTCAGTCCTGTGTTCGCTACTAACTTCGTAACACAGCAGATGGTTTCATTGAAGGCAACTACGGTATCAGATGATTACAAGAAATAAACAACTAAACGAACCTTCACAATTCGCAAAAAATGATTCATTTGGAGCGAAGTTCCAGGTGATCTATCTATCGAAGCGTGCTCAATGGCCACGAAACTTTCTGAGGGATTAACTCAGCGTTAGCAAGATTAATCCTCATTCCCAAATACTGTTACGATAACAGAAGTTCTACATGGCTTTTTTTGAAAACGGTTCATAATCTGAGCGGCAAGTTGAGATGATGCCACCTTTTTA
The DNA here is from genome assembly GCF_964235325.1 of Thermobia domestica. NCBI lineage: Eukaryota > Metazoa > Arthropoda > Insecta > Zygentoma > Lepismatidae > Thermobia > Thermobia domestica. The sequence continues at coordinate 85,279,411 of NC_137465.1, read as the reverse complement.
GTGTGATAATATCTCAATGCACAAGAATATCAATTCGACTCTAGTGAATATTGCCGAGTCTCTGTTGACTTGTTTTAAAACCCACACGTAGAAAAAAGAGTCCTTCTACACGCAATGGTGTGGACTTAAAATGGGAAGTGAAATCCCCGCTAAGTACGTATATAAATAATGTTAAGCGCTATTTTCATCTTATAAGTTATTGATATATAATACAATTAGACATGGAAAGCGCCGAAACACAAAAAAAATCTTCCGGGAATTATCTAGAACGATCGAAGTTAATTCTGCCATTGAAGCGACGACTATTCAATCAGAGTTTTTAAAAACTTTGAGATCAATACTAGACGGATCAAATAATGCAATCACTTTTGGAAGGAGTAAAGGTGGCTGTATATGGTCAACACTAATGGAAGAAACTACAAGCGTGAAATCTGTAGCTTTTGATGGTTGTGATTCCGATCACTTTAGAATCTTGATAGAAGACATCATGACCAGTTGGCCATTCTCTTAAGGCCAGATAAGTATAGGTCATCGTATTAATTTTAAGATTTTAACGACATTGTTTTTTTCATACAGTTTCATATCCTTGCAATTGTTGCATATTGATTTCCTCATCCAGACATTGTTGAATAAGATCACTGATCTTAGATTTTGTCATCTCCTCAGAGGATTGTAAATGTCTTCGTAACCACATGTAAAAATCGAAGTGCAAAGTCTAGAAGCGACTTTTCAATGATCTTGAGTAGTCATGGCCATTCAGCATTTTCACTAATGTTGTCTTAGCGTACATACTAACCCAAAGATTTTCTTTACCAAATCTTAACATAACGACACCAGTCGTGGCTAGAAATTTCTTAAATTCTTAAGGGCGGTACAGCTTTGGACAGTTCTACAATTTCTTCGATTAAGTGGAAAATATTTACGGTATACTCAGTCCTGTGTTCGCTACCAACTTAGTAACACTGATCAACAAAAAAAAACCAAAATAAAAGTAGGCTAATAAAATAATCCTTTCATATAAGATGACTCTATGCTTTGAGTAGTAACGAAGTCCCACACATTTTATCGAGCAGAAAAAATCATTCATTTCAGAAGTCTCGAAGAAAATATTATATATTCAAATTCTTGAATGAAATAGTAATCTGATATCACGTAAAAATTGTCTTCATAAGAATATGGTATCACATTTCGTAAATCGGTCTTCCTCTTCCTTTTAATTCTATATTTTCATATTCTTGGTGTGTCAATACTGTGTAACTAGGAAGATTATGTCGTGTTCACTAGCGTCTCGCGTGTCGATTTCTTTTCTCAAACATCGCTTGGATTGTTATTCATCTTGTTAAAGCTTCGCCACAAGGATTGTGGATGGTAAGATACACACCACTCCTTTTGGACCATAAACTTTACAGTTTTTGTCTAATATCAATTTAGCAGTCTTGTGAATCAAAACAGTTCTTGACACATTACCACATAGTATTGTTAATTTTTCAGGGAATGGCGAAGCATATACCTTTCCTTATTATCTAAAGAAATACACAATGGGTAGGCAATGAAATTAATGTTTCCGTTTTGGCACGCAGCTTGTCATCTTTTCTAAGCAAAATTTGCACATCACTATACTCAGCAGTTGATATTCCTCGGAGGCAAATACGGTATCAGATGATTTCAAAGAAATTAAAAACCCAAGGATCTTTCACAATACGCTGAAAAAGTTCTTAATCAGGGCACGAAATATCTTTTCTCTACGTTTTCTCGCCGGTGAGAAAATTTCTGGTAAGCTTCAGTAGCAGACTAGTTCACCAACTGTAATAGTGTTTCGACACTTTTCATATTTGAGACGGAATGATCAAGAAAAAGAATTCCAATAATCTTAATTATTAAATTCAACACTAACTCATCTCGCTGACGTGAAGAAAACTTGCGTGTCCTGTCCACAGACTCAAGAACACAAAGCTACTCCAAGAAATGTACCCCATTAGTCGCCATAAGCTGAGGCTTACGAAGTTTACTCATCACTAACACTGAACCAGACTATCATTTGGCCTCGTATGTTTGCGAGCATATCCAATGCCGTTGACCAGACGCATCCTAGATCATCAAGTAAATTCCTTTACAAACGAGAAGCAGCAAATTATCTGTAGAATTCTTCATAGCGGAATATTATGGCAAACTGCCTGGAGTATATTTCTTGCACAGTCCAGCAGTTAGCCGTTAAATTTGAAAAGTACGGCAGCTCATATTGTCCTTAGGCATACAATTTCTAAATATTCGAATGACGTGTAAAACAAGAAGTCATTAGATGAGATGAAAGAAATATCGCGGTCAGCTCTTAAATTATTTTTCGAGTTTAAATGATGTACAAGTTGATGGGTCACTTGCTATAGGACTGGCAAGTCTCAGGTGGTGAAGCTATTTGTAATATGCATCTGCAACGTCACAAACCACCTTTAAATGAGATCATTAAGAACATTAACATTAACATAAATAATCACAAAGCATCCAAACTGTGGGCTAATGAAATAATCTCTTCTAATAAGCACACTGTAACCTTTGAATTGTAAGTAAGTGCAACATATTTCATAGAGCAAAAAAAGTCATTCATTTGAGAAGTCTGTTGATGAAAATTCTCCATATATAAGTTCTTGAATGAAAAAGTTATCTGATATCACGGTAGCATTGTCTTGATGAACATGAGTAAAATCACATCACATTTCTTAATTCTGACATCCTCTTCCTCTCTAATCTCTCTAATGATATATACTCATGTTATTGGTGAGTGAATGCAGTCTTACTAGGAAGAGATAATCAAGTCTTTGCTCGCGTCTCGGGTGTCGATTTCCTTTTCTGAAACAACCTTTGGATAGCTATTCATCTTGCGAAAGTTTCTCCACAACGACTGTGAAATGGTGAGTTACACACCTCTCCTTTTGATATAAGAAGTGCAGGCCCTCTGTAATTCTTCAATAATTAAAATCAAGTATCTTTACAATAAATGCTACTCTTCTGCATACAGTAGATAAGTTCAAGAAAAAGTGGACAAAGTACATGTGTTATGACATCACATAAGCCATTATACTTGAAAGGTGTACAAATAGTACCTGCAGCTGAGGTAATTTCTGAACTCTCCAAACTTTTACCACCCAGGCATGATTGGATACATTATGTCATTGGATATTGGAAATTGTATAGAAGTTTGGGGTATCCTGTACGCTAAGAAAACATTAGTGAACATGCTGAATGGCCATTACTACTGAAGATAATTAAGAAATCACTTGTAGACTTTGTTCGGCGACCATTGTATGTTGTTAAAAAAACATTTACAACCCTCTGAGGAGATTACAAAATCTAGGATAGCGATCTTATAAAACAATGTCTGGATGATGAAATCATTATGCAACATTTACAACAAAAAGAAGCAGCATGAAAACAACGATATTCAGGAAATTTCAAAATTAAGACGATGAACTTTACCAAACCGGTAAACCCTGGTTGCAGTATATAGAGGTGGTCTGAATCGTATTGGTATTCACCAAAGGGACTAGATTGAACAGGGAAGTAGAAACTTCATTTAATTAATGCTTCCGTTTTTTCAGGCAGCTGCTCCTCTTTTCTTTGCAAAATTTGCTCATCACAATACTCAGCAGATTGAATCCTTGAGGAAACTACGGTATCAGATGATTACAAGAATTTAACAACTCAAGGAATCTTCACAATTCGCCAAAAAAAAGTGCTTTGGAGCGGAGTTCCGAGTGATATAATTATCGAGGCGTGCTGATGAAGGGCACGAAATTATCTGAGGATTTAACACAACGCCAGACCTTACGTTAGTAAGATTAATCCTTCTTTTTCAAATACTGTTACAGTAACAGAAGTTCTACAGGACTTTTGTGGGAAACAGTTTGTCATCTGAGCGGCACGTCGAGCTGATGCCACCTTCCTTGTGTAATAATATCTTAATGCCCAAGAATATCAATTCGACTGTGGTGAATAAAGGCTAGTTTTTGTTGACTTCTGTTTAAAACCTACATGCAGAAAAAAAGAGTTCTTCTACACGCAATGGTGTAGACGAAAAATTTCAAGTGAAATCTGCGATAGGTACGTATATAAATAATGTTAAGCGCTATTTTTACCTTTTATATCATGGATATTAATTACTGAGAGTGCCGAAAGACTAGAAACAGCGTTTGGGAAATATCTGCCACGATTAATTTTAATTCTGCCATTGAAGCCACGACAGTTCAATCACAGTTGTTGAGATACATGGAGATCAATAATAGACGGCTTCAAATAATGCAAACTATATTCGAAGGGGCAAAAAATAGTTTTATATGGACAGCAGTAATGGAAGAAACTACAACGTGAATTATGAATCTATTCAATGATCAGATTCAGATCCTTAAGAATTTTGCTAGAGGACTTCATGAGCAGTGACTGATTCTCTTAAGGCTACATACAAGCACAACTGAAAGGAAATCCTACAAAATAATTACATCTAAAGAAACTCTAGGGTGATTAAAAGTCTGCTTTCGTTTTTTCATGATGGAATAGGCTGTGACACAACCTTAACTAAAATCAGGAGAAACAGTTGGCAGTCAAAGATCCTTGAAAAAGAAAAAGAATTGTGCAAGTTACTCAGAGTCTTCATACAACCGAATCTCAATCCTGACAAAATGTTCAACATTAGACAATTATTATTTGTCATTATAGAAAAGGAAACACGTCCTCTTTGGTATAAGCTATATCAGGTATAACAATGAAGTAGTTACGAAGATTCAATATGGCCGGCCAGTGAGTGTTGCCTCTACTAACGCGGCAGCTGTGCAGCATTCAATTCGGAAATACTTCCAAGTCCAGGAGCGTAATGGGCTAAGCGTGGACCCAATGGAATGAGGTTGGTGTGTCAAAGAGGATCTGCGAATTCCAGTATCCACACAGCTAGTATCAGGTCCAGCCGGATAAGCTTACTTACCTATAGATAAAAGTGACTGTAAGATAGGATTGTGAACGAACCACATGTTAGTGTAAAAGAGCCGATATAAAGTATTCAAGGTTTTGTGCATTCTGCCAGAGTAATTCATGTACGAATGGCAGATTGTAAGACAGTCTGATATAGATGATGATGAACAACAGCTGTAGAAAATCATGTCATTGACATCGGCTTAATTATTGATCCAATCAGTTATGATTATTATTTAGTCTTATAGAAAAAACAAAATGGACAAGAAGACAATGTAGATGTAACTTTGGTACCTGAAGAGAAAGCGACAACTAAGCAGGACAGATTTATTACCAAGATCAAAACCAATTTATTTAGATATCACATTCGCGTAGTATCATTCAATTAAATGAATATAACAATCCAAATCAATTAGTTGAGCTCGTTAAATTATAACAATCTTGCTACGACTTCGTTTTCTCTTCGGGTTCCAAAGCCGCTCGTGTTAGAAAATTCCAAAAATTTAAACGGAATAATAAACCACCTTCATGTTTTATACCTTGTCTTTGTGCCTCTATTTACTGTTAGGTCAGGATGGTCTTCATGTCCATTTTCTTAGATCTATAAGGCGGGGACATTGTTACAAAATATTAATTATAATGTTTGGATCAGCAATTATTTTGTTGTCAAAGAATTCTTGGGTTTCTACAGCTGTTGTTCGTCAACCTCTATATCAGATTTTCTTCCGATCTCTCATATGTACATGAACTCCTTTGTCAGAATGCAAAAACCCTAGAATAAGTTTCAAACATATTTAAGTTTCAAACGAAACAACGCAATGGTTGTATATTGTAAGATTTTTACTTTTTAAAAATGAGTCTATAAAGCATCGCGAAAGGGATATTTGGAACTAGAAACAGACAATTGCACATTATCGACATATTTAAGAATAAAATGAAAAATGGGATTGTCGTAATATGTGAGATATTTACTATTGAAAACCGGGACCAATCTGTAGAACAAAAGACGTGTTTGTAAAACTAAGTAAAGTCTCGATATTAACAAACTGGTCCTGAATTATAATTTTAAAAGTTAAAACGGATTTGTCGTACTTTGCCAGTCATTTACATTTTTAATTGTAAATAGACAAATAAGTTTATTCTGTTCTTCTACTTAATACTTAAATATCTCAGTACTTAACGACCACGACAGTCTATTTCATTTGCTTCAGTTTCCAAATTCTGTTTTCCTTATATGTAATAGACTCATTGTTCGATTGTAAATACCTCAACATTTACGACAATTCAATTATTTTAATTTATTCTAAAATTGTTTGGTAACTAACGTTCATCAATAATTTAATTTGGCTTCCAATCACTCCCTTCCTCCTATAGAATGGAATCGTTTATCAATTTAAAATGTCACGATCTACAGCTAGGGTCCCATCTCTCTGCTACGCCACTGGTGTCCCCTATTCTGTGTTTTTCTCTTTTTCGTTTCGTTTAGCTATTTGTTTTTTTGCTGTTACGCTTTTATATGAAACCTTTATATTTTATAACTTTTTATTTTTGTAAGTATCTTTTTCAGGGTGGGGTGAGGGAAAGAGGGAAATGCTTTCTTCTTATATCGGGTTCCACCATTCATCTTGTTTGAACTGCTTAAGTAAGTCAATTTTTAACTTTTGATTTCATCCAGCTCCGTCACAATAATAGAATTGTCATATTACCAATTTGGTTTATTCTCTTATTTGCAGTTTGCCACACTGATATATTTGTGACAAACTTGAGGTTTAGTATTGGCAACAAACCCAAGCGCTAAGCTTTATGGGTTGCCTGCTATTGCAGGAAAAGGAGAATTGCTTGTGGTAATGCACTAATGAAGCTGACATATTCAAGAATGAATCGAAATAACGGACTGCCGTAATTTGTCAAATATTTACAATTGCTAAGTTGATCGTTAGTTGCCCACAAATGGTAGAATAAAATGAAAGAAAGAAAATGCCGTTAATTGTCAGATATTTACGATTTAAAAGTGAGTCCATACAGTAGGGCGAAAAGAGTGTTCGGAAGATTGAGAAGTATCATGCTTGGTCCAATATGTCTAAAATTAATACGAAAGAACGTAATTGCCTTAAATTGACAGATAATTATAACTGAAAGGCGAGTCTAAATAGTTTGCGAAGGGTCTTTATCAGATAATTTGAGTCTTGGTGACCGTTGATTTAAGACGTATTTAAGAACAACTGAAAGAAATGTAGAAAACGACAAATCCGTTTTATTTTTAAAAATTAAAATTCAGGACCAGTGTGTTAATATCAAGACTTTACTTAGTGTTCCAAACAAGTCTTTCGTTCTACTGATTGGTGCCGCTTTTGTGTAGTAAATATCACACATATTACGACAACTCCATTCTTTCATTTTATTCAAAATATGACGTTAATGTACAATTGTCAGGTGCAAGTTATAAACATTCCTTACGCGATGCAAAATATTCATTTTTAAAAAGTAAATATCTCACAACATACAACAATTCCGTGTTTCATTTGAAACTTAAATATAACAGATCCTCACAAGTCTACTCATTTTCCAAAAACTCCTTTTGCCCTACTGTTAGGAAACAATCTTCATTTCAACATACCTCACAATTAACGACAATTCTGTTATTTCATTTTATATTTAAATTTTTCAGTAATTAATATTCAGTAGGAGTCAGCTTAATCTTTTGAAACACTCCCTTTGAACTTTTACTTACAAATATATTATAATGCTCGTATATTCAGTTTTTTTACTTCAATCTTATATATCTAACCATCGATCAACAAGAATCTACTTCTTCTTCCAAGCATCCAAGCATATTATTTAGTAATTTTATTTTAGTGGTGAAATGCTTTTCCATTTCCTTTATATCTGGTTGTACAGGAATTGAATCTAATTCAGTTGCGGCTAGCTTGTTATGAATTTAATTTTTTGCACTTAAGCCGTATGCAATAATAAGGGGGTTTGCTTTTTACTTATGTTATTTATATTGTGATATCAAATTTAATGAAAGACGTGAACTTAGCAGTAGCTTTCATTTGTATTTTTGTTATATTTTTATGCATTCTTATTTCTAAAGATTTGACAACAATTCTTCTCGTGCTAAACCAAGCACTTCCACTAATATATATATATATATATATATATATATATATATATATATATATATATATATATATATATATATATATATATATATATACTATGTTAAGTGAGGCAAGTGCAAACCATCATATCTTTCACAAAGGTGCCGCCACCGCTATCAATTTTACTTTCTGATCTACCTAGAACACTGTTGAGCCTGCTTGGAAAGAACTAAAATATATTTAATTGTTATTTAATTTAATGGTGTTCGTCCAACGGCATTTTCTTTCATAGGAACACCAGTGACCCCCAAACGTATAAAGCAGCCGTAAGTTCTCATGTAACTTATTTTACAAATAGTTTTATATATGATTAATATTTTTCGAAAGCAAAAGTAAGGTTATTTGTTTGAATAAATCGGGGATCTAGCCAGCAGTTTTAAGTGGGAGGGGTCTTTCGTTTTTTTAGGGACGCCAGCTACAACGTATAAAGGAAAAAAATACATATGTCGCTGTTAGTGTTTTTTGAGTACTGGAAAAACGGAAACTTCCTTCCTTTACGTTTCCTTCCGGAAATGTAAAAACATATATTTTACATTATTATTATTATTATTATTATTATTATTATTATTATTATTATTATTATTATTATTACTTTTTCTGCATAAATTTTGTTCAAAGTAGTTTATTATGTTTCATCATGAAATGCTGAACCGGGCCAAACATTATACTTTTGTGTATAACTATTTCAATTTAAGCCCTTGGTCACACAACCTATCTATAAATGTTACCAAGAAACTTATATCGCTTTTTCTCCCAACACCTTCGAACATCGATGAAAGACTCTGGCTGACTACCTGGAAGGTTAAAGGTAGTCCCCATCAGCTTCAACGATCCTCTACCAACGTTCTGGAAGACCAAGCATTCCATCGCGGTAGAACTTCACGGAGCGTGAAACGAAGAAAGTATCAAGTGAATTTTGTATCTCTACTAAGAATTTGAACTGGCATCCTCTAAGGTACTTTCCAAGGGGTGGAACAAGTGATAATCGTAGTGTGCAATGTCCGGGGAGTATAGCCGATGCCATAGTATTTCCCATTCAAGGAGTGGAATGGTGTCAGGGGTGATCCTTACCACGTGGAGCTTAGCGTTATCCTGTAACAAAAGGACCCCTTAGCGATTAAGAACTGCTGGCTCCACATTTTTGAGTTTCCTTGGACACGGCTCAACTGCTGACAGTACACAGTTGCATTGATGCTTCTACCAACTGATAGTTGTTTAAGTTGCACGATGCAGTGAGCACTCCACCCAACACACAATAGAACATTCTTCTGGTGCAATACTGGTTTCGACTTTTTTGGAATAGGTTCATGGATGGTAACCAATGATGACGGTACCGTGGAACTTCGTACAGGTCCCACTACTCATCACATGTCAACACCCTGTCCAGAAAAGGCTCCTTTCTCAGACGAGATAGCATAGGAGCACAGGTATCCGTTCGCGTTGTCTTCTTGCCCGGAGTTTAATAATGTCGGATCCATCGATGCAACTTGTAGCATTTCCACAGTTGATGGAAGTGCTGCCGAATGATTTCTTAACTCATATTTAATTGTAGTCTCAGTTCCTCACACGTCTGGCACTGTTAGCCTAAATTGCTGCTTGAAGATCTTAATTTTGTACATGTATTGGTCTTCCGGCAAGTGATACGTCTTTGAGTGTTTCGTCAGCGTCCTTAAACTTGCTAAACTATCACTGCACTATCCGCGTAGTCACAACACCCTCACAAGAGGCCTGACATATCTTCTACTTCACTGCAAGGTCGTTTGATCCCAGTTTGAATTCGTACAACATAAACGCCCTTATGATACTGTGGAGGTCCCACATTCGCTCTCTCCTTACGCAAGTTCACGGAATAAGTGAACTGTCACAACCACTTAGTACTGTACATCAACAACTAACCTTCGGCTTATCTCCATTCGCATTCAACTCACGCTGTGAGAGCCGATGGATCACGTACCTCCACAGAAGGGGCAGAACAGTCTTGGCTACTTTTATACATAAGATTGATATTTGGAATTGTACTTAATTTCTCTGAGATTTCCTGACCAAATATTTTTTTTTTATTATTCGTCAGTATGTAATAAAATTACTTCATTAACATCAATATATCCTGTTACACATCTGAACTGGAACTCTGAATAAAAACGTTATTTTCCCGTATATTTTCCACCTGTTGAAAAAATTTATAAAACAATAGTTACTTATAAAAAATATATATAATATGGTTACTAATTAGTTTAGTGCCGGTTTTCAATCCTAGTATTTGAAGTACCTTGTTAACTGAAAAAATAAATCGCAGTAAATTTAAGATTTCTGTTCAAGAACCCAAGTCCAAAAAGTAAGAGTGTAAAGGAGATAGCCTCACAAGGTTTTCTCGCCATCGGATTTTCTTCAAACCTGCACATACTAGACCGAAAATAAGTAAACACTTTTTTTTCATTCGCGAAATAAGTGTAGGGCAAAGTGCCCCTTCTAAAAAAGAGCCTCCCTGTTTAATAGTGAAAGTCTGCAAATGGAAAGATGACTTCAATATTGGAAATACGTATTTTATGGTTGTTGCGAGAAAAGAGTCCCCTTCGAAATAAGAAAGGACACAATCCTTAGGAACATGAAACCGTGATATGTAGCCATTTTGGATGAGTAGGTAACGCAATTTTGAATTTATGTGGAATTGCTTATTACCGTGATATGTTGTAGATATTAAGACCCTAAAGAAAAGTGTTCTGAATTTCAATCAAAATGACAGAAACTTTGATATAATGTAAAGATTGTCATTTTGAGAAACAATCGGAATGGAACCAACCACAAATCACTAACCGTTTGGTCACTACAGGGCTTCTTTCTTTTAAAACAGCTGAGTATAACGATGTTATGGGTTTCAGTAAGATTGAGTAGCACATAAATATGTTGAAGATCTCATAATGAGAAAAAGTCTTAATGGGAACCATTATCGAATTACTACTTTTTGGCCACTACAGGCTCAGATTTTCTTAAAACAGCCGAGTATAATGACATTTTTTTTATTTCAGTGTAACTGAATGCAATTGTTATGTTGTAAGTCGTGATCCTGAGAAAAAATGTGTAGAACATTCCAGGATTTCCTTTCTCTCGCAAAAGGAGCGTGTGAATTTTTTCTACCGGTATGCTTAAATAATATTCGCCGCCACTCTCCCCACCCCTTTTTCGAGTTGTGTGATAGTACGTTTGATGATTTTATACAAGTCTACTAAAATTCCAGGTATCCTTATCTTCTTCTATTTTAAAACTAGGCCCCGTTGTTGCCAAATGGTGACTGATTGTGTTTGTGTCCATTAAGGCATTTTCTCATGATCACAATGTCTAGAACGTATGTCGATTTCAAGCAATTCCATCGACATGCAGAATACTTTTACCTTCTGTTGTTTTTTTAAGTAGCCCTGTAGTGGCCAAATAGTCATTCCTTGGTGTGCATGTTGAGATTTTATTCTGGATCACAATATCTACAACATATCAAAGTTTCAAGCAGTTTCACCACATCCACAATATTGTTACCATCATTTCTTTTTATTAATTGGTCCTATAGTGGCCAAACCGTAATTGCTTGATGGGTGTGCATTTTGAGACTCTTATCACGATCTGAATATCAACAACATAAGGATTCAAGCAATTCCCCGAAATCCAGAATAAAGTTTCCTTCTGCTGCTTTAAATAAAGTGGCGTTGTTGTGACCAAACGGAGAGTGATTGGTGGCTCTGCTCTTTAGACATTTTCTCTGGATCACAAGAATTGCAACATATCAGAGATTCAGTCATTTTTACCGAAATCCACAATATCAAGATTGTTTGCTGCTTTTAAAAAGGTAGACCAGAACTGGCCAAACGATCAGTAATTTTTACTTATAACCGATAAGAAATTTCTTCAGAATCACAGTATCTACAGCATATCACCGAATTTATTCATTTTAACCTAAGTCCAGAGTGTCGTTATCAACATTGGTTTTCAAGAAAGTGGCCCTGTAGTGGCCAAACGGTCAGTGATTTGTGCTTGTGCCCACTGAGACTTTTTCCCAGAATATTCATATCTACAAGATATCACGGTTTCAAACAGTTCCAGGAAAATCCGATTTCCGTAAGGCTTGTGCGGTGTCCTTTGTCATTTCGAATTGGGCGTTGGCCCTATAACCTTTTTTTCGCAAAACCGATAAAACCGATATTCCTTACTTTGAAGTCATCTGTGCTTGGGCAGAGTTTAGTTTCGTTAAAGTGGCCCTTTTAATCAAGGGGACCATTTTTTTAAAAGGGGTCTTTTGCCCTTTGAACCTATTTCCCGAAAGAAGCAAAAAATACGTGTCGATTTATTTTCGGTCTTGTATATATTGTGCCAAGTTTGGAGGAAATCTGATGAAGAAAATTATTATATATATATAAACTTTAAAGTTGTTTTGGCTGGCCCCTTTGGCCCCCCGTGGCTACACCCCTGGGTGAAATAAAAAACAAGTCAAGCCGTCCTCAGTGTCATGGCATCAAAGCAGGTGGTTCCTCACACCCTTTTTATGCTAGTCACTTTGACCAAGGTGGATGAAACAAAGATCTGCAGTGTGTCAAGAATACAAACATCTAGAACCGGTTTTCTTTTATCTCCATTAAATTAATAATAGTAAATACCAACTTCCACTTGCAGAATCCAAATATTCCGCGTGAGTCATTGAATGCTTTATCATTGTAATTGAATCTGGAATACCAACACAATATCATTGGTAAATCGTTACTTGTTCTTAGTGCATCAACTCCTAACTTCGGTGATTCATAAGTGTAGGTGCTACAAGTATAATATCATTGCGATCAGGATGAACTTTCCAACACTTCAAGGACTAATGAAAAAAATGTTCCATTCGTTAGTGCACCATTAGGACTTGTAGAAGGAAATAAGAGTTTTGACATTTCTGAAATAGTCCAACCGAAAAAAAATGAATAAATCCCAAAATATTGTAACACTACCGAATGTTTTCAGTGCGATTAAAAAACTAACGATACACTTACGATTGCCGTTAACCCATGTAACCAATCTATGTGTTAGTATAAAAATTTGATATTTCTGAAGTCGGACCATCCACCGAATATCTTGAAGATTTCAACAATAGGGTAGTACTAACTTTAGTTTTTAGTGCGTTTTAGTGAACTTCTAATGCACTAATGATTTTATATGTTTCGTGAAAATCTGACTGCATAAAGACGGGTGACGAGCAAACATCATATATTGAAAGCCCCACCACAAATCTTCAATTACTAGTAAACTCTGATAGTACCAACGTTAGTTTTAAGTGCACTAACGTGCACTTTCCATTGACGACGAGTGATGTAATTTGAGAGGTGAGGGGCCAACATCAAACACGTAAGTTGATGGTTTGTTCATGGGAGATTGCGTAAGTTGAAGGCCAATTTTCTCGGAATACTGAGAGGTCACAATTTTTTTAAAAAAATTCGTGGAAAAGTGTACAACATACATACATTATATTTCTCAACTTAGGTCATCGATATGAAGATCCCGCTCTCAAAGTTGAAGGTTGAGTTCGAAATTTTGACGGTAATTTTTTTCGAAACACAAAAGAGTACAAAATAATTTTAATGGTGCAGAAAATTATATGATATTCACATATAATTTTTAGGTATCTAAATTTCGGATCTGGTGATTCCGCAGTCGAATGTCAAGTTTGTGAGCGGAATATTAACCGCAAACTTATAGAAACAAATGAGTGTACAAATGTGTTTTAAAGACCTTTGTACTAAATAATGAAAATGTTTAATATGTGATTTGCCGATTCCGGATTCCAAGTTGACGGACCGTTATTAAACGTTTAAAATAGGGTTGATATATTTAATTCCATTATATACGACACGCATTTTTTACTTTCAAAGATTTTGCATAATTATTATTCTCACCAGGCAAAGAACAACATTTCAGCCTGTGTATATATTTAATTTTTTCCGTTTTATTATAATAACTTGTTTCACTGTTTGAAAAGAGTGTTCGAAAGCTCCTTTGTGATCGTTGGTAATCAGACACTTAGTGATCGTTGAATCGATGGAAAAAGGAAATATTTTTACTGAGATATTAACAATTAAAATTGTATCGACCTGTTAGAACGAGTGGAGGGTTTGGAAGATTAAGGAATCTCTTCATTTTCTTTAGTTTTTGTCATATTCAACTGTAAAATAGGACAGAAGGTTTATACATTGTCAGATAATTACATTTAAAAAGGGTTTATTTAGCACGGCGAAAATACTGTTTTGGAGATAAAACAAATTCTTGGTAATCGTTGGTTAATTAAATATATATCAATCTAATGAGAGAACGGGATTGTCGTTAATTTTCATATACAATTAGTAAGAGCTCCATTCAGTAAAGCTAAAGGACTATTTTGGTCGTTTGTTACTAACGTATTTAAAAAAAATGAATAAAGGTTATTACTGTGATTTTTCAAATGATTAGAATTGAAGAGCAATTAAATTATATAGAGCCAAAGGAGTGTTAGGAAGCTGAAGAAATTAGACCTGCTGATTGTTAGTTGCACATTTAGAAATAAAATGAAAGAACGGTTTTGTAAAATGTCAGATATTTACAATAGAAAAGTGTGCCAACCTGTACGCCGAAAAGAGATATAGAAAACGAAGCAGACTTTTGCTGATTTTTAGTTACTAACATACTTGTGAATTTAATGAAATAACGGAATTTAGGAAAATTGTCAGATATTACCAATCGAGAAGTTAGTAAACCCAGCATGGCGAAAGATTATTTGGATGCTCAAGCAGATACTTGCCGTCGTCTCTAAATGAAATATTTAATAAAAACTTGAAACAACAGAATTGTCTTATCTTGTAAGATATTTATATCGGGAAAGTGACGCAGAGATTTTCAAAGATGTAGCAGATTCTTGCTGATTGTTAATTACTGAAATGCGTAAATTTAAAATGAAAGAACTGAAATATCTTACATTGTCAGATTTTTACATTTTAAGATTTAGTGATTTAGCGCGGCGTCTGGAGTGTTGGAACTTGAAGCAGAATTTGGAGATCCTTAGATGAAGACAGATTTAAGAATGAAATTAGTGAATGGGATTATGGTATTAACAGACAATTAAATTTTAAAAGAGAGTCTATTCAATACGGTGAAAGGAATGATTGAAAGCTCAAGCAGAATCTTAGTGAGCGTTAGTTTCCGACATATATAAGATTGTACTGAAATAAAGAAATTGTCGTAAAGTGAAAGATATATAAATTGAAATTGCGCCTAAGCAATAAAGCGGAAGATTTGTTTGGAAGATCAAGGAGACTTCTTCTCTTTATTGAAGATTTAATAAAATAACAGAATTTTGTAATTTATAAGACATTATCAATTGAACAGCGATTTTAATATATACAGCGAAAAGTACTAAAAAGCTTATTAAATTAGACCGTTCATGATTGTTGGTTACTGATCTATTTAGGAATAAAATGCAAAAACAAAATTGTCGTGAAATGTCAAATATTTGCAATTGAAAGCTCACTCCTTTGAGTACGAAGAAAAGTGGTTAGAAGACGAAGCAGAAACTTGTAATCTCTAGTTCGTGACGTATTTGTGAGTAAAATAAAGATTCGGAATTCTAGTAAATTCTCAGATATTAACAATTGAAAAGTGAGTCAATCGAGTAGGCCGATAGATAGTTTAGAAGTTCAAATACACTCTTGGTAATCTTTGGATGAACACATATTTTTAGAATAAATTCAAGAACAGAATTGTCGTAAATTGTGATATTTAAAATAGAAAAATGAGTTTATTGACTAGGGCGAAATGGGTGTCTGGAAGCTGTCTACTCATGCTAATGAGTAATGAAAAATGAAATGAAATGAAATTTTAGAATTTTATGTCCTAGGCTTATTCCGTTTAGGCTAAAGAGACAGTGATGATGATTAATGAACGGAATGGAGGAATGAAGGAAGTGAGAGGAAACGGGAGAACCCCGAGAAAACCCATGGAGATGGTTTGTCCACCACAAAGTTCACTTGGCGGGAGCACGGTTTGAACCCGAAATCCCTATCGCTAGAGATGAATACTCTACCACTGAGCCAGCGGAGCCCCTGCTAAGTGGTTGTATCTGTCATATTTAAGATTGAAATGAAACAACGGAATTGTCGAAAATTTTCAGGTATAAACAAAATATAAGTCGTTCTATTCAGTACAGCAAAAAAAAAAAAAAAAAAAAAAAAGTCGGACGACGAAAACAACTATCATTATCGTTGCTTAGTGCCATCTTTAAGTATAAAGTTAAAAAACGGAATTTTCGATTATTGGCTCCTAAGTACAAATCTATTCATTACCTCAAGAGGAATGAATTTATATGAGAAAGCTTGATCATCGAGTTACTGACTATTTTAGAATAAAATGAAATAATTGAATCTTCCTAAATTGGCAGATACTTACTATTGAATAGCGCGTTCATTCAATTGGACGAGAGGGAATGTTTGGAAAGTGAGGTGTACTCTTGCTAAGCGGTAGCTGTTGCCATATTTAAAAATGAACTGAAATTCCGCAATTGCCCTCAATTTTTAGATATTTTCAATGGAAATCGGGTATATAAAGTGGGGCGAAATGTGTGTTTGTAAATCAAGGCGACTCTTGCCGATCGTTTTTAAGGACTTGTTTAGGAATAAAATGAAAGAACGGAATTTTCATATTCAGATATTTACAATTCAAAAGTGAATCTATTCAGTTAAATGAAAGGAGTGTCTGGAAGATTAAGCGTACTCTTGTTGATTTTTAGTTACTGACATATTTTTAAATGACAGAAGGATTATTCCAAAAGAATCAGACATTTCGAACAGAAATGTGATCCGTTCAATAGAATGAAAGGAGTTTACGAAAAACGAATTTACCTCTTAATTAACATTAGCAACTGACATGTTTAAAAAAAATGAAAGAACGCAATGTTGTACTTTGTTCCTCAACGCAATATAGTGAATAAACTGCAGAATAAAGTGAACAATGCAATTTACGTATATTGCCAGATATCTTAAGATCCTTAAGATAAGATCTTAAGATCTTATTCAGTGTCTCCACAAGAATGTTTGGCAGCTAATCGTTGGTTGAAAATATTTAAAAAATTGGAAATAAGAAAAAGAAACACTTGTTAATAAAGTACCAATTATTTTACACGAAAAGTGAGTCCATTCATTAAGGCGAAAGGGGTGTCTGGAAGGTGAAGCAAAATCGAGATTATCATTATCATATATATGAATAAACAGTAATAACAATATTGCCGTACTGAATAGACCCGCTTTTAAGATGTATATATATATTACTATTTACGACAATTGCGTACTTTTATTTTATTTGCTTACCTGTCGAATGCAGGCGACCATCATGAGTCTACTTGATCTCTCAAACACACCTCCACATACTGTATCGACTCGCTTTTCATTCTAAATATTGAAAGTTTACAACTATTTTGTTTTTTTTTCATTTTATTCTTATATACGTTGCAAATTAAAGATCAGCAAGAGTGTGCTTCATCTTCCATTCAAAGCTCTATTATTACTGAATGGGCCTAATTACCAAACGTAAATATCCAACACATTTCGTCAATAACGTTAATTTATATTTTCTTAAACATGTACCAACTACCGATTAGGAAGTGTTTAGTATACAAACACTCCATTCGCCGTAATAAATATACTCGTTTTCAATTGTGATTATCTGCCAATTTACATAGACAGCATTATCTAATTTATTCTAATATAATTGCGTAACTAACGATCATCGAGAAAGTACTAACGATGAGCACGATTCTGCTTCACACCAAAAACACCTTCCGCCCTGCTGAGTTTATTAGCTTTTCAATTGTAAATATCTGATAAATTTTGAGAAGTCTATTTTTTTGGTTTTACTTAAAAATCGTTCAGTAACTAACGAACATCAATACTGTTCTTTATACTCCAAAATACAACGGCGCGCAATTAGCCCCACCTCGAGATAAACTAAAATTATCATAATATAAATCCTCTGATCGTCGTTTAATCAGGTATGATATTTTTTAACGTTTGATCAGTGTTCCTGACATAAATATAAGCTCTTTGTAGCGGGGCTACACGGTGGCCCCGGATTCGAAATTTCTCGGCGCTAATCGTCGTTTGATCATGTTTGATCAACAATTCTCAACGTTTGATCAACTATACTAACAGAGATATAACGGTTAAAATACGGGGTGACCAGCCCCACTTCTCCTCCAATCCGATTATTTCTTATGTAAATAGTTTGATAATCGTTTGATCATGTATGATCAACAATTTTCAACCTTTGATCAGCGTTACTATAATAAAAAAAGGTAAGCTATTTTCAGTAGGGGTAACTACACGCTGGTCCCTGCTTCACCTCCGATTCGAAATTTTTCGATGCCAATCGTTAGATCAACCATACTAATAAAGGTATAAACGTTAAAATAAGGGACCAACCCCACCTTCACCTCCGATACGATCTTTTCTAATGTTAATAGTTTGATTATTGTTTGATCAGGAATGATCAACAATTTCTAACGTTTGATCATCGTCAGTAATATAAATATAAGCTTTTTCTAGTAGGGTGGGCTAACTGCACGCTGGCCCCCCTTTACCTCCACTTTGAAACTTTTGACGCAAATATTTGATCATCTTTGGATCAGGTTTGATAAACAATTTTTATCCTTTTCTAAACTTTACTAACTGAGATATAAGGGTTATGAAATGGGGACCCAGAGACCCTTTACCTCTGATTCGAATTTTTCTTTAGAAGCGTTTGATCTGGTATGAGCAACTATTTTTAACAGAAAGCGTTCCTAACATTTTTTTTTAATAGTGAGCTAACTGTATACTAGGCGGCCTCACCTACGTATCATCAACATTACTAATTAAATAAAGCTATTTGGTCTAGGAATTAATTCGTGCGGATGGACAAGAGATGGCGCAACGAACGGAGCCTCCCACAGTTCCGTGTATCCACACATGTGTTGCAAACCCCTGTCATCGCGTAGCGTTCGTAGTATAGGGCAGTGGATTAAAGCGTCAAAAACACCAGTTTGTAGTTAAGTGAACATGGCGCAATTTGTGCCTGATAAAGTGTTTTTGCGGTGTGTCCTGCTGCATTACTTTAACATGCAGAAATGTGCGACTGAAAGTCATCGTATTTTGGTGGAAGTGTATGGTGACCATGCTCTAGCTGAGCGAACGTGTCAGAAGTGGTTTGCACGGTTCAGAAGTGGTGATTTCGGCTTGGCAGACCAAGAACGAGCTGGACAGCCAAAAAAATTTCAAGACGAAGAATTGACAACATTGCTCGAGCAGGACTCGTGTCAAACGCAGGAACAACTTGTAGCAGCATTAGGCGTTGATCAACAACAGTCTCCAAACGCTTGAAAGCCATGGGAATGATTCAAAAGATGTCACATTGGGTTCCACATGAATTGAAAGACAGAGACGTTGAAAGACGAAAAACCATTTGCGAATTGCTGCTTCAACGACAGAGCAGAAAGAGGTTTCTGCATCGAATTATTACGGGTGATTAGAAGTGGATCCATTACGAGAACCCTAAACGAAAAAAGTGTGGTGTACTATGAGCTCATGCAACCGCGTGAAACTATGAATGGAGAACGTTATCGACGACAATTAATGCGTTTGAAGCAAGCTCTGGCCAGAACACGACCTGAATGAGAGAACAGACATGATAAACTTTTTGTTCAACACGATAACGCTCGCCCACATGTCGCAAAACCGATGCAAACCTATTTAGAAAATGTCAGATGGGAAGTTTTGCCCCACCCGCCGTATTCACCAGACGTTGCTCCTTTGGACTACTACTTGTTCGATTGCATGAACAACGATTTGATTTTACAGCAGTTTACTTCTTCAGAAGATATCGAAACATGGGTCTCTGACTGGATCGCTTCCAAGGATGAGGACTTCTTTCGTCACAGAATCCGTACTTTGCCTGACAGATGGGCGAAAGTGGTGGCAAGCGATGGACAATATTTTTCTTAAGGTATTTATGTTTTTTGTGTTTGTACTACAGCTTCAATGTGTGTGTACCAACCGCACGAATTATTTCCTAGACCAAATATAAATGTATGGGGAAGAATATAGCGTGTATGGGGAGTAAGTACACACTAGCTCCCTAGGGCGAAAGGTTTGTTGGCACCAATAAACAAAGTCATGATTATAGCTTTTTTGCGACTTGTTTAAAAATAATAGAAAAAATGGATCCTTCGTAAAGTGTCAGGTATTAAAACTTTAAAGTAGTTCTATGCAGTAAGGCAAATAAAGAATATGGATGATGAAACGGACATTCAATTATAGTTTGTTACTGAGATATTTAAGTTTAAATTGACAGAAGGGAATTGTAAGTTGTTCTCAAGTACATTTGAAGAGCAAGAATATTCAGTAGTACGAAGGGAGTTTTTCTATTATGAACCACTGATAATTTAAGAAACAAGAGAAAGAACAGAATTGTAAGAAAATTTCATACATGTCAAATTAAAAATTGTACCATTCAATAGGCGAGAAGAGTGTATACGAGTAAAAGTTCTGATTTTTATTGCTGACATATATATCTATAAAATGAAAGAACGGAACACTCGTACATACAAGATATTTATTTTTTGAAAGAGGGAAAAGGTGTGTTTCAAAGAGGAAGCGGACTCTTGTTGGTTGTTATATACTGAACTATTTTTGAATGAAAACACAATGTAATTGTCCTAAATTGCCAGATATTTAAAAGTCACTAGCGATTGAGCCCGACAGGGCTAAAGGTATGTTTGGAAGGCGAACCAAAGTCTTGCTGATCTGTTGTCCGACGTAATTAAGAATTAAATGAGAGAACACAATTGTCGTAAATTCTCAAATATTTACAATTGGAAAGTGAGCCCTAAACTAGGGCGTAAAGTCTGTTAGCACGATTAAACAAAGTCATGATTATCGCTTTTTTTGCGACATATTTAAAAATAAAATAAAAGAATGGATCCTTCGTAAAGTGTCAGATATTTACAATTGGTAACTAAATCAATTGAGTAGCGCAAAACGGCTGAATGCAATATCACGCAGGCTCTCGCTGACAGTTAATTACCGAAATATTTACGAATAAGATAAAAGAACATTATTGTCACATTGTATGATGTATATATTCCAAAAGTGAAACTACTTATCAGTGTTGGAAATTGAAGCAGACCTTTGCAGATCTTTAGTATAAGACATATTCAGGAATAAAATTAAATTATGGAATTGTCGTGAAGTACCATATATTTACAACTGAATAGCCAATCTATTAAGTAGAGTGAAACGGGTATTTCGGGGACCATGTAGACGTTTGCTGATCGTAAGTTGCCGACTTAAGACTAAAATAAAAGAATGGAATTTTCTAATTTGTCTGAAATTTACAATTGAAATCGGGTCCTTAAAGTAGGGCGAAATGTGTGTTTGGAAAATAGCTGTGTGAGATAGAGCTGTACTCAAAATCTCACTAAGTGAATTCTCGATACAACTGATACAAACTGTTCTTCAATAATGAAAAACTTGTTCTCTATACAACAAACTTAAAAAATAGAAGCAAAATAAAAACATTAACTTGGAAATCTATAAAAATAAGTTACCAATATACATTGTAAACTGAATAGTAGGAGATCTATCAAAAATCAACCACGAAGTGAACCACCTTACTGACCGAGTGTCACATGATCTCAATCAAAATGGCCGAGAATAATGAAACACGTCCATATGTTTTTTATCCAAACACAATTAACAATAAGAAGATATATATAACTCCAATATCAAATAGATATGTATATATTGTTTTTTACAATGAATTATTCTAAATGACAATTCTGGAAGTAACTTGACGGTTAATTCTACTTGGAAATCACAAATATCAAAAATTGTAAAAATACTTCTCAACCAATTTTGCCTCCAGTTTTAGGCGGTGTTGTACCAATCCCATTCCGAACTATTATATTCAGCCCAACCCCTAGCTTTCAAAGGCATGAAGAGTAATTCCTAAAATTACCGTTGGAGCTGACAGCTAAGCAGAAGGTGTCATGACACTCAGCTTCCTCCGGGCAACATTACAGGGTGGAAAATTAAACCAAATTATTAGGACTCTAAAGAGTCTATTTAAACTACTGAATAGAAATTAAGGGCCTTATGCAGAGCCGTTTTGAAATATGATTAGAATCACACTAAAAGCCTGACTACTGCAGGAAACATATGTTAGTCGAACTCTGTAGTATGACACTAATCACCAGTCAAAACGACTCTGCATAATGCCCTAAATCTCTAACCGTTACTCACATCCCTACTTCTATTTAAAAAATGTAATGTTTATTTAATATAATCTCTCTAAGACATGTGTTTTAAATGTGCTATAAGTTGTATCGTTAATTCTATTACGAAGTTATATAGTTGTCGAATTATTGTTAATTACTTCATTACTTTGAAACAAACATAGTTTCATTTACTTAAAGTGGCCCTATTAAACACGAGGTCCTTTTTTTAAAAAAAAGCGCTTTGCCCTCAACTTATTTCGCGAAAGAAACAAAAAAGCGTCTATTTATTTTCGGTCAAGAAAGTGCAAGTTTGAAGAAAATAAGAAGGCGAGAAGAAAACCTTGTGAAGCCATCTCCTTTACACTCTTACTTTTTGGACTTGGGTTTTTGACCCGAAATCTTCAATTTACTCCGTTTTATTTTTTTCAGTTACAATGTACTTCAAATGCAAGATTTAAAAAACTAAATAGTAACCATATTATATATTTTTTAAATGAAACTACTGTTGTTTAAAATTTTTTATCAGATATCAGATCAGATCAGAAAATTTAGATAAAAATAATATTTTTTTTTCAGTTTTTCAGTTCGGAATTCATTCGCTCTTATTAATGCTACTCGATTTGTAACAGGATATATTGCTGTTAATAAAGTAATTATTTTTTTAGTGACGAATAATAAAAAAAATATTTTCTTCCGGAAATAGAGAAATTAAGTACAATTCAAAATATCAGTCTTATGTATAAAAGTAGCCAAGAATGTGTTGCCTCTTTTTGAGCAGGTATGTGATCCATTGACGCTCACACCGTGAGTTGAATGCGAATGGAGAAAAGCCGAAGATCAGTTGTTGGTGTACCGTACTATGTGGTTGTGACAGTACAGTTATTCCGTGAACTTGCGTAGGGACAGAGCGAATGTGGGACCTTCACAGAATCATAAGGACGTGTGTTTTGTTCAAGTTCAAACTGAGGTCATACGACACTGCAATGAAGTAGAAAATATCTCAGGCCGTTTGTGAGGGTGATCTGACTACGCGGATAGTGCAGTGGTAGCTTAACAAGTTTAAAGGACGGTGACGAAACACTCGAAGACGCATCACTTGCTGGAAGATCAAGCAGCAATTTAGGCTAACAGTGCCAGACGTGTGAGGAACTGGGACTACAATTCAATACGAGTGAAGAAATCATTCGGCACCAACTCCATCAACTGTGGAAACACTACAAGTTACATCGCAACCCTCCTCATAATTAAACTCCGTGCCAGTAGAAAACGTGAACGGAGACCTGTGTTTTTTTTTTTTTTTTCCTATCTCGTCTGACGAAGGAGCCATTTCTGGACAGGGTGTTGACATGTGATGATAAGTGGGTCTTGAATGAAGCTCACCGGTGACGCCATCAGTGGCCAGCATCCATTAACCTGTTCCAAAAGAGTCGAAACCAAGATTGCACCAGAAGAAAATTGTATTGTGTGTTGGGTGGAGTGCTCGCTGCATCGTACACCTTAAACTGCTATCAGTTGGTAAGAGCATCAATGCAACTGTGCTCTGTCAGCAGTGGAGTCGTCTCCAAGGAAACTCAAGGATGTGGAGCCAGTAGTTCTAAACCACTAAGGGGTCCTACTGTTACAGGATAACGCTAATCCCCACGTGATAAGGATGACCCTTGACACCATTCCACTGCTTGAATGGAAAATACTGTTCATCGGTTACGCTCCCCGGATATTGCACCGTACGATTATCACTTGTTCCACCCCTTTGAAAGTATATTTGAGGATGCCACTACAAATTCTTAGTAGAGATACAAAATTCAGTTGATACCTTCTTCGCTTCACGCTCCACGAAATTCTACCGCGATGGAATCCATGGTCTCCCAGAACGTTGGCAGAGGATCGTCGATTCTGATGGGGAGTAACTTTAATCTTCCGGTTAGTCAGCCAGAGCTTTACATCGATGTTCGAAAGAGTAGGGAGGAAAAGCGACATAGCTTTCGTGGTAACCTTTATAGATAGGCTGTGTGAACAAGGGCTTAAACTGAAATAATTATACAAAAAAGTATAATGTTTAGTCCGGTTCAGTAGTTCTTGATGAAACGTAGTAAAAACTACTTGGAACAAGATTTATGGAGAAAAAGCAGTAATAATAATAGTAATAATAATAATAATAATAATAATATAATAATAATAATAATAATAATAATAATAATAATAATAATAATAATAATAATAATAATAATAATAATAATAATAATAATAATAATCTAACGTTTCAGAAGGAAACCAAAACTTTTGGACTTTCCAGGCCTCAAAAAATACTAACTCAAGATATGTATAATTGTTGTTTTATACATTGTAGCTGGCCCCCCTCAAAAACGAAGGACCCCTCCTACTTAAAACTGCTTACTACACCCCTGATTTATTCAAACAAGTAACGTTACATTTGCTTTCGAAAAATGTTAATCATATATACAAGTAATTATAAAATAGGTTACACGAGAACCAACGGCTGCTTTACACGTCATGGGGGTCACTGGTGTCATTATCAAAGAAAACGACGTTGGACGAACAACGTTAAACTAAATACAATTTAAATATATTTTAGTTCTTACCAAGCAAGCTCAACAATGTTCTAGGTAGAGCAGAAAGTAAAATTTTTAGTGGTGGTGCCTCGTAAGTGAAAGATATGATGGTTTGAACTTGCCTCACTTAACATTGTTTATATTTTATTAGTTGAAGTACTTGCTTTAGCACGAGAAAAAGAAAGTTTGTCAAATCTTTAGAAGTAAAAGATGCATAAAAATATAACAAAATTATAAATGATAGTTACTGCTGTCACATGTTTCATTAATTTTGATATCACATTACAAATAACATAAGTAAGAAGCAAATCCCCCTTACTATTACTTACGCCCCACCCAACAAAATTAAATTCACGACAAGCAGTAGTACTAGTATTCAGCTAGTCGCAGCTGAATTAAATTCAATTCTTTTACACCCAGATATAACGTAAACCGATTGGCATTTCACCACTAAAATAAAATTATAAATAATATGCTTGGATGCTTCGAAGATGTTTGCTCGGAAGAGGAAGAGGCTCTTGATCGATAGATATGTAAGATTGAAGTGAAAGAACTGAATAGTCGAGCATTGTAATATATTTGTAAGTAATAGTTGCAAAGGCACTGTTTCAAAGATTAAGCTGACCCATGCTAAATATTAATTACTAACATATTTAAATATAAAATGAAATAACAGATTTGTTGTAAATTTTGAAGTATTTTGAAATGAAGATTGTTTCCAAATAGGATGCCAAAAGGAGAGTTCGGAAGCTGAGTAGACTTGTGAGGATCTGACATATTTAAGTTTCAAATGAAACAAAGGAAATGTAGTATATTGTGAGATTTTTACTTTTTAAAAACCAGTCTATTTTGCATCGCGAAAGGAATGTTTAGAACTTGAAGCATACAATTGCACATTATCGACATATTTAAGAATAAAATGAAAAATGGAATTGTCGTAATATGTGAGATATTTATTATGTAAAAGCGGGACCAATATGAGAAACGAATGACATGTTTGTAACACTAAGTAAAGTTTCGATATTAACACACTGGTCCTGAATATTAATTTTAAAAAGAAAAAACGGATTTGTCGTACTTTGCCAGTTATTTACATTTTAAAATAGCTTTTCATTCGAAAACAGACCTTTTGCAATACTGAATAGACTCGTTTTTCAATTGTAAATAGAGGCAACTTCCGACAACTCCGTTCCTACACTTTATACTTAAATACGTCAGTAACTAACGATAATGAGACCGTATTTCAAATGACCTACTTCTTGACCAACTTATCAATTGTAAATATAAAATTAATTTACGACAATTCCGTTGTTTCATAATATTCTTAAATATTTCAGTAAATTAGAAATCAGTAAATAAGAAGGGCGTGTTAGGAAACACTCCTTTCACCATACTTAATAGCCTCACTTTTCAATCGTAATTATTTCAAAATTTACAATCCCGTTATTGCATTTCATTCTTAAGTAAGTCGACAACTCCCGATCAGCAAGAGTCTGCTTCAGCTTCCAAACAATATATTCGACCTACTGAATAGACTCTAATTACAATTGTTAATTTCAGAAAAATACCGAAAAATTCGTTCTTTCATTTTATTTTTTAAAACATTTTTATATAATATATATAATTAGCTAACTTTTCAATTATACCAGGTGTGTTAGTTGAAATTTGCCATTTTTCTCGAGAAAGAAAACACTTAATATTCAGGGAATCTCACAATTTCTTTATTCAAAATAATGATCATTGGATTCTACACACTTTGCCCATCTTTTAGGTAAATCATGGATACCATCTCCAAAAACCTTTTTCTCTTTCGAGCCAAACCGTTCGACGTTTCGACGTGCCAATTTTCGACGTTTTTAAATTAAGCGAAGCGCTGCTCTGCAAATGAGTGTCCCATCGTGGCGAAGAGGTGATAGTCCGACGGGGCGAGGTCTGGAGAGTACGGCGGGTGCGGTAAAATTTCCCAATTAAGTGTTTTTAATGTGTCCTGCACCAGTTTAGCGGTATAAGACGGCGCGTTGTCATGTTGCATGATAACCTTGCCAATAAGGTCGCTTTTCAATCTACGCATGATTCAAATTAATAATTTGTTGTCTGTCATAATCCGTATTAACTGTTTCACCAGGTTTTAATAATTCGTAGTACACACTGGTCCCACCAAACACAGCATTGTCTTACGGCCAAAACGATCTGGCCTTGCCGTCGATGGGCCGGCTTCACCAGGTGCAAGAAATGATTTTTTTTGGTTCAGGTTCTCAAAATAAATCCATTTTTCGTCCCCCGTGATCATTCGATGCAAAAATGATTTCCTTTAGAACCGTTGAAGCAGGATTTCACACACAGTTTTTCGCTTTTCCATTTGTCTATCCGTCAGTTGGTGTGGTACCCATTTTCCTTACTTCTGGATTCTTCCCATGGCTTTTAAACGTTGGGAAATTGCTCCTCGAGTCACATTTAGTGTTTGTGCTAATGGGTTTCGATTGGGTTGGGTCTTCATCTAATACGCCTGCAATTCCTCGTCTTTGAACTTTTTCGCTGTACCGGAATGTTCCTTGTCTGTCAAATCGAAATCACTTTTAAATTGACTAAACCATATATCGCATGTTCTAATCACTCGATCATGTTCACTGTAAGTTTCTACCAGCAACCGATGAACTTCAGCTGCTTTTTTCTTTTGATGAAATAAGAACAGCAATGCATGCCGCAAATGCGATTTACTTGAAACGAAACTCGCCATATTCACTGAGGTAAACAACTCTGACGCTATTCTGTTGGCCGAATGTGATTTGTATATTTTTGAAGGTTAATGTTTACAGAAACAAATGACGTACATGCCGCATCATAGAAATGTATACATATTGCTAGAGACATCGAACGGTAAAACCGGCAAACTTCAACTAACACACCTGGTAAAGACGCCACGATTAACGCGTAACCTACCCACATTTTAGTCAAATATATCCGTAACAAACGATCAGTAGGAGTGTAATTACTACAGCTTCCAATAAACCCTTCGCTATATATAATGGCATCACACTTCAATTTTAAATATCTGACAGCATACGACAAATGACTTGTTTCATTATATTTTTAAATAAGTCAATAACTAATCATTAAGAACAGCCTGCTTCATGTTCCATACACTGATTTCGATTACTGAATGGATTCACTTACCAATTGTTAATATGATAAAAATTACGACAATTCCATTCTTTCGTTTTATTCTTAAATACGACAACGATGTGCAATTCTCTGCTACAATTTCCAAACATTCCTTTCGCCATGCAAAGATTCTGATTAAGCCATTAAACACTCCAATAGTGAATAGACTCGCTATTCTATTGTAAATAGATAAAAAGATAATTCTGTTTTTCCACTTTATACCTAAATATCTCAGTAACTAAAGACAACGACAATCTATTTCATTTGCTTCAGTTTTCAAGCTCTGTTTTCCCTATATTTAATAGACTCATTGGTCAATTGTAAACACCTCACCATTTACGACAATTCAATTATTTTAATTTATTCTAAAATAGTTCGGTAACTAACGATCATCAATAGTTTAATTTGGCTTCCAATCGCCCCTTTCCTACTACAGAATGAAATCTCTTTTTAATGGAAAATGCCTCGATTTACAGCTAGGGTTCCATCTCTTTAACTTAAATGGGAGGCCCGGAAGTCTGCTACGCCACTGGTGTTCCTTTTTCTGTGTTTTTCTCTTTTCCGTTTCGTTTAGCTATTTGTCTTTTTGCAGTTACGCTTTTATATGAAACCTTTATGTTTTATTACTTTTTCTTTTTGTGAGTTTCTTTTTTTGGGTGGGGTGGGGTGGGGAAAAAGAGAAATTGTTTATTCTTATATCGGTTTCTCACCATTCATTTTGTGTGAACTGCTTAAGTAAGTCATTATTTACCTTTTGATGTCATCCAGCTCCGTCACAATAATAGAATTGTCATTCTTACGAATTTGTTTTATTCTCTTATTTGCAGTTTGCCACACTGATATATTTGTGACAAACTTGAGGTTTAGTCCAACGCCTTTCGAATTTGCTACCAACCCAAGCGCTAAGCTTTATGGGTTGCCTACTTTTGCAGGGAAAGGAGAATTGCAGGTGGTAAAGCACTTTTGCAGTCGTGTATACATATCACCGTCGACTTGATACATTTATAAATAATAAAATAACAAAATGACTGTTTATACATGAACCAAGGAAAAAAGATGACATTTTCATACGAAAAAAATTAAAAACAATGAATTTCGTCTCAAGAAACTGAACTAATAGAAACACAAACAAAACTATTACTGTTTTCTACAAGTCCTGACCATGCACAAAGGGTTGCACTAGATTTTGTCGTTAGTGCTTTCAGGGGAACTAACGTGAAGTTAGCCCTCTTTTTTTGTGCTCCTAGCATCAAAACTATTGAAGCATTAATTTTCGGTTTTTGTGATTTAACAAGTATATAGGGGAAACCATACAGTTATTGGCACTTTAAGGATTTGTTTACATTCATATCTTTATAACAGACTTATTTTATAACATATACTGGCGATTTTTTAATATATACTTTGTTGGAATCTCTAATTGAATAGTATGTTGAGAAATTACAATACAAATATAAAGTTTGGCAATAAAAATATATTTTGTAATGTGACAATGATCTTACAGTTATTGGCACTCAAAAAACAGTTATTGGCACCCATTGAAGACAGTTATTGGCACCATTATAAAGCATACAGTAGAAGATACGATTGGCAGAAATAAGGCTTGTAGGCCTGACTGGAAGTAATATCAATTATTATATGTATTAATAGACAAGAAATAGACATTTTAGACCTTGAACATTATGAAGTAAAAACAAATTGAAACCGGGAATGCACAATATATTTTTAAAATTAAATAAACGAGAAATGCACAAACAAAATTGTATGTTTCAATGATTTATGTCAATCCGTTTCATTAATCTTGTCCTCATCTGAGACCACATTCACTGTCATCCTGTAGAACGTAGCATCCGTGACACACAACTCCATCTTCTATGTCTTCTGGTATGTGTTCCTTATGGTACTATGGAATGCAACGACTGTGATACTTGCTGTGGCACAACTCGCATTCAAGATCCATCCTTCCCGAAAAGAATAGATGAAAACAGTGTGTGAAGGATATTACGTTGCTTCTCGCAGCTGATGACGAATCGAAGTTCAGCATCCTTGTAAGCGTTCCATTTTGTAATGATTCAGTCAGTCCTTTGTGTTTTCCGAGGTTAGAAGTTGAAGGACCGCTTATCTCCGTTGAACAATCGAGATAGAAGTCTGCTTTGATTTCTTTGCAGATGCTTTTCCTCTGCGTTTTAACTCTTGTTCCTTTCTCTCAGACATCTTCCTTGTTTGCTTTCTGATCTTTTTCTTGTTCAGCTAATTGCTTCTTCATTTTTGTCGTGCAAAATAGCTTGATATTTATGAGACGTTATTATAAACGGGAGTCTTTCTACATTTCGTTTCCCCTTTCTCTTAGGAGTTTCTGGCCATATTAAAACATCTTGCAGCAACGGGTGTTCGGTCTATAACTTTTTTGAAGTTGAGCCGGAACCTTTTTGTAAAGCATTTGCATCTGTAGTACTGCCATTGATAGGTGTACTAGGGTTTACTTCGCAAAGAGTATGAGCATCACTAGCAGTATCTGAGTGGTTGAAATCATTGAGTTGGATACATACAGGTGATACAGGTGAACCTTGCTGATTGTTCGTTTGCCCCGACTGAAGATTAACACATCTCTCTACCGAAGACTTAGGCCTACTATTATCTATAAAATGTTGAAATAAGCGATACAGTACATGGAATTCTTCGTTCTTATTTACAAGGACTTGTTCATTGTCAACTTCCTGAAGTCTTCTCATTACATCAGTTCCTACTATACTTTCAAACTCGGTTCTGGTTAATACTACATCCTTAGTTTGCTCATTACCACCGCGTATTTCTTGAACTGTTTGTATTGGTTTCGCAACGCATTTAGTGTAATCTATGTCGTTGGAATCAAATGGGTGTAAACCGCATGCCCTAAATCCATTTTGTATAATAATAGATGGCGAAATGTAAGTGTCAACTGCTTGTTTCAACAGAGGAGCAAATTTAGCTTCCGTCAGAGACTGCAATTGATTATAAATTTGCCACTCTCGTACCACTTGCTTCCACCCATACTTCAATGGTGTAAATACGGCAACGTCAGCAGGTTGCAATATTCTTGTAGAATTGGGGTACAGAGCAATGAGTTCAATTTGAAGCTTGCAGCAAACTTCACTAAGTTGGTAAGTAAGATGAGTTTTATGACCGTCCACAAAATATATAATCGGGAACTTGACATTTTTCGATTTTAATTACGGATACAACACATTACCTATATATCCATAAAATAATTCGGCTTTCATTCACCCGTTCTCACTGCGACCGATACCCTATCCTGTAGGCACAGATAGAGCCACATCATTAGGCACACGAACATAAGGGAAAATTATCATTGGGGGTGTTGCGTCACCTGCAGCACTGAAAGTAAACATAACTGTTAAAGACTCCTTTGCATTTTCGCGTGTCTACATCGTACACGTTACTTACTTCTTTTTTACGCTAACATCTTTCCAGTTTTCGGGCAAAGCTAAAAGTTAGTATCATCACCATTGTAAACACGTGTTTCATCCTGCAGAACATCTGTAAGGTTATTGGCTTCAAAATACTTCTGTATATTATGAAACCATGATCTTATGTCGTTTTCTGTTACACAAGCACTCGCACTTGTAACAGATTCGCACGTTCTTTCCGCAACCTTACGATTTCTTTGAAAGAACGATTTATACCATCCATCTCCCGGCATGTTATTTGGAAACGGATTAGGACGAGGATGTTTCACGAGAAAGTCCTGAACACTTTTAAGAATATCCTGTTTCTTTCTGGGAAAACTCTTTTCAGCACATTTTATTAACAATTCCACCAACAATGGTTCTTCCTATTCTAAAATGGGTCGTGGTCCGGAAGATGATTTCACATCTTGATTTCTCAGATGGATTTGTAATGTAGACCGAGGAACGCCACACTGCTTCGATGCTGTCTTTATTCCTACACCTCTTGATATTGCTTCAAGGGAAGCACTTCTCTGTTATAGTGAATATCTTTTTCTTCCAATCTTTGGCATTGTGTGCCGATTTCTGCAACAATAAGAAAACGTTTTGTAATTAATTTTATATGAAATAATTTAAGTTTGGCATTGATCTAGGCCCTACCATTTAAAAAAAGTAGAAACTAAATGCCCATGTTGCTAACACCAACAATGTCCATAACCGTCCAGACGTTTGGGACTAACGTTTTGAATCTCACAGCAGACTTTTCTTTACCGGAGTTTCTTTACACCGTTATTCACATTGACTTAGGCTAGCTCGCCATTGTTAATAACTATTCTTGTGTCTGACCACGCGCACTTCATGGCCGACTAGCTGAGTTTCGAAAAACATTTTCTTGTTGTAACTCAACGTTCAAACTATTATAATAAATTTTGGTGGTGGGCTAACTCTGTAACTCAGCCGGGTGGGCCAAACTTTGCCAGTCCGCCCCTGGACTAGACTACATGAACAAATAATTTCAATAGGCATATTAGACATATTTCATTACCAGAAACTATTCTGCTGCAAATCCCTACAGTCATTGGCATGGTCATTTATACAGTTCTTGGCACTGTGCCAATAACTGTTACTTATTAGAGTAGGAAACCAAAATTTTGACCAAGAATACATGTGGAGATGGAAAGCATTATCGGACAGTTTTCAAGCTGTTTTATTCTTCAGCATCAGAGACAGTGATTGGCACTCTAGTGCCAATAACTGACATTTTATATTTTCATTCGTACAGTTATTGGCACCCCATGCATTCACTCGAAGGACAAACAAATCGCTTGAAAATGTACCATTGGAATGATTAGTAGACCCAATTCTTCTCGTGCAAAAAATATTAAAAGAATTTAAACAATAGCAAACTAATAACATTTCTCTTAAGCTGATACATATCCTTAACAAAAAGTATAAGAATTACCTGCAAAATTGAAAAATCCAAATAGCTTCCACTGTCGACGAGAGTTTGCCTCCAACTGAAAGGTTCCCGGCAAAACAAACAAAGGGAACGCGGGCAGAGAGGATTAGAGCTGCCAGCTGCAGGAAATTTTTACCAACACGTATTCATTTTTCCTTAGTAAAGAGAAAAAACTAAGGAAAGTGCCAATAATTGTCAGAGTGCCAACGACTATATGGTTTCCCCTACGATTGCACTAAAAGAGATCATTAGGTCTTTTGAATTGGGCGGAAGTTACTCTCAACGAAAAATTCCCAATATTTTTTTTACGTGAGTTTCCTCACTGATAATGAAGCACTATCGAAACTATTCATGTTTTCTGGAAGCACCAACAATGTACTATTAATTGCACTAGGTTTGATTGTTAGTGCTTCCTGGGGAGCTAACTTCACGTTTGTCCAAGTTTTTTTTGTTTCTAGTATCCAAACTATTGCAGCACTAATGTTAAGAGTTACTGCTCTAGGAACACTAACAAAGCACTAACGATTGTATTAAAGATATCATTAGCGCTTATAAATTTCTAAGGAATTTGACCCAATGAAATATTCCCCATGTATTTATGGGAGTTTCGTAACCAGAGATGATTACTTCGACCTACTCTAACTCAAACTCACGCTCACAAACTCATTTCGACCTCAGCCCATAAACTCATCTCGACCTCACGATCACATTACTAGTCTGACCTCAGGCTCAAATAACCAGCCTGGCCTCACGCTTACTCAACCTCACGTTCACATCACCAGTGTGACTTCACGCTCACATCACCAGCCTTATCTCACGTCAAGTTCGTGAGTTTGAGGTCGAGTGAGCGTAAGTTTCGAATTGTGGGCGCCATCCTCATGACTTTGGACACCTTTGTTTGTGACATATAAGGGAGCATATCTACACTAATAGCAAAGCAAAACCAAAGTAGAAAAAAATGAAAGAAAGAAAATGCCGTAAATTGTCAGGTATTTACGATTTAGAAATGAGTCCATTCAGTAGGGCGATTGGTACAATATGTTTAATTTATGAACAAACTGAAAGATTGGAATTTTAGTTAATTTTCATATATTATTCACCGAAAAGTAAGTCTATTCGTATGTTCGAAAAATTTATTTGGCAGATGAAGGAAAATTTTGCTGATCACAATTTCCCGAAATATATAAGAATATAATGAAATAACATATATGTGGTAATTTGTTAGATATTAACAAATAAGAAGTTGTTCTATTCAGTAAGGCAAAAGAATAGTTCGGAATATGAAATATACTCTCGTTATCGTTTATAATGTCATCTTTAAGTATAAAGTAGAAGAACGTTTCCCATTAACTTGTCTGTGATGTACGATTGAAGAGCAATAGCCTTCAGCAGTGCGAACGGAGTGTTTAATGATCAAAGCAGACTCTTTCTAATATTTACTTACTGATATTTTTAAATAAAAAAGAATTTCAAAAATTGACAGAAATTTCAAATTGAAAAGTGATTCTATATAATAGGGCTAACGGAGTGTATGGAAGCCGAAGATAGCTCTTTCTAATAGTTACTGATATATTTATCTGTAAAATTAATGAACGGAATATTCGTACGTTGCAATATATTTATCGTTGGAAATTAGCGATGGGTGTGGGTGGGTCAAAGATAAAGGGTATTCTTGACAGTAATTATTTACTGAAGTTTTTAAGAATGAAATGATATAACGGAGTTGTCATAAATTGTCATATATACAATGGAAATCGCGTTTACGAAGAAGGGCCAAATGTGTGTTTGGAAGCTGAAGCACAGTCTTGCTTTGCTCATCCTTTGTTAATTACATATTTAACAAAAAAATTAAAAAACGGAATTAACAAAGCAAAGGTGAGGCCATTCACTAGTGCTAAGGGATAGTTTCAAACTTGAAGCAGACTTGCTAATCGTTAGTAACAGATATTTTTAAGGATAAAATGAAAGAACGGAATTGACAAGAATTGCCGGACATTTCCAATTGAATATTAATTCCTTTCAATAGGGTAATAGGAGTGTTTCGAAGCAGATGTTAACTCTTGCTGATCCTTAGTTACTGGCATTTTTCAATAAAATGAGAGAACGGTATAGCCGTGCATTATAAGATATTTATAATTGAAGTGTAGAGTACTGAGTGTTTCAAGAATTAAGCAGACTCTTGTTGATCGTTAATTACTGACCTTTAATCTCACAGAACGGATTTGTCGTATATTGTCAAATGTTTACATTTGAAAAGTGTGTCTATTTTGCAGGGCTATACGACCGTTGGGAGTTGAAACAGACCTTTCAGAATGTTAGTTGAAGACATCCAAAATGAAATTAAAAAATGGTATTATCCTAAATTCTCATATATTTACATTTGAAAAGGGGAGAATTCAGTATGGCGAAAGGAGTGCTTGAAGGCTAAAGTTGATTCCACCGTATAAAGTCGAAGGATTTTTTTCGAAATTGATACAGAGCAGTTCTTTGAAACTGCTACAGATTATTGCCCACATCTAGTTAAGATATTAAAAAAAAATTATAGAACGTGTATCGAAAATTATGTGATATTTACAATTGAAAAGTGAGTCTACTTAGCAAGGTGAAAGAAACGTTTCGATGATTACCGCATTCTTATTGATTGTTAGTTACTGACATATTTAAGAATAAATGAAATAACAAAATTGTCCTAAAATTTAAGAAATTCACAATTGAAAAGTTCTATTTAGTCGGTCTAAACAAAAGTTCTCAAGGTGAACTAGACTCTCGTTATTGTTAGTTTCTAACATATTCAAGTATTAAGTGAGAGAACGGAATTGTAAATTGCCTGACTTACAATTGAGTAGCGAGAATAATGTATGCTAAGAGGATGGACTAATATGTAAAGGAAAATGAGAGCAGAAAGTTGAAGAATAGCAATTCTCTTCCTTTTGTTTCAAGTGATTCAAATAGCTTGTTGTTTCACTATAATGAGAGTTAATGTAATCAAGATGGGTAGGTATGTAAAACCAACATGAAAGGATTTTTTTTACTCTCTTGGACCGTGGAGTAGTGAAAAAACTACTGAATCAGAATCATCAAATAACAGCTGAAGCATCTTCATGCATCGATTTACTTGTAAGTACCATATTGAGATCTTTCGTGTACAGTCGGAAACAATAATAAATAAAGGTGGATGTATAAGAAATAACAGGTCCAACATATACTTAATATTGTTAATCACTTAATGTACATCTACTCTTTCTTGTTTCTTGCTGATTTCTGTATAGTTTCCTTGTGTGGATTGTTAACAAACTTTAAACTTTTAGATACTTGTGTCCCTAACGACCTATACATCTCGATACCTTAGGAAAAAAATATTTCGGCGTCGCTTGTCCCCTCTTCCTGAGGGTGCCTTCAACTCGACGAAACTTACACCCTTCTTAATATCTGTTAATAATTATGTTTGCAAGTTTCTACAAACATTGAAAATTATATACAAAAATACATGTTATCTTTGCTATTTTATTTCAAAACAACTTTCACGGTGATATATGTAATTTGTATCAAATTGCACTACTATAATATAAAAGCAATGCTGAAAGCGTTATTCAGTGTTATATATTTTTCTGCATTTTTACTTTTAAAGATTTGACAAACATTATTCTTCTCCTGCTAAACCTAATATATTCTACTAATTTATATATATAATTTATACAATATATTAAGTGAGGCAAGCCATCATACCTTACTCTTACGAGCTGCCACCGCTATCAATTTGATTTTCTCCTCTACTTTCTCGTCTCCTAGTTTGCTTGGAAAGAACTAAAATATATTTAATCGGTATTTAATTTAACGGCGTTCATCCGACAGCATTTTCTTTGATAAGGACAATAGTTACCGCTATGAAGTACAAAGCAGGCACAGGTTCCCGTGGAAGCTATTTTTTAAATCCTGTATACATGATTAGCATTTTTCGTAGGCAAAAGCAAGGTCACATGTTTGAAGAAATGAGGGGTGTAACCAGCAACTATCAGTAGAAGGGGTCCTACGTTTTTGAAGGGAAACAAGCTACAATGTATAAAAAAAAAAAAAAAAACATGTTTCAGTTTGTTTTTTGAGGCATGGAATGTCGGAAAATTTTGTTTCCTACCGGAAATGTAGAAACACTGTTTTTACCTCCCCTCCTCCTTCTTTTTCTCCTTCTTCTTTCTTCTTCTTCTTCTTCTTCTTCTTCTTCTTCTTCTTCTTCTTATTATTATTATTATTATTATTATTATTATTATTATTATTATTATTATTATTATTATTATTATTATTATTATTATTATTATTAGTTTTTCTCCATGAATTATGTTCCAATTAGTTCTTCTTATGTTTCAATATTAACTTCTGAACCGCACCAAACATTATACCTTTGTGTATAACTATTTCTATTTAAGCCCTTGGACACCCCACCTATCAAAAAAAGTTAGCAAGAACGTTAGCTTTTTAACCCACCACCTTCGAACATCGATGTATCACCCCTTGCTAAGACTACCGGAAGATTAAAGGTAGTCCCCATGAACATCGCCGATCCTCTACCAACTTTCTGGGAGACCATGGATTCCAACGCGGTAGAAGCGTGAAGCGAAGAAGGTGTCAAGAGAATTTTTTTTTTTTTATCTCTACTAGGAACTTGAGCTGGCATTATCTAAAATAACTTCCAAGGAGTGGGAAAAAAATAATCGTACAGTGCAATGACCGGGGTATATAGCCGATGCAATAGTGTTTCCCGTTGAAGGCGTAGAATGGTGTCCTTACCACGTAGGGCTTAGCGTTATTCTGTAACAGGACGACCCCTTAACCATTCAGAACTGCTTGCTCCACATCTTTAAGTTTTCCTTAGACACGGCTCAACTGCTGACTGTACTCAGTTGCATTGATGCTCTGACCAACTGGTAGCAGTTTAAGATGCACGATGCAGCGACCACTCCACCCAAACATAAGAGAACTTTCTTCTTTTCCAGTGCTGCATTCGACTGGTTTGGAACCAGTTCATTATGCTTGTCAACGATGGCGGCACCGTGGAGCTTCGTACTGGTCCCGCTTAACATGACATGTGAACACCCTTTTCAGGAATGGTTCCTTCGTCAGACGAGATGGCAAGGAAACACAGGTTCGCGTTGCCTTCTGGCCCGGAGTTTAATAATGTGGGAACAATCGACCCAACAATGTGTTTCCACAGTTGTTGATGGTGCTGCAAAATTTTTTCACTCAAATTGAATTGTAGTGTCTCTTCATCGCACGTCTGGCACTGTTAGCCTAATTTGCTGCTTGAAGATCTTCATTTTGTACATGTATTGGTCTTCCGGCATGTAATGCGTCTTGGATTGTTTCGTCAATTTTCTTAATCTTGTTAAACTACCTCTGCACTATCCGCGTAGTCACAACACCCTCACAAAAGGACTGGCATTTCTTCTACTTCACTGCAGAATCGTTTGACCCAGTTTGATCTCGTACAGCATACAAACACTCCTGATTCTGTGGAGGTTTCATATTCGCTCTGTCCTTACGCAAGTTAACGGAATAACTGAACTGTCACAACCAGTTACTACGGTGTATATTCCCACACTAACAACTGAACCTCGACTTATCTCTTTCCACATTCAACTCACGGTGTGAGGGCCAATGGATTACATACCTCCACAAAAAGGGGCAGAACATTCTTTAAAATCTTTATACATAAGACTGATATTTGGGATTGCACTTAATCTCTTCGGGATTTCATCACAAAAATGGTCATTTATTATTCGTGATTAAAAAACAAATATTTTATTAACAGCTATATATCCTGTTACACACCAAATAGCATAAAATAGAGCGAATGAAATCCGAACTGAAAAACTGAATAAAAACGTTATTTTCCCCTATAATTTTCCAAATGATAAAAAAATTTTAAAAAACACTAGTTACATATAAAAATCTATAATATAGTTACCTATTAGTTTAGTGCCGTTGTTTAATGGTAATAATTGAAACACCGGGTATGAGATAGCACTTTTTATGATTTTATATAAAATTACCAATATTAAGGTATCCTTACCTTCTTCTGTTTTAAAACTAATGCCCCGTAGTAGCCAAATTCTCAGTGATTGTGATTGTGTGCATTGAGAGTTTTTCTCAGGATCACAACATCTACAACCTATCACGATTTCAAGCAATTCCACCGACAGCCGGTATTCGGTCATTTCTCGGATACAATTGAAATTGCGTCTGTGCAGTAGAATTAATTGAGTGTTACAAACTCTAGCAGACTCTTGATAATCGTTTGTTTAGAACTTTTAAAGATAAAACGAAAGAACGGAATCGTTGCAGTGATATTTAGAATTGAAAATTGAATACATTTATTCCAACGCATATAATGTTCGGAAGATTAAACAGTCACTTGTTGAATGTTTGTTACTGACAGAGTTATCTTTAAAACAAGAAAACGAATTTGTCATACATTATCAGATATTTACATCTGAAATTGATTCTTTTTTGCAGGGCGAAAT
This sequence comes from Thermobia domestica, assembly GCF_964235325.1. Classification (NCBI taxonomy): domain Eukaryota; kingdom Metazoa; phylum Arthropoda; class Insecta; order Zygentoma; family Lepismatidae; genus Thermobia; species Thermobia domestica. The sequence continues at coordinate 85,239,852 of NC_137465.1, read as the reverse complement.
GTGCTTTTAGAAGATGAAGCAAACTCTGTAATCGTTACAATATTACATATTTAAGAATAAAATGAAAGTTTGAAATTGTTGATAAATCATTTTACAATTGGTAAGTGTAGGGTCAGTAAAGTAAAGGGTGGGTTTGGATGATCTTTAGTTACTTACTTATTTAAGAGTAAAATAAAATAGAAGAATAGTCGATTTGACAAACATTAAAAATATGAGTGTTTTAAATATATTAGTCGAGTCAAAATACGGTTTGACCTGGGCAAAATTGCAACCTTTAGTTTTACACCTGTATTTTGTTTAGGTACGTTACCTGATGAAAATATCCAAAATCCGACAAAATCGGACCACGGAAACACCTCCAAAAACGGGTTTCAAAATGGCGGACCATGGTTTTTCGAAAAAATCGTAGACCTTTACGTTGGCGGCTCTAGTAGTCCTCTTAATTGACACAGAGACATGAATGATACCTCGTTGAAACACTCATAGACAACAAATTCCAACGAAGTGACTTTTGTACCCATCATGTCCAACCCCTAGAAAAAGAAGAAGAAGAAAGTTGATTTTTTTGCTTTTTCTCTTCTAAATTGATATTTCTTGGACCCTTGAAACACTGTACGTCCTCATACGCCTTCAGAAAAATTCCCACGCGTAGACCAGATATTGGTAACAATAACATTAAAAAATGAAGGACATAGGTTTAACAGTAAGGGAGATAAAAATTTGGAACCACGGACCAAGAAGGGTCACTCTGTATATTTTTTACAGTGGTCTAACTTATGTTTCTTAGATCTAGCATCCTCGCTAATTGTCACAGACATGGAGCATACCGCATTGGAAAGCTTATGGAACCCCCTTGCCAACGACGTATCGTTTGTGCCCCCTGTGCAAAACCTGTAGAAAAAGAAGAAACCTTGAAAAAATTGGGAAAATCTACACTTTTACCTTTCTTAGGCTCTGGCAACCCTGATAATCGTTGTACGCTTGAAGAAATCTTGTTTCTTTCTTTAAATCAAAGGTGGCTTTAATATAAGTACAATACATAAAACAAAAATATTCTTAAGCAAAAGAATGGGAATAACGAAAGACTTTGGGAGGAAAATTACACATCTACATCGTCATTGCCTAAGCTAACACTGTCCTCACCATATTAATTTAAACAGTTAAAACATTCAGTTTCTTGGCACACACCACAAGAAATAGCAAATAGAAGGTCATACCATAGTACAGTGTACAAGACAATTCGTTTTATAGAAACATAACACCTATTTATAAAGCAAAAATATTCGAAAGCAAAAGAATGGGAAGACGAAAGACTTTTGGAGGCTAATTACACATCTATATCGTCATCGCCTACGCTAGCACTGTCCTCACCATATTCATTACGTATATAAATAATGTTAAGCGCTATTTTCATCTTATATTTTATGGATATAAAATACAATTAGACACGGAAAGTGCCGAAACACAAAAAAAAATCTTTCGGGAATTATCTAGAACGATCGAAGCGACGACTATTCAATCAGAGTTTTTAAAAAATTTGAGATCAATACTAGACGGATCAAATGATGCAATCACTTTTCGAAGGAGTAAAGGTGGCTGTATATGGTCAACACTAATGGAAGAAACTACAAGCGGGAAATCTGTAGCTTTTGATGGTTGTGATTCCGAATATTTTAGAATCTTGATAGAAGACATCATGAACAGTTGCTCATTCTCTTAAGACCACATAGGTATAGGTCATCGTATTAATTTTGAGATTTTAACGACATTGTTTTTTTCATACAGTTTCATTTCCTTGGAATTGTTGCATATTGATTTCCTCATCCAGACATTGTTGAATAAGATCACTGATCTTAGATTTTGTCATCTCCTCAGAGGATTGTAAATGTCTTCGTAACCACATGTAAAGATCGAAGTGGAAAGTCTAGAAGCGACTTTTCAATGTTCTTGAGTAGTCATGGCCATTGAGCATTTTCCTTAATGTTGACTTAGCGTACATACTACCCCAAAGATTTTCTTTACCAATTCTTGACATAACGACTCCAATCGTGGCTAGAAATTCCTTAAATTCCTAAGGGCGGTACAACTTTGGACAGTTCTACAATTTCTTCAGTTGCAGGTACGATTTGAACACCTTTCTAGTATGAAAGCTGATCTAATGTCATAACATGTTCTTTGTCGACTTTTCTTGAACTTATTTTCTGTATGCACAAGAGTAGAACATATAATAAAGTTACTTGATATTAATTATTGAAGAATTACAGAGGGCCCTCACTTCTTATATAAAAAGGTGAGGTGTGTATCTCACCATTCCATAGCAGTTGTGGGGAAGCTTTCGTAAGAGGAACAGCTATCCAAAGGTTATTTGAGACATGGAAATCGACACGCGAGGCGCGAACGGAGATTTGATTCAATGTTCCGAGTAAGATAGTATTGACTCACCAAGAACATGAGTATATAGCATTAGAGGGGAAGAGGATGTCAGAATTATGCAATGTGATACAATATTCTTATCAAGACAATGATACCGTTAAAACAGAATACATTTTCATTCAAGAACTTTGATATGGAGTATTTTCATCAAGAGACTTCTCAAATGAACGACTTTTCTGCTCTATGAAATGGTTGCACTTAGTTACTATTCAAGCTCACAGTGAGCTTATATGAAAGATTATTTCATTAGCCCACAGTATGATTGCTTTGTGATGACCTGTTTTACAAAGCTAGTATGAACCCATTCGAATGAGGTTCGTGTGTTAAAGAGGATAAGCGATTCCAGGACTCACAGCTACCATAGCTGCAGCCGTATAAGCTTACTTATTTGAAGGAAAAAGTGACTGCAAGATAAGATTGTGAACATGCCACATGTAAGTTTAAAGTGCCGATTTGAAGTATTCTAGGTTTTTGCATGCTGTCAAGGGAGTTCATGTACAAATGACAGATCGGCAGACCATCTGATATAGATGATGACGAACAACAGTTGTAGAAAACCAATGTGTTATTGACAACGACTTAATTGTTGATCCAAACACTTATGATTATTATTATGTATTAACGTCCACGCCTTATAGAAAAAACAAATGGACTTGAAGGCAATCTTGATGTAACTTTAAATGAAACTATAAAGGTAAGGTATAAAACATAAAGGTGGTTTACTATATTCTTTACATATTTTGGAATCTTTTAACACGAACGGCCTTGGTACCCGAAGAGAAAACGAAACCGTTGCAAGACACACTTAATTTAAAGTTCTAAACTAATTCATTTGGATATCACATTCGAGTACTACAGTATAAATGTCACGTAAAAATGTTGGAGAAGTTGGCGGATCACTTGGAAAGTCAGGCATCCCAGAACTGCTGGAGCTTTTTGTAATATGCATCTGTAACTTCAGAAATCACCTAAAAATGAGTACGTTAAAAACATTACTTAATTGTAATGGTATTTTACATTGTCTCAAAAGGGATATTAATCAAGGATGAAATCGATCTCTAAGTGATGCAGTGATGAAAGGAATTATTTTGATTTTGGACGGGGATGTTCGATTTTTAATTAGTGGTTTACGGTGCAACAGGATATGCAATAATGCGAGGATTCTCTTTCGAGATATCCGTTAAAGCTGAACGGCCCTTAACTTCCATCTTAAAATGCTGTAAAATTTAGAAGTCAGTGGTGGACATCGGCATGTATTCCTTAATTCCTATTGGCTTATAGCTAGTAAAGGAAATCAACACCGAATCGGAAACCTCAGTATTTTGTGCTGAGTACCTAGGACTTGATCAAAGCCGTACTGCTTTTAGAGCCAGTTAACTAACATTATAGAATGGCGTACCATTTAAATAACTGTGGATTTATATCTCCCTTAAATAAGACGAGGCTATCAGTGGCGTATAACTTTGGGAATGTACAGCGGATTCTTTTAGGAGGATTTTTGGGATTGAAAACTACTGATACCATATGTAAAAAAAAATAATAATAATAAAAGGTAATATTTCATGGATGATAATCAAGCAATAGCTATACTCACCGTTTAAATGCAACTACAATTTTATCTGAGAGTGCCTCATGCTGAACAAATCTACTTAGCAATCATAACGCTATCACTTTTTTTTTTTTTTTTTATCGTGAGCCTGATAGAAACTGTTTAATCCAAAGAGTTGTGTTCTTAAAGATTTACGATTTAAAAAAAAAAGTCTCTTGTGTCACCACTCGAGGCTATTAAATATGAATTTAATAAGATTCCTTGCTGCTCACTAGGGCTCACATACAGAGTGTTAGGATTCTCTAGGTTTCTGTTAAAATTTCTATGGAACCCATAATATTTTAACCTCCTAAACAGCCTTACTTTGGGCATGACAGCGGGGATCAGGATCAATGTTACAAATAAAGGATGGATTTTAAGTTCTTTTGAGGTCTTTTCTTAGACGATTAAGTGGAAAATATTAACGGTATACTCAGTCCTGTGTTCGATACCAACTTAGTAACACTGATCAACACAAAGCAACCAAAAAGTAGGCTAATAAAATAATCCTTTCATATAAGATGACTGTATGCTTTTAGTAACGAAGTCCGACACATATCATCGAGCAGAAAAATTCATTCATTTCAGAAGTCTCGATGAAAATATTATATATTCAAATTCTTGAATGAAATAGTAATATGATATCACGTAAAAAATGTCTTCATAAGAATATGGTATCACATTTCGTATATCGGTCTTCCTCTTCCTTTTAATTCTGTATTTTCATGTTCTTGGTGTGTCAATACTGTGTAACTTGGAAGATTATGTCAAGTGTTCACTAGCGTCTCGCGTGTCGATTTCTTTTCTCAAACATCCCTTGGATAGTTATTCATCTTGTTAAAACTTCGCCACAAGGACTGTGGATGGTAAGATACACACCTCTCCTTTTGGACCATAAACTTTACAGTTTTTGTCTAATATCAATTTAGCAGTGTTGTGAATCAAAACAGTTCTTGACACATCATTACCACATAGTATTGTTAATTTTTCAGGGAATGGCGAAGCATATACCATTCCTTATTATCTAAAGAAATCCACAAAGGGTAGGCTATGAAATTAATGTTTCCGTTTTGGCACGCAGCTCGTCATCTTTTCTAAGCAAAATTTGCACATCACTATACTCAGCAGATGGTATCCTCCTAGGCAAATACAGTATCAGATGATTTCAAAGAAATTAAAAACCCTCTTCTTAAAAGCCCTTAATATTTCACAATACACTGAGAAAGTGCTTAATGAGGGCACGAATATATCTTTTCTCTAAGTTTTCTCACCGGTGAGAAAATTTCTGGTAAGCTTCAGTAGCAGACTAGTTCACCAACTGTAATAGTGTTTCGACACTTTTAATATTTGAGGCGGAATGATCAACAAAAAGAATTCCAATAATCTTAATTATTAAATTCAACACTAACTTATCTCGCTGACGTGAAGAGAACTTGCGTGTCCTGTCCACAGACTCAAGAGCACAAAGCTACTCCCAGAAATGTACCCCATTAGTCGCCAGAAGCTGAGGCTTACGAAGTGTACTCATCACTAACACTGAACCAGACCATCATTTGGCCTCGTATGTTTGCGAGCATATCCATTGCCGTTGAGCAGACACATCCTAGATCAATAAAGTAAATTCCTTTACAAAAAGAGAAGCAGCAAATTATTTGTAGAATTCTTCATAGGTGTTCGTTGCATATAGCGGAATATCATGGCAAACTGCCTGGAGTACATTTCTTGCACGGTCCAGCAGTTAGCCGTTGAAATTTGAAAATTACGGCAACTCATATTGTTTTAGGCTTACAAATTCTAAATATTCGAATGACGTGTGAAACAAGAAGTCATTAGGTGAGTTGAAAGAAATATCGCGGTCAGCTCTTATTTTTCGATTTTAAATGATGTACAAGTTGATGGGTCACTTGCGATAGGACTGGCAAGTCTCAGGTGGTGAAGCTATTTGTAATATGCATTTGCAACGTCACAAACCATGAGAACATTAAGAACAATAACGTGGATGTCAATTGAATTCATTCTGAGAGTATTCTACATTGTCTCAAAAGAGATATTAATCAGGGATGAAAGCGATCTCCAAGTGATGGGGTCATTAAAGAAATAATTTAGGAGATAGACGGGGTTTTTCGATTTCTAATTAGTTGTTTAATGTGCAACAAGCGTGCCAATAGTTCGAGGATTCTCTTTCGAGGTGTCCGGTAATTCTTATAAGTTCCATCATACAATGCTGTGAAATTTAGAAGTCAGCAGCGGACATGGGTATGAATTCCTTAAATCCTTTTGCTTACAGCTAGTAGAGGAATTCAACACCGAATCGGAGGGCGCAGATTCTTATGTTGAGTACTCAGGACTTAAAAACGAAGCAGTAGTTATTTTAGAGCTACATAACACTTTATACAGTGGCCTACCTTTTAAAAAACCGTGGATATACATCTCCGTTTAATAAGACAAGGGCATTACAGATGTATAGCTTTGGGAGCACAGCGGTTTTTTTTTTTTTTTTTTTTAGGTGGGCCCTTGGGATGGAAATAGGTTGCGACACCTTATGAAGGGTAAGGGGAAAATACAAGGAATGTCACAAAACTGAATTTTCGAGAAAACGTCGTTTTAATATTGAAAACCGCGTACAAAGAATAGGATTATGAAATCTATTGCCTCTTTTTACATGAACATTTCTACATCTACGCATGCATGGCATGGATAGTCTAATAGTGCCAAGAGTCACCAACAGATAGGACAAAGCACCCAAAAAATCACATAATTGGACATTCCATGTTTTTTCCCCGTATCCTTCATATGTAGAAAACATAAGTACGAATTTATCAATGATAGTTAAGCAATTGCTATACTTCCCGTCTATATGCAACTACATAATATTTGACAGTGCTTCCTGCAGAAATATCTAAGTACTGATAACGCTCTCACCTTTTTCTTGATCGTTAACTCATAGAAACTGTTTAATTCCAAGAGTTGTGTTCCTACGGATATGTTATTTAAACAAAGTGTCCAGTGTGTTAACACTCGAGGCTATCTAATATGTATTTAATTAGAGTCCTTGGTGGTCACTAGGGCTTATATAGAGAGTTGTGTAAGATTCATTAGATTCCTTTCGATCAATATTAATATTTTCCCGATTTTAACCTGTAAAACTGGGCATGGAACCCATTATATTCTAACCTCCGAAACAGACATACTCGGTGCCTGAGACCGGTGATCAGGATCGATGAGACAAATAAAGAATAGATTTTAAGTTCTTTTGAGATCTTCTCTTAGACGGTTAGGTGGAAAATATTTTCGGTATAGTCAGTCCTGTGTTCGCTACTAACTTAGTAACACAAATCATCACAAGCAACCAAAGTGTGGGTTAATGAAATATATCTCTTCATAAAAGCACACTATAAGCTTTGAGTAGTAAGTAAGTGCAACACATTTCATAGAGCAAAAAAAAATCATTTATTTCAGAAGTCTGTTGATGAAAATTCTCCATATTTAAGTTCTTGAATGAAAAAGTTTTCTGATATCAGGTAGCATTCTCTTGATAATAATATGGTAACACATTTCGCATTTCTGACATCCTCTTCCTCTCTAATGCTATATAATCATGTTCTTGGTGTCAATGCATTCTTACTCGGAAGAGATAATCAAGTCTTCGCTCGCGTCTCGAGTGTCGTTTTCCTTTTCTGAAACAACCTTTAGATAGCTATTCATCTTGCGAAAGCTTCGCCACAACGACTGTGGAAGGGTGAGTTACACACCTCTCCTTTTGATATAAGAAGTGCAGGCCCTCTGTAATTCTTCAATAATTAAAATCAAGTATCTTTACAATAAATGCTACTCTTCTGCATACAGTAGATAAGTTCAAGAAAAGTGGACAAAGTACATGTGTTATGACATTACATCAGCCATTATACTTGAAAGGTGTACAAATCGTACCTGCAGCTGAGGAAATTTTAAACTCTCTAAAGTTGTACCACCCAGGCAAGATTGGATACATTATGTCATTGGTTATTTGTAAATGTATAGAAGAAGTTTGGGGTATCCTGTACACTAAGAAAACTAGTGAAAATGCTGAATGGCCATTACTAATCAAGATAATTGAGAAATCACTAGTAGACTTTCCTCGGCGACTTTTGTATGTTGTTAAGAAGACATTTACCACCCTCTGAGGAGATGACAAAATCTAGGACCTGCGATCTTATAAAACAATGTCTGGATGAGGAAATCATTATGCAACATTTACAACAAAATGAAGCAGCATAAAAAAGAAAAAAAAAACATATTCAGGAATTTTCAAAATAAAGATGATGACCTTTACCAAACCGGTAAACCTTGGTTGCAGTATATAGAGATCGTCTAAATCGTATTGGTATTCATCAAAAGGAACTAGAACAGGGAACTAGAAACTTCATTTGTAGGTAATAAAATTAATGCTTCCGTTTTCAGGAAGCTGGTCATCTTTTCTATGCAAAATCTCTTGCTCATCACATTACTCAGCAGAATGAATCCTTGAACGCAACTACGGTATCAGAGGATTACAAGAAATTAACAACTCAAGGAATCTTCACAATTCGCCAAAAAAAAAAAAAAAAAAGCTTTGGAGCGGAGTTCCGAGTGATATAATTATCGAGGCGTCCTTAATCAAGGCCACGCAATTTTCTGAGGGATTAACTCAACGCCAGACTTTACGTTAGCAAGATTAATCCTTCATTTTCAAATACTGTTACAGTAACAGAAGTTATACATGACTTTTGTGGGAAACAGTTTGTCATCTGAGCGGCACGTCGAGCTTTTGCCACCTTCCTTGTGTGATAATATGTTCATGCCCAAGAATATCAATTCGACTGTGGTGAATAGAGGCCAGTTTTTGTTGAATTCTGTTCAAAACACACATGTAGAAAAAAATAGTGGCGTGGACGAAAAATTTCAAGTCAAATCGGCGTTAAGTACGTATATAAATTATGTTAAGCGCTATTTTCACCTTATATTTTATGGATATAAATTACAATTAGACACTGAGAGGGCCGAAAGACAAGAAAGAGCTTTTGGGAAATATCTGCAACGATCAAATATAATTCTGCAATTGAAGCCACGAAAATTCAATCACAGTTGTTGAGATACATGGAGATCAATAATAGTCGGCTTCAAATAACGCAAACAATATTCGAAGAAGCAAAAGATCAACGAGAACGTGAAATCTGTATCTATTCAATGATCTGATTTAGATCCTTAAGAATCTTGCTAGAAGACTTCATGAGCAGTTACTGAATCTCTTAAGGCCACATACAAGCAGAAGTGAAAGGAAATCCTACAAAATCATTACATCTAAAGAAACTCCAGGGTGACTAAAAGTCTGCTTTCGCTTTTTTCATGATGGAACAGGCTGTGACACGACCTTAGCTAAAATCAGGGGAAACAGTCTTAAGGATCCTTGAAAAAGAAAAAGAATTGTGCAAGTTAGTCAGAGTCTTCAAACAACCGAATCTTAATCCTGACCAAATTAGACAATTCTTATTAGCCATTATAGAGAATGTAACATATCCTCTTTGGTATAAGCCACATCAGGTATAACAAGGAAGTAGTTACGAAGATTCAATATGGCCACTGTTGTCCCTACTAACGCGGCAGCTGTGCAGCATTCAATTCGGAAATACCTCCAAGTCCAGGAGCGAAATGGGCTAAGCGTGGACCCAATGAAACGAGGTTGGTGTATCAAAGAGGATCTGCGAATTCCAGGATCCACACAGATACCATCAAGTCCAGCCGGATAAGCTTACTTACCTGTAGATAAAATGTGACTGTAAGATAGGATTGTGAACGCACCACTGTTAGTATAAAAGTTCCGATATTCAAGGTTTTGTGCATTCTGCCAATGTAATTCATGTACAAATGGCAGATCGGGAGACAGTCTGATATAGATGATGACGAACAACAGCTGTAGAAAATCATGTCATTGACAACGGCTTAATTATTGATCCGATCAGTTATGATTATTAATTGGTCTTATAGAAAAAACAAAATGGACATGAAGATGATATTCATGTAACTTTGGTACCTGAAGAGAAAGCGAAAACTAAGCACGACAAATTTAATTTCAAAAGCAAAACCAATTTATGTAGATATCACATTCGCGTAATAACATTCAATTGATTGAATATAAGAATCCAAATGATTTAGTTGAGCTCGCTAAATTTTATCAGTCTTGCTACGATTTCGTTTTCTCTTCGGGTTCCAAAGCCGCTCGTGTTAGAGGATTCCAAAATGTGTAAACTGAATAATAAACCACGTTCATGTTTTATACCTTCTCTTTGTGCCTTTATTTAGAGTTAGGTCAAGATGGTCTTCATGTCCATTTTCTTAGATCTATAAGGCAGCGACATTGTTACAAAATATTAATTATAACTTTTTGGATCTACAATTAAGTCGTTGTCAAAGAATTATTGGTTTTCTACAGCTGTTGTTCGTCAAATCTATATCAAATTTTCTTCCTATCTGCCTTATGTACATGAACTCCTTTGTCAGAATACAGAAAACCTTGAATAACTCATATCGGCTCTTTTATACTACCATGTGCTTCGTTCACAATCCTATCTTGCACTCACTTTTTATCTATAGGTAAGTTTATCCGGCTTCTGCGAATGGTACCTGTGTGGTCCTGGAATTCGAATACATTAACCTCATTCGACTGGGTTCATGCATAGACCATTTCGGTCCTGGATTTGGATTTACTTCCGAATTGAATGATGCACAGCTGCCCTTTTATAAAGGGAAAAGTGCCATACTAAGCTTTGTAACACTTCCTTGTTATACCACGGAGAACATGTTTCCTTTTCTATACAGACGAATAAGTAATGTCTAATTTGATCATTATGTGAGGATTGATATTTGGTTGGCTTAAAACTTTACTAACTTGCACAATTCTTTTTCTTTATGAAGGAACTTTAAGACTGACAACTATTCTCTCCTGATTAAAGATGAGGTCGTGTCACCACCTGTTGCATAATTAAAAAAGTGAAATCAGTCTTTTAATGACGTTAGAGTTTCTTTAAATTTAATGATTTCGTAGCATCTTCTTTTAGTACTATTTGTATGTGGCCTTAAGAGAATCAGCAACTGCTCATGATGTCTCCTATCAAGATTCTAAAATGATCTGAAACCCAACAATCAACAGCAACAGATTTCCCGCTTGTAGTTAGTTCCATTATTGTTGTTAATATACAGCAACCTTTACTCCTTCGAAATGTGATTGCATTATTTGAAGCCGTCTAGTATTGATCTCCAAGTTTTTCAAGAGCTGTGATTGAATCGTCGTGGCATGTTGCATCGTGAATTAAATTCAATCTTTCCAGATATTTCCCGCATGATATTTTTTCCTTCTTTCGGCACTTTCCATGTCTAATTGATTTCATATCCATAAAATATAAGATGAAAATAGCGCTTAACATAATTTAAATACGTATTTCGCAGAATGCACCTCCCATCCTTAGTACACACAATTGCGAATCGGAGTTTTTTTTTCTACGTGTGGGTTTTAAAAGACAAATCGCTTTTTCTCTACAGTCACTCGGCAATATTCAATGCAGTCGAATTGATATTTTTTCGCATTGAGATATTGTCACACGAGGAAGGTGGCATCATCTCAACGTGCCGCTCAGATGACAAACTGTTTTAAATAAAAGCCATGTATACTTCTGTTAGCGCAACAATATTTGGGAAGAAGGATTAATCAAGCTAACGTAGTGTCTGACGTTGAGTTAATACCTCAGAAAATTTCGTGGCCATTAAGCACGCTTCGATAAATATATCACTTGGAACTTCGCTCCAAAGAATCATTTTTTGCGAATTGTGAAGGTTCGTTGAGTATTTATTTTTTGTTATCTTCTGATACCGTAGTTGCCTCGAAGGATACCATCTGCTGTGTTACAAAGTTAGTAGCGAAAACAGGACTGTCTATACCGTATATATCTTCCACCTAACCGTTTAAGAGAAGGTCTCAAAAGAACTTAAAATCGATTCTTTATTTGTCTCATCGATCTTGATCAGGGGTCTCAGGCCAAAGTAAGGCTGTTACGGAGGTTAGAATATAATGGGTTCCATAGAAAGTGTTACAGAACCCAATCGGGTAAATTTTTTAATGATAAACCGGAAACTAGTGAATCCTACACAACTTTGTATGTAAACTGTAGTGAGCTGCAAAGACGTTAACTAAATGCATATTTCATTGCTTGGAGAGTTGACACTCATGACACTGTATAATAATAAATCCGGAAGAACACAACTCTTTGGATTGAACGGTTCCTATCAGGCTAATGATGAAGAAAAAGGTTAGAGCGTTATCAGAACTTCTAAATTTCGCAACATTTTAAGATTTTTGAGTTCCTTCCTTTTAAACATATACTTTCCAAGAAAAAGAAACAGTTCATTTACGTGATTACGACGGAATCCTATGAAATGATGTAGTTCGTGTTACATTTGTCCTTATTGCTACACCCCTGCTTTCTCTTGTTGAAGATTTTATGGTCTCTGAAGAGTATATACCCTATATCAAATCCACTCGCTTTGCATTAAATGTGTCCTCTTTTCTTAGAGCATATTTTAAGAAATTGAACTGGAAATAATCATAAAATGATTCTACTGATGCCGGTTGCAAAATGTGAACCCAAATTCTCCATCAAAAAATAAATCACAAGAATTAGGAAAGTGTTCTTCTTTAATGTTGGCTTCACTCTCTAGATTTATACCTAAATCCGACTTTGAGGATTGTGAAATATGGTAGAGAGACTGTGGAATTGGTTGATTCTGATTGATTGGAAAAAATTTATCCAAGTTTAGTTACTCACGTGTATGGGCGAGTGAATAGTTCATCTAAAGTAATTTCATTTTATTTCTGATTGTCTTGTTCTTTTGAAGGGAAGAATGAAACACTAGAGATTTTTTCATAAGAGGAAAGATTTGCTTGGTCCATTCTACTATATATTCTTGCACAAATTCATTGTACAAATTAGACCCTTTTTGTTCAGCTGAATATAGGGATTCAATTACCGTATATCACCGCTATAGATGATTCTGGAAGCAACATTAACAAGTCCACTATTTTCTTAAAACGGATTCCACAAATTCGACGAAGACTTCTTTCATCTTTCCAACAGCTGATTTGAATTTTTCTTGCATCGACGAGTAATTTTCATGGTGCTTGTTATCAAAATCATTATCATTATATGACATTTTGATTTCGTTAATTAGCCTACTAATTTCTGGTCCAGCTGTCATCCATTTGACAAGAGCATGAAGTCGTGTAAGAGACCAATCGCCCCGCCAACCCCTTTAAAATTTTGTTATTCTGTTTGTGAACCGAACTATAGCTATTGCAGAGAAAGGTATTGATGTCTTTCTTATCACAAAGTATCCCATTTCGATAGCATTCACAATCTCAGGATGTGTTTCTTCCAAATTCTTCAAATCAAAAATGGGAACGAGAATCCAACAAGCATAGTTTGGGAGTTTCGTTACAAAAAACCATTCTGCTATTGGTTTTAGTGATTCAACGTACTAGGAGCTACTAGAACATATTTATCGGGGAGAACAGGAGCAGTTCTCTTATTTATATTGACATTATCCATTGAGACATGGTCACCTTGAATGCAAGAGTTATCCTTAGACAGATGCTGGAAAATAGAAATGTTCGTACGATGAACAGAATCCTTTGATGTGCCAAAAGGATTGTAGTCAATATATCTAATGTTGCAATGGTTAAAACACCTCGACGAAGGGTGGTAGGACATATATTTCGTCACTTTGTTTTATCAAGCACTGAGAAAGACTTGAAGATATTTCCTCTACACATGTAGACGATATACAATACCCTAGTGAATGCAATTCTTTTATGAAATATTTTTTACGAGTTTTAGCCTAAAGCTCAGTCCAACATTGAGAAAAAGAGGTTGCACGCAATTGCGATTGTGCCTTGCTGTTTTTTTTCAATATCTCCTGTTTTCTGATGGAAGTTATAAAATATAAGTAGGCTAATAGCTGAAGTTGGTTGACTTACGCTGCTATTATGGGTAGCAGATGAACAATGAAGTAACATATTAACAGCAGCAGCTATTAGTGAAAGAAGAACAGAATCTTCCTGGCAGTAATTCTCAAATTTTCCTGCAAAATGACTCTTGTAGTTTACCATATCCTTTCGAAGCAACTTAACAACACGACTTACTGCCATAGCATCCTCATCAATGTCTTCCTCCAACTCACTTATTATGTCAGATCCTTCTGAAAGTAATCCATATTCTCTGCCAGACAGATGAGCTATTACCTCTGGCCTGTGACGAAGAATCCTTTCACAAAATCTTTTACTATGAACTTCTATATCTTCTGATTCAGGCTTCTTCATTATCGTCATTAACCGTGTTTTGTACAGTATAAAAAGACGCTCATTTTGAATCGGTGGCTTCTTGGTAACACAAGAATTGCGCAGGTGCCTCAAACTTCACCTTTTTGTGTGATTGCAAACTATTCCCACTGAAACATTACACGGGATTTATTCATTCTTACTTTCAGCACAAATACTTCGAGAATAGTGCAGTAGTGATTATTGCAAGTTTTTCAACACTTTGTTTTAGGTGGTCCCTTGGGGTTGAAAAAGGTTGTTATACCAAATGTAAAAAACATAAGTAAAATTTATTATGATAATCAAGCAATTGGTATACTTCCCGTTCATATGCAACTAGAATACTTTTCGAGAGTGCTTCCTGCTGAAGAAATGTACTTGGCACCCACAACACACTCACGTTTTTCTTGATCGTTACCTGATAGATACTGTTTAATCTAAAGAGTTGTGTACTTACGGATTAATCACTTAAAGAAAGACTCTTGTTTGTTAACTTTCGAAGCTATCAAATATGCATTTAGTTAGCGTGCTTGCTGCTCACTAGGGCTTACATACAGATTTGTGTAGGATTCAGTATATTCAAGTCTATCATTAGTAATATTTTTCCGAATGTATCCTGTAAAAGTTGCTATTGAACCCATTATATTCTAACCTCCGAAACAGCTTTACGTTGGTCCTGAGACTGGTGGTCTGATCGAAGGGTCTATTTCAAGTTCCTTTGAGATCTTCTCTTAGCCACTTAGACGGTGGAAAATATTTACGGTATATTCAATCCTGTGTTCGTTACCAAATTAGCAACATTGGTCATCACAAGGCAACAAAACTGTGAGCTATTCAAATAATCTTTTCATATAAACTCACTTTATACCTTGATTATAAGTGCCACAAATTTTATACAGCAGGAAACGTCATTCATTCAGAAATCTCTTGATGAAAATTTCTTTTTCCATGTTCTTGAAAGAAAAAAAAAGCTGATATCATTCCTTAGTATTTGCTTTTGATATAAGCAGTGTAGTTCCCCTGTATTTCTTCAATAACTCAACATATATACTAATTATATATATATTTCAGTCCATTTCTAAACGTAAAAAACTCCCTTCGTACTACTGAATATTCTTGCTCTTCAAATGTACTTGAGAACAACTTACAATTCCCTTCTGTCAATTTAAACTTAAATATCTCAGTAACAAACTATAATTGAATGTCCGTTTCATCATCCATATTCTTTATTTGCCTTACTGCATAGAACTACTTTAAAGTTGTAATACCTGACACTTTACGAAGGATCCATTTTTTCTTTTATTTTTAAACAAGTCGCAAAAAAGCTATAATCATGACTTTGTTTATTGGTGCCAACAAACCTTTCGCCCTAGTTTATGGGCTCACTTTCAAATTGTAAAAAATTGAGAATTTACGACAATTCTGTTCTTTCATTTAATTGTTAATTACGTCGGCAAATACCGATTAGCAAGAGTTTACTTCAGCATCCAAACACCCAGTTCGCCCTACTGAATACTGGTTTCCCTATAATAGAATGGTAAATATCTGAAAATTTAAATATTATTGCATTATTTCAATTTATTCTAAATACGTTCCTTAACTAACGATCATCAAGAGTCTGATCTATTTGACAAAATAAACCTTTCGCACGACTCATTCGAGTTGATTTTCAACTATATTTATCTCACAATTTACGCCTGTTCTGCTCTGTAATTTAATTACTAAACATGTGGGAACTAAACTATCTGCATGAGTCTAATTAATTTTCAAAACACTGCTTTTTCCCTATTGTATGTATTCACTTTTCAATTGTAAATATCTGAATATTTACAATTATGTTCATTCATTTCATTTTTATATATGAAAACCACTAAGAATCAGCAAGTGCCTACTTCATCTACACAGCTTTCCTTTAGTTTTACAGAATGCTCTTACGAATAATAATTATCTGACAAATTACGACAAATTCTTTGTCTTTTCATTTTTAAATATGTTGGAAAATGCCTATTAATAAGAGTTTACATTAGCTTTCAAACACTCCTTTCGCACAATATACTGGTAACACTCTCGAATTTTAACCATCTCACAAATTGCGACAATTCAGTTATTTCATTTTCTTCATAAATTGACATATTGAACGGTAATATCTCAGTACAATCGATCAGCAAGACTCGCTTTTCAATCGTTATTGACAAACAATTTACGTCAATTCCGTTTTTTCACTTTATAATTAAATGTATCAGTACCTAACGATCATTTTCCGAGGTCTTTCTTAGCCATATAGAACAGACTCACACTCCAATTGTAAATATGAGACAAATATCAAATCCGTTATTCCATTTTAATCCCAAAGTGTCGTTTACTTACGGGCACAAGAGTCTGCTTTATATACCAAAACCACAACTTACTTTGTACTCATTGGGCTAGCTTTTTAACTATAAAAATGTGCCAATTGCTGTGTGTTCCATTCTTTCATTTTATGCTTTATTATGTGAGTAACTTCCGATCAGCAAGGGTATGCTTGAGCTGACAAACACTCCTTTCTCTCTGCTTAAGTTACTTCCTTTCAAATATAAATATCTAACAATTTTCTAGAATTGCGTTATTTCTTTTTATTCTTATATATGTCGGGTAATAACGAGCAGCAACATTTAGTTTCAAGATCCAACAAACCTTTCGCCCTACCGAATGGAGTAACTCAATAGTTTTCAATATGAGAAAATTTACAATTGATTCATCGAATTGACAAATATGTGATTAACTAAAGATCAGCAAGAGAGTTTCGTTTTCTAAAGTGCTTTTCGCCCTACCGCTTGAACACTTTTCAGTTGTAATTAATTGACGATTTACGACTAAACTCTTCTTTTATTTTATATGAAAAATTGTAAGTAAGTGACGTACAATAGTTTTAAGTACCTCAGTTTCCACACACTCTTTTGACTTTATGTATTTGGATCGCTCTCCAATTGAAAACCTACAAATTACAACAAGAGTATGCAATTTATTACTAACCCATTTTTCGCTTTATTGAATGAACCCACATATCAAATGTAAATATCTTTCAATATACGTGTATTGAGTTCTCTATTCTTACTGCGTCATTTCATTCTTAAATATATCAGTAATCAATCAGCAAGGGTGTGCTTAATATTCCAAACGCTCCTTTCACCTTCGTAAATTAACTCATTCCGGTCTTTCATTTCATTCATATTTATGTCCATATCTACAGAGCAGCAAGGTTTACTTCAGCTTTCAAAAACTCATTCGCAAGGCTGGGTTTACTCACATTACAATTGTAAATGTCTAATAATTTTCGAGAATTCCATTACTTCTTTTTATTGTAAAATAGTTGAGTAACTAACTACCATGAAACTCTGCGTTCTACATTTCTTTTGTCCTCGTGAATAGACTAATATTTCAAATGTAAATGGCTGTTCCATTGTCACAATTTGTTCTCAAATATGTAAGGAAATAACGATCATCAAGGGTATGCCATATTTCGCCCTACGAAATATACTGGCTTGTCAATTCTATATGAGAAACAATTAAGGTTTATTCCGTTTTTTCACTTTACACAAACATGAGAGTAGCCAACGATAATGAGAGTCTACTCAATTACCGATCTTTCTTTGGTGCTACTCTTTAGAACAATTTCTCAATTGTAAATATCTAACAAATTTACCTTAGGTATTTCAATTTATTATTAAATATGCCAGCAAAAAACCAACACAAAGTTTTGCAGCATCTTTCAAACACACGTTTCACCTAACCGATTTTCCGGACGGTTCCGAGTTAGACGAAAGAAATGGTCGGAAGATCAAGCACGCACTTGCCGTTCATTTTTTACATTGTTAGGCATCAAATAAAAGATCGGAATAGTCCTACATTGT
The DNA here is from genome assembly GCF_964235325.1 of Thermobia domestica. Lineage (NCBI taxonomy): Eukaryota > Metazoa > Arthropoda > Insecta > Zygentoma > Lepismatidae > Thermobia > Thermobia domestica. Next base: position 85,221,560 of record NC_137465.1, on the reverse strand, counting down.
AAGATAATTAATTCGGAAAGTGGCGAAAATTGTGTCTCAAACATAAGCAGTCTTTTATGATCCTTACCTATTTACAAATTTAAAAATATAATTAAAATCATATGGGCATAAGGACCAATCTTTGATTGTTTAGCCACTCAGGGCCCTTTTCGAAAGTAGCCGAAAATAGTGATATTGTGGATTTTGATCATTATGGCTGAAACTGTGATATTTTCTGGATGATGTGATCCCGAGAAAAGATCTGAAAAGATCTATAAATAATGCTTGGTTACTAGAGAGTCGCCCTTGGAGATGAGAAGGTAACGGTATTGTGAATTTATGTGGAATTGCTTGTTTCCGTGATATGTTGTATATATTATGACCAGGGCCCGGATGTTGTTGACAAGTCAACTTTTTCTGTTACGCATAGGAGAAGGCAAGTTCAAGTAAAAACGTTATCCATCAACTCTAGGTTCTAAAAATATAGTTTTTAGGATCAACTTTTGGTCTCTTTTTGCTGTTTTGAAATTTTAGGTCATTTTTTGTAATATTTTAAGATAACTTTTAGGTCACTTATGGTCTTTTAATTCCTTTTTTCTACATAAGGAAATCTTTAAATGAACACGGTTTAGGGATGTGGATAAGACGAAATTGAATAATCTCTTATCTTACTTCCTGACTATTGGAGTGAAAAACTGCATTCTTAACAAACTAATAACTAAACTGTAGCTGGTTAACGAAAGGCCGGGGTTGGTAGGTGGCCAAACTGATAGTTTTGGGTTATTGACCACAAAGAATGTGATCACGTGAATAACTAAAAATGCATTAGAAGGCGTACAAGGGCTTTAAACGTGTTTTTATCTATTATTTTCATGTAGGCTAAACTTGCAAAGTTTTATTGTTTAAGAGTGCTTCCTAGTTTCAACTCGGGAGTGAACTGACGCTTTCAATACTTACAATGCCGTACAATGGACTGTCAATGGACATAAGTGATCAATGGACTGCAACTAACTGAAACAAAACTTTTTGAATATGAGTGAGAAATGTTAATTAAAAATCCAATGGATATTTAAAAATGTCAATGTTTAATGAAATAAAAGTTTGAGAAAACGTTTTTTAAGGTCAATTTTTGTGTTTTTTAGGGTCATTTTACAGGAAATTTAGTCATTTTTTAGGTCACTTTTTAAATTTTTTTAGGTCAACAAGATCCGGGCCCTGATTATGACAATAAGGAAAAGTCTTCACGGGCACAACTCCTACGGAAGGACCATTTGGCTCCTGCGAGACAACTGTTTTGAAAGCATCCGAAAATAGTGATCTTATGGAATTCTGTGAATATGTTGTAAATATTATATTCCTAAGAAAAGTTTTTAATGGACACAACGACTAATCACAGACCGTTTGACCACTACGAGTACACTTTTTTGATAGCAGGCGAGCCGAAGATACTGAAGTTCTGTATTTCGGTCAAAATGAGAGAAACTGTGATATGTTGTAGAGATTGTCATCTTGGAAAAGAGTCGCAATGGAACTAACTACAAATCACTAACCGTTTGGTCACTGCAAGGCTACTTTCTTAGAAAACAGAAGAATATAACGATGTTATGGGTTTCAGTAAGATTGAGTAGCATTGAAGAGCTCATCATGATAATAAGTCTTAATGGTCACCAATATCGAATTACGACCCTTTGGCCACTACAGGCTCAGATTTTCTTAAAACAGCAAAGTATAATGATTTTTTTTTTATTTCAGTGTAACTGGATTAATTTGTGATATGTTGAAAGTCGAGGTCCTGAGAAAAAATGTCTAGGACATTTTAGGGTTTCCTTTCTCTCGCAATACGAGCATGTGAATTTTATCTACCGGTATGCTTAAATAATATTGCCGCTACTCTCCGCACCCCTTTTTCGGGTTGTAAGATAGTACGTTTGATGATTTTTAAAATTCTACTAGAATTCCAGGAATCCTTACCTACTTCTGTTCTAAAACTAGGCCCCGTTGTTGTCAAATTGTGACTGATTGTTTTTGTGTCCATTAAAACTATTTCTCATGATTACAATATCTAGAACCTTTCACCATTTCAAGCAATTCCACCAACTTCCAGAATATTATTACCTTCGGTTAATTTTTTTAAGTGGCCCTGTAGTGGGCAAACAGTCATTGCTTGTGTGCGTTTTGAGACTTTTATCTGGTTCAGAATATCTACAAAATATCAAGATTTCAAGCAATTCCACCGAATAAAGTTTCCTTCTGCTCTTTTGAAAAAGTGGTCGTGTAGTGGCCAAAGGGAGGGTGATTGTTGGCTGTGCTAATTGAAACATTTTCCCTGGATCACAGCAATTACAACATATTAGAGTGTCACACATTTTCAACTAAATCCACAATATCTGGATTGTCTGCTGCTTTTAAAAAAGTAATTCAGGAGTGGCCAAAGGATCAGTAATTTTTAATTATAACCGTTGACTTTTCCTCAGGAACACTATATGTACAGCATATGTATGTACGCAGCATATATACGTACACTATATGTATCACGGTTTTAGTCATTTTAACCGAGTTCCAGAATGTCGTATTCCTCGGTTGTTTTCAAGAAAGTGGCCCTGTAGAGACAAAACGGTCAGTGATTTCTGCTTGTGACTATTGAGACTTTTTCCCAGAAACAACATATCTACATGATATCACGGTTTCAAGCAGTTCCATGAGAATCCAATTTCCGTAAGGATTGTGCGGTGTGCTTTCTCATTTCGAATTGGGCGTTGGCCCTATAACTGATTCTCGCAAAACCGATAAAACCTGTATTCCCTACTTTAGTCATCTTTGCATGGGCAGAGTTTAGTTTCTTTAAAGTGGCCCTTTTAATCAAGGGGCAATTTTTTGAAAAGGGGCCTTTGCCACCTCAACCTATTTCCCGAAAGAAAAAGATACGTGTCGAATTATTTTCAGTCTTGTATATATTTCCAAGTTTTAAGGGAATGTTATGAAGAAAATTATTATTTATATATAAACGTTCAAGCTGGTCCTTTGGGGAAAAGGAAGTCATTTGGGGGAGGTTGGCCCCGTTGGGCCCCCTGTGGCTACACCGTGGGTGAGATAAAAAGCAATGCATCCGTTCTGACTGTCATGGCACCAAGGCAGGGGGTTCCTCACACCCTTTTTTATACTAGTAACTTTGACCTAGGTGGATAAAACAAAGATCAGCAGTGTGGCAAGAATAAAAACATCTAGAATCGGTTTTCTTTTATCTTCATTAAAATAATTATAATAAATACCAACTTCCACTTATACAATCCAAATATTCCGCGAGAGTCGATGAATGCTTTAACATTGTAATTGAATCTGGAATACTATCACGAAATCTTTGGTGTATCGTTACTTTTTCTTAGTGCAACAACCTCTAACTTTGTGATTAATAAGTGTACTTGCTACAAGTAAAATATCGTTCGAATCAGGGTTACCTTTGATGAATAAAATGAAAAAATTGTGGCATTCGTTAGTGCATCATTAGGACTTCTAGAAGGAAATAAGAGTTTGTTTGAAGTTTTACATTTCTGAAATTGTCCCCCCGGAAAAAAAATGAATAAATCCAAAATAGCGTAACACTACCATTAGTGTTCAGTACGTATAAAAAAACTGACGATGCACATACGATTGCCGTTAACCCATGTAACCTATCTATGTGTTAGTATAAAAATTTATTATTTCTGAAGTCGGACCACCCACCAAATATCTTGAAGATTTCCACAGAAGGGTAGTACTAATTTAGTTCTTAGTACGTTTTAGTGCACTAGTAATGCACTAATGATGTGATAAGTTTGGTGAAAAGCAGTCTGTATAAAGACGGGTGGCGAGCAAACTTCATATGATGAAAGGCCCCACCACAAATCTTCAAATACTAGTAAACTCTGATAGCACTTACGTTAGCTTTTAGTGCAGTAACGTGCACTATCGATGCACTTTCGATTGACGACGATTGGTGTAATTTGAGAGGTGAGGTGCCAACATCAAACACGCTAGTTCATGGTAGATTGCGAAAGTTTAAAGCCACTTTTCTCGGAATACTGAGAGGCCACAATTTTCTGTAAAATGTTGTGCAAAAGTGTACAACATCAATGCATTATTTTTGTCAACTTAAGTCATCTATATAAAGATTCCGCACTCGAAGTTAAAGGTTGGGTTCGGAATTTTGGAGCTAATTTTCTCGAAGGGGTACTTAATTATTGAATGGTGTACAAAATTCTGCGGGAGGTATACAATATACTGATAACACTCTTAACTTTCCGGACGGTTCCGAGTTAGAGAAAAGGAATGGTCGGAAGATCAAGCACGCACTTGCCGATCGTTTGTTACATTGTTAGGAATGAAATAGTCCTACATTGTAGGATAATAGATTGGGAAAGTGGCGAAGGTGTTGTTTCTAAGATAAGCAGTCTTATGATCCTTACTTACGTACAAATTTGAAATATAATTAAAGAATGGAATTATTGTAGATTGTATAATATTTATACAAGGTGATTGTTTTTTGCCAACATATTTAAGAATAACATGAAATCACGGTATTGACGTAAATTGTTATATCTTGAAAAATGTAAAGTTATTCATGTCAGTGGCGCAAGCGAAAATTTCGCTAAATGGAATAGGCTCTCATTTACGTTAATTACTTACATATTTAACTATAAAGTGAGAGGAAAGAAATTGTCATAAATTGTATGACATGTACAGTAGGAAAGTGAAGGTATTTAGTTATGCGAGAATTGTGTTTTCGTATAATAAATCAGACTCTTGTTGATCGTTAGTTAATGAACTATTTTAGAATAAAATGAAATATAGGAATTGTCCAAAAACTCCATATACTTACAAGTGGAATGTTTCTTAAGTGAAGCATTCTCTTGCTGGTGAGTAGTTGCGACATTATTTAGAATGAAATAAAAGAAGGGAATTTTCGTCAATTCTCGGAAACAATTAAAATCGCGACTCTGCAGTAGAAGGAATGTGTGTTACAAACTGAAGAATAATCTTGATAATCGTTGTTTTAGAACGTACTTAAGTTTAAAAGGAAAAAACGGAATCGTCGCAGTGATATTTAGAATTGAAAATTGAATACATTTATTCCAACGAATGCAGTGTTCGGAAGATTAAACAGACTTGTTGATCCTTCGTTACTGACAGATTTACCTTTAAAACAAGAGAACGGATTAGTCGTAACATGAGATATCTACTTTGAAATTGATTGTTTTTTGCAGGGCGTAATGTGTTTTTACAATATGAAGCAAACTCTCGCTAATGTTACAATATTAAATATTTAAGAATAAAATAAAAGAGCGGACTTGTCGTAAAATCATTATACAATTGGTTAGTGTAAGGTCAGTAAAGTAAAACATGGGTTTGGAGGATCTTTAGTTACTGACATATTTAAGAGTGAAATAAACTGTTGCTGATCGTTAGTTGCCCACATATATAAGAAAAACATGAATGAATGCAAACGTCCCACAATGCCACAAATCTACAATTAATAACCGAGTCCTTTCAGTGAAGTGATTTGAATGATTGGAAAATTAAGCAGACTAATGATGACTGCAAAATGTTTAAGAATAAAAATAATAACGAAATGTAATAAACTGTTAGTCGTATAGAACTGAAAAGCGAGACCACTCAATATATCAGAGTGTTGGGAAGTAATAGCACATTGTTGATGCTCGTTACCTTACGACATATTCAAGAATAAAATGAAAGTACACAATTTTCGTACATTGTGTGCTATTTACAAGTGAAAAATTAAGTCAGTACGGTAGGGCCAAAGGAGTGTTGGAGAAAGGAAAAAATCCTTGCTGATGGGTAATTGCGGACACACTAAAATAGATTTATTAAATAACGCTATTGTCGTAAATTGTTAGATCTTTACAACTGAGAAGATGCGATAAGTACGGCAGAAGAACAGTTCTGAATATTAAAAATACTCTCATTATTCTGTTACTTCCATCTTTAAGTATTAATTAAAGAACGTTATTGTCGTATATTATCTGTCATTTACAATTGAAACGTATGTATTCGGTAAGTGAAAATTATGTTTTCGTATAAAAAGTTTATTCTTGATTTTCGTTAGTTGTTGACATATCTAAGTAAAATGAGAAAAAGAAACACGAAAATAAAAGATATAATAGTTGAAATGTTAGTCCATAGAGAAGGGCGAACGGTGTGTTCTGATCTTAAAGCTGGCTCTTGATAATCATTAGTAACGGAACTTATTTAGATTAAAATGAACTAATACATAATCAGAATGACGCTAGAAATGAAAATAGTCAAAACTTAGAATTGAAAAGTGAGTAAATTCACTTCGAAACGAGTGTTGGTGGTTGTTAGTAACACATATAAGAGAAATAATCAATGAATGAAATTGAAAAAGTTTGACATATTTACGATTGGCATGTGAGTCTATTGAGTAACGTCAAAGAGAGGCTGGAAGATGAAGAAGGTTCTAGATCGTTAGTTTCTAACATATTTAATAAAATGAAATAACGAAATTGTAATTTTTCAGATATTTACAATTGGAATCTGTCTGTTAGATTGAAGACGGAGAAAGAAGACTTTCAAAACTGAGGTATACTTTTGCTGATCGGTAATTGTCGACATAGTTTAGAAAGAAATAAAAAAAAATAATCGTCTTAAATTACCGATATTAAGAATTGAATAGTTATTCCATTCCCAAACGGGAAAGGTGCGTTTGAAAGATTAAGCAGATTCTTGCATGATAAAAGCATTGCAAATTAAAAGCGAGTCTATACAGTAACGTAAAAAGGTTGCTTAGAACCTGATGTACACCAGGCTGATTGCTTGTTTCCGATATATGTAATAATAAAAAGAAATAACGTTAATAGTCGGTAATTGACATATATTCACAATTGAAATCGCGTCTACTCTGTATTCTGAAAGGAGTGTTAGGAAACCTACCAGACTGTTGTTGATCATTACTTCAAGACTTATTAAAGAATAAAATAAAAAAAAAAACGAATTGTCGTATTATGCCACACATTTACAATTGAAAACTGGTCTACTCAGTACAGCGAAAGAAGTGTTTGGAAAGTAAAGCCTAGCTAATCGGTAGTTGCAGATATAATTAAGAATAAAATGAAATGACAGAATTATAGCAAATTCATTGATAAAAACAATTGATTATTTGTTGTATTCAGTTGGGCAAAAGAATTGTTCGGATGATAAACTCTCAGTATCTTCAGTTACTGACATATATAATTATAAAGGGAAAGAACGAAACTGTCTGGAGTGCTTGGATAATTAAGCAAACTCTCCCTTCTCGTTTGTTACTGACTAACGTACACTAACGATGCACATTTAATTGGCGATTGAAATAATTTGAAAGGTAAGGGCCAACATCAGACAAATAAGTTGATGGTTTGTTCATGGTAAATTGCCAATTTTCTACGATTGCTAAGTTTAAGGCCAATTTTCTCGGAATACTGAGAGGCCAAATTTTTTTTAAAAAAAATTGTGCAAAGTGTATAACATTCATAAATTACTTTTGTCTACTTAAATCATCGATATGAAGATTCCACACTGAAAGTTGAAAGTTGAGTTTGAAATTTTGGAGCTAATTTTCTCGAATCGGAAGAGGTACGAAATTATTTGAATGGTGTATAATATTCTCCGAAGGGTGTACAACATTCTACGGGACATTGAATCATAACCACTAATTATATGTCTGATATTGCTCCAAGTTGATGGTTTGCTTACAGCAGACACCATACCTTTAAGGCCAATTTTTTTAAAAATACAGTGTATAGAAATACAGTGTACGATATTCGCATATTATTTTTAGCTAACTAAATCTCGGATCTGGTGATTCCGCAGTCGAACGCCAAGTTTGTGTGCGGAAATTTAATCGCAAATTTCTAGATACAATTGAGTGTACAAATGTGTTCAAAAGACGTACAAACTTTGTACTACATAATGAAAATGATTAATATGTGATTTGCCGATTCCGGACTCCAAGCTAACGGATCGTTATTAAAGGTTTAATATAGTGTTGATGCATTTAAGTCCATTATATACGACACGCATTCTTTACTTTCAAAGATTTTGCATAAATATTGCATTACCATTACAAAGCCCATTTCGGCCAAAGTTTTATTTAGTTTTTGCCGTTCACTGTTGCCGTACATTCTTGTTTCACTGTTTGAAATGTACTAAAATACACTTAATAATTATTTCTAGAAGTGTTACAAATCTCTGCAATAGACTGAATCAAATGTTGGCAATTGTGCAAACAAATAAACGTAGAAAAAGCAACAGATATAAGAAAACATTATATCGGAAATGCAAGGGATGGGCGTGGGGACCCATTTTTTATAACGCTTCTTTCTCTAATAGTAAAATTCGTCAAAGTTTGAAAATTGTTGTTCAAATTTGATCAAACGATGATCAAAGTATTGGAATCAAAAAATTTCGAAACTGACATAAATTGGAGCTAGCGTGTATTTACTCCCCATACACGCTTTATTCTTCCGCATACATTTATAGCTTTATTTAATTAGTAATGTTGATGATACGGAGGTGAAGCCGCCTAGTATACAGTTAGCTCACTATTAAAAAAAAAATTATGTTAGTAACGCTTTCTGTTAAAAATAGTTGCTCATACCAGATCAAACGCTTCACAAGAAAAATTCGAATCATTGGTAAAGGGTCTCTGGGTCCCCGTTTCATAACCCTTATATCTCAGTTAGTAAAGTTTAGAAAAGGATAAAAATTCTTTATCAAACCTGATCCAAAGATGATCAAATATTGGCGTCAAAAATTTCAAAGTAGAGGTAAAGGGGGGCCAGCGTGCAGTTAGCCCACCCTACTAGAAAAAGCTTATATTTATTACTGACATTGATCAAACGTTACAAATTGTTGATCATTCCTGATCAAACAATGATCAAACTATTACCATAAGAAAAGATAGTATCGCAGGTGAAGGTGGGGTTGGCCTTTTATTTTAACGTTTATATCTTTAGTAGTATGGTTGATGAAATGTTCAAAATTACTTATCGAACGATCAAATAATGATCTAACGATTGGCATCGAAAAATTTCGAAGCGGAGGTGAAGCAGGGACCAGCGTGTAGTTACCCCCTACTGAAAATAGCTTACATTTTTTATTATAGTAACGCTGATCAAAGGTTGAAAATTGTTGATCATACATGATCAAACGATTATCAAACTATTTACATCAGAAATAATCGGATTGGAGGAGAAGTGGGGCTGGTCACCCTTTTTTTTAACCGTTATATCTCTGTTAGTATAGTTGATCAAACGTTGAAAATTGTTGATCAAACATTATCAAACGACGATTGGCACCGAGAAATTTCGAATCGGAAGTGAATCGGGGGCCACCGTGTAGCTAGCTCCGCTACAAAGAGCTTATATTTATATCAGGAACACTGATCAAACGTTAAAAATTGTTTATCATACCTGATCAAACGACGATCAGAGAATTTACATTATGATAATTTTAATTTATCTCGAGGTGGAGCTAACTGCGCGCCGTTGTATTTTGGAGTATAAAGAACACTCTTGATGTTCGTTAGTTACTGAACTATTTTTAAGTAAAAACAAAAAAATGGACTTCTCAAAATTTATCAGATATTTACAATTGAAAAGCCAATAAACTCAGCAGGGCGGAAGGTGTTTTTGATGATGAAGCAGAATCGTGCTCATCGTTAGTACTTTCTCGATGATCGTTAGTTACGAAATTATATTAGAATAAATTAGATAATGCTGTCTATGTAAATTGGCAGATAATCACAATTGAAAACGAGTATATTTATTACGGCGAATGGAGCGTTTGTATAAAAAACACTTCCTAATCGGTAGTTGCTACATGTTTAAGAAAAAATAAATTAACGGAATTGACGAAATGTGTCGGATATTTACGTTTGGTAATTAGACCCATTCAGTAAAGATAGAGCTTTGAATGGAAGATGAAGCACACTCTTGCTGATCTTTAATTTGCAACGTATATAAGAATAAAATGAAAAAAAAAAACGAATAGTTGTAAACTTTCAATATTTAGAATGAAAAGCGAGTCGATACAGTATGTGGAGGTGTGTTTGAGAGATCATGTAGACTCATGATGGTCGCCTGCATTCGACAGGTAAGCAAATAAAATAAAAGTACGCAATTGTCGTAAATAGTCATATATATATATATATAACAGAAAAGCGGATCTATTCAGTATGGCAATATTGTTATTACTGTTTATTCATATATATGATAATGATAATCACGATTTTGCTTCACCTTCCAGACACCCCTTTCGCCTTAATGAATGGATTTTCTTTTCGTGTAAAATATTTGGTACTTTACTAACAATTGTTTCTTGTTCTTATTTCCAATTTTTTTAAATATTTTGAAACCAACGATTAGCTGCCAAACATTCTTGTGGAGACACTGAATAGACTGGATTTTAAGATATCTGGCAATCTACGTAAATTGCGTTGTTCACTTTATTCTGCAGTTTATTCACTATATTGCGTTGAGGAACAAAGTACACATTGCGTTCTTTCATCTTTTTTTTAAACATGTCAGTTGCTAATGTTGAATAAGAGGTAAATTCGTTTTTCGTACACTCCTTTCATTCTATTGAACGGATCACATTTCAGTTCGAAATGTGTGATTCTTTTGGAATAATCGTTCTGTCATTTTAAAATATGTCAGTAACTAAAAATCAACAAGAGTACGCTTAATCTTCCAGACACTCCTTTCATTTACCTGAATAGATTCACTTTTGAATTGTAAATATCTGAATATGAAAATTCCGTTCTCTCATTTTATTCCTAAACAAGTCCTTAAAAACGATCGGCAAGAGTCTGCTTGATTATACAAACACACATTTCGCTCCACTTTATATACCCGATTTCCATTGAAAATATCTAAAAATTGAGGGCAATTGCGGAATTTCAGTTCATTCTTAAATATGGCAGCAGCTACCTTTTAGCAAGACTACACCTCACTTTCCAAACATTCCCTCTCGTCCAATTGAATGAACGCGCTATTCAATTGTAAGTATCTGCCAATTTAAGAAGATTCAATTATTTCATTTTATTCTAAAATAGTTCAGTAACACAATGTTCAAGAGTCAGCTTTCTCATACAAATTTATTCCTCTTGAGGTAATCAATAGACTTGTACTTAGGAGCCAATACTCGACAATTCCGTTTTTTAACTTGATACTTAAAGATGACACTAAGCAACGATAATGAAAGTTGTTTTCGTCTTCCGACTTTTTTTTTTTTTTTTTTTTTTTTTGCTGTACTGAATAGAACGACTTATATTTTGTTTATACCTGAAAATTTTCGACAATTCCGTTGTTTCATTTCAATCTTAAATATGACAGATACAACCGCTTAGCAGGGGCTCCGCTGGCTCAGTGGTAGAGTGTTCATCTCTAGCGATAGGGATTTCGGGTTCAAACCGTGCTCCCGCCAAGTGAACTTTGTGGTGGACAAACCATCTCCATGGGTTTTCTCGGGGTTCTCCCGTTTCCTCTCACTTCCTTCATTCCACCATTCCGTTCATTAATCATCATCACTGTCTTCTTTAGCCTAAACGGAATAAGCCTAGGACGTAAAACTCTAAAATTTCATTTCATTTCATTTTTCATTACTGATTAGCATGAGTAGACAGCTTCCAGACACACATTTCGCCCTAGTCAATAAACTCATTTTTCTATTTTAAATATCACAATTTACGACAATTCTGTTCTGGATTTTATTCTAAAAATATGTGTTCATCCAAAGATTACCAAGAGTGTATTTGAACTTCTAAACTATCTATCGGCCTACTCGATTGACTCACTTTTCAATTGTTAATATCTGAGAATTTACTACAATTCCGTTTCTTTATTTTACTCACAAATAATTTACGAACTAGAGATTACAAGTTTCTGCTTCGTCTTCTAACCACTTTTCTTCCTACTCAAAGGAGTGAGCTTTCAATTGCAAATATTTGACATTTCACGACAATTTTGTTTTTGCATTTTATTCCTAAATAGATCAGTACTAAAAGCGATGTTTCTTGGTAACATTTATAGATAGGTTGTGTGACCAAGGGCTTAAATTGAAATAGTTATACACAAAAATATATTGATTGGCCCGGTTCAGCATTTCATGATGAAACATAATAAACTACTTTGAACATAATTTATGCAGAAACAGTAATAATAATAATAATAATAATAATAATAATAATAATAATAATAATAATAATAATAATAATAATAATAATAATAATAATAATAATGTAAAATATATGTTTTTACATTTCCGGAAGGAAACGTAAAGGAAGGAAGTTTCCGTTTTTCCAGTCCTCAAAAAACTAACTGCAACATATGTATTTTTTTCTTTTATACATTGTAGCTGGCGTCCCTAAAAAAACGAAAGACCCCTCCTACTTAAAACTGCTGGCTAGACCCCCGATTTATTCAAACAATTAACCTTACTTTTGCGTTCACGGTCACGGTCACGGTAATGTTGAATTTTTGTGTAGAGTATCGGGCCGAAGCCCCTGACTCCATGAGTAAGATGGCGGAAAGAATATATACAGATGTGCATTTGGCTTGTTTGGTAATACTATTGTTTTGTTATGTCTGTGAGACTACATCTGCAACTGTCGCAGAGTAGCTGATGTTGAAATCATTACGATCTAAGGAAAGATATTAAAGGTGTGGCGTGCGATGAACGTTCCGTAGGGCGTATTTGGTTCCTATGGTAGCTATAGCAGGATTTATGTGCCTTGGCAAAGTATGCCAGAATTTATAGTGGAGATGCCGTAAAACTTCCTTAACAGGAGGCAGCTGTAAATCTTCCAGAACTTGTCTGTTGCGTGTATATCTATCGTGACCAGTGATGATTCGACCGGCTCTTGTTTGTACACTTTCAAGTGTTTGAAGATGACTGTTAACAGCATGTTGCCGGGCAGGGCATGCATAAGAAAGAGTTGATAGAACTATCATCTTCAATATGTGCACGCGGACCTCATGAGAAATTGAACTGCAACGAAAGATGGGGTACAATGCTCATATTTTGCGTAATGCTCGTTGCTTTATGTCTTTGATGTGTGAGGCGAACGTTAACCCATGATCTAATGTCACACCCAGATATTTAGCGTGTGTGGCGTGAGGATTGTGTGCGTTCTCATACGTTAAATTTCGAAGGGCGCGGATGCGTCGTCGACTGTGGATGACAGCACAGCTTTTGTCTGCATTGCTTTTAATTCTCCAACGCCTTGCACATTCCTGAAAGCCGTTGAGTTGAGGTTGCATGTAGATGTAACACTGTACAAGTGAGCTGCTGGTTGTAAAAAGGCAGTATCGTCAGCATACGTTGCGGAAAAGCAATGTGGTAAGGTCGGGAGGTCTGCCGTGTACAGATTATATAAAAGCGGTGAAAGTACAGCGCCCTGTGGAACACCTGCTTTGATAGATCGGGACGTGGATTTGATACCGTCAACAGATACATGAAATTTTCTGTCAGTCAGGTATGAACGTAGTAAATGTATAAGACGATCTGGAAAACCTTGGGTGTATAGTTTATATAATAGTCCTGCTAACCATACTTTATCAAAGGCTTTTGACACATCCAGATATACTCAAAGGGTGTATTGTTTCCTGTTGAAAGCTGTTGTTAAATGATCCACTACTCGTACGAGTTGCGTTGTAGTGCTATGTTGTGCACGAAACCCAAACTGATGAGAAGGTAGAAGGTCTCTATTATCTACGTGATGTTTCAGCCTCCAGAGAAATACCCGTTCGAAGAGTTTGCTCAAGTGCGATAGAAGACTTATCGGCCTGTAGTTTTCCGGAAGCAGCGGATTCTTGCAAGGCTTGGGGATTGTGATGACACGAGCTTCCTTCCCGGTCTTGGGAAATTAGCATAATTGAAAGATGGCGTTAAATAAGTAAGTTAAAAAGACCAGTAGTTTACTAGTTGGATGTTTAAGAATCTCAGATCGAATCCCATCAGGCCCAGATGCTGTTTTTGCCGGCAGACATTTTATATGTGATTCTATTTCCCGGGGTGTTACTATGGTGATGCCATGTGTAGGGTTTTGTGTACTTATGCTATATAATGTGGTTCGGATGTGCTGTTTCAGATAGGGATCGAGGCGTGCTCTATTAGGCTGGAACTGTTCTTCCAGAGAGTCAGCGAAAATGTCCGCTTGCGACTGAGGATCTTGAGTCACTCCTTGAGGTCCTTGTATGATTCTGGCTTTGGAAGCATTTGTGGCATGTTGGAACGATTTGGAGTACGTCCAAATTTTACGGCCATTTAGTGTGACATTTCGAAAAGTGTCTTCCCAGTATTGTTGATTCTCTCTTGTAGTGAGCATCCTGAGCTTCTTACAAAGTTTGTTCCATAAAGTCTTATATGTGGGATGTAGTGTGTGCTGCCATCGACGTCTAGTCCAACGTTTCAGATGAAGATAAAGTTGTAAATGAAAACTGTCGCTACGACTGGTTTGCGATGGAGAGATTATTGTAGTGGAGCTCGCTGCCTCTGCTGTACGAAGTGCTAGCGTGGTGTGAGAGACCGCTTGATCGATATCCGCAATGGTGGCAGGCCTATTTCGTAGATCGATCATGGTGTTTTTATTTCTTGTTTAAATACGTCCCAGTCAGTGTCTATTTTCTTGAAGATGGGGGCAGAATGGGCGATGCTGCGGTGGGAGACGTGAAAAATGACTGGATCGTGATCAGAATCTAAATCTGAAATGACATATGGATGGACTGTAAAGGATACGTCTTTGCAAAGGGCTACGTCAAGCACATCGGGTTGTCCGCCGAATTTTGGATGATGAGTTGGGTCTGGTGGAGCACTGATGATGAAGTTGGACGTGAGTAAATATTCGTGTAAAGTATCTCCAGCAGTGTTTGGAGTAATGGATTCTCCATGTTTAGCATTAAGATCTCCAGCTAAGATGACTTTGGGCCCTAAATTAGCAATGACATCGAAGTCTGTGGGCTCTAGTTGTGTAGCCGGGGACCTGTACTCGGTGACCATTATTAATGGAACGCCTGGAGTTATTAGCTCAACACCAAGTGCTTCCAAAGTTAGTAAGGGTGGTATTGTAATTGACCTGAAGGGGAATGCCTTTTTGATTATGAGTAGTAATCCTCTCTTCTGTCTGCCCACTCTATCCTGTCGATATACAATGTAATTGGGTAGTCGCCAAGTAGTGATACGAGCAGTGAAGTGTGCTTCTTGAATAAACATGACGTCAACTCTATGGTGTTTGAGAAATCTAATAAGCATTTGTTTCTGCCGCTCGAGACCATCTGCATTCCATGTAGCAAGGACAAATGTGTGATGCAATACGCTGGATTTAGAAACAGCCATCATCAACCATTTCCGCTATTGTTTCTATTACTGCTGTAGCCTTGGAAGCTGAGTTTGCTGCTTGGCGGAAACGGGTAATACCACGTTTAATATGTGTTATTATTTGCGTAATTCTAAACCCTTGAGAAATGAAAGAACGGACTTTAAGTCTAGGTCTTCTTTCGGGCCCTCCTGTTGTTCGGCAGAAGCTGATTGGTTGTGGAGAGAAGTGGAAGCTTCAGCGTCTTCATTGTCCGTAGCTATAGGTTGGATATTAACAGCAGTGGGCATGGAAGTCGTTTCTTCTGATGGTTTGTTGGAAGTTTTCTTAGTCTTTTCTGGAAATTTTCCTCGGCTGCTGGGCCGGCAATTTAAGAGCCTCAGAATTGGATTTAAAGACTGGACAGCCACGGTAATTTGCGGGGTGATCTCCCTGACAGTTGGCGCAAGTGGCGGGTGTGGAGGAGTCTGCTTTACTGCAGGATTGGGTGAAATGAAATTGCCCACATTTGAGACAGCGCGGGTGGGCTTGGCAGGTGTCCTGTGAATGCACCTGTAACATTGCAGGACTGAGGGAGGCTTGTATGGTTCGATGTGGACCTTGTAATGAAGAAGGTTGGTAATAGCATATATCTCCTTAACAGCTGCAGTTCGTTCCAATGCAACCAAAAACAGTGGCATCATAATTTTCTTGTCTTCTGTCTTGCTCTTGCGAGACATTTGGTGGACGTTTATTGGTTTGTAACCGAGACGCAATAGTTCTTCCTTCAGATCGTCTAAGTCGGTGTCTATAGGCAGTTTTCGGATAACGACCTTAATAGGCCTTTCATTTTTTGCCACGCCTGTAGCATACTCAGTTTTTGTTTGTTCGCAATAAGCTTTGATAGAATTATAATCATCTCTGTTTGCTGCTTGAATACGAATGCGCTCCTTATTGGGCTGAGCTAGAGGGGGCTCCTTCAATGCTCGTGACAAGGTCTTAATAAAAGTATATGTATTTGTAATGCCGTATATGAAAATCGGAGGAAGCTTATGAGTGGGCGGCTGCTTTGGCAGAGCAGTATTATTGCTGGCATGAGCTTTATCTACTTGGTTGGAAGACAGAACATCAAACTTGTTGCTGACTGGGAGAGGCGGATAGTCTGCCTTGTTGAGGTTTTCCAATGAAGACCTACGTCCCTTTAGTGTTCCAACTACTGTAAAGTCCATATCTTCAGGCTTATTTGAAGTAGAAGGTTGTGAGGCACTTGATTGCTTGAGTGTATTTGGTTTCGATTTGAGCTCCCCTGGAATGCCTGTTTGCTTCTTCTTACCCAAGGGCAGAAGAAAGTCTTCTGGTTTGTATGTAGCCCGGATTATTTTGCCCCTGGTAGCAGGAATCTTAGTCGATTGCGATTTTTTCTCAGATTTGGTGGATGTCTTCTGAGAAGCAATCTTGATTGTGAGAGTGGGGGATGGCGCCAGCTTGCAAGAAGGGTAGTGGCGTTCCCAATAAGTTTTATGATCTTAGAGCAGTGTTCTAAGTTTTAATTTGCCAAGGTGCTATTCCTCCGAAGAGGAAGCACTACTAATCGTTAGCCGATAGAGGTGCCAAAGTCATCAACGAGGTTTTAGGTATCTCTACCTCCGAAGAGAGAGTATAAAAATAAATCGTAAGCCTAGAGAATAGCAAGTTTGTCAACAGTTAAGATCAAATCAGGGTGTCAACCTCCGTAGAGGTATGAAAATACAATTCGACGGTTGTTTCCTAAACCCCAAAGAGGCAAGTAATCCAACTGTATATACGAAGATCGCGAATAAAATCAACAAATGGGGTTGGACACACTAAATGACTGTATTATTTTTCTCCGCCAGCTACGATACCCTATTTCTTTTACCTGGTTAGAGATTCCAAGTGGCCAGTTCCTTTGCGTTCGAAAAATATTAATCATATATAAAACTATTTGTAAAATAGGTTACATGAGAACCTATGGCTGCTTTATACGTTTGGGGGTCACTGGTGTTCTTATGAAAGAAAATGCCGTTGGACGAACACCATTAAATTAAATACCAATTAAATATATTTTAGTTATTTCCAAGCAAGCTCAACAGTGTTCTAGGTAAATCAGAAAGTAAAATTGATAGCGGAGGCGGCACCTTTGTGAAAGATATGATGGTTTGCACTTGCCTCACTTAACATAGTATATAAATTATGTTATATTAGTGGAAGTGCTTGGTTTAGCACGAGAAGAATAATGTCTGTCAAATCTTTAGAAGTAAGAATGCATAAAAATATAACAAAAATACAAATGAAAGCTACTGCTAAGTTCACGTCTTTCCTTAAATTTGATATCACAATATAAATAACTTAAGTAAAATGCAAAATCCCTTACTATGGCATACGGCTTAAGTGCAAAAAATTAAATTCATAACAAGCTAGCCGCAACTGAATTAAATTCATTTCCTGTACAACCAGATATAAAGGAAATGAAAAAGCATTTCACCACTAAAATAAAATTACTAAATAATATGCTTGGATGCTTGGAAGAAGAAGCAGATTCTTGTTGATCGATAGTTAGTTAGATATATAAGACTGAAGTAAAAAAACTGAATAGTCGAGCATTATAATATATTTGTAAGTAAAAGTTGCAAAGGGAGTGTTTCAAAGATTAAGCTGACTCCTACTAAATATTAATTACTGACAAATTTAAATATAAAATGAAATAACAGAATTGTCGTTAATTGTGAGTTATGTTGAAATGAAGATTGTTTCCAAACAGTAGGGCAAAAGGAGTTTTTGGAAGCTGAGTAGACTTGTGAGGATCTGTTATATTGAAGTTTCAAATGAACAACGGAATTGTTGTATGTTGTGAGATTTTTAATTTTTAGAAATGAGAATATTTTGCATCGCGTCAGGAATGTTTGTAACTTGCACCTGACAATTGTACATTAACGACATATTTATGAATAAAATGAAAGAATGGAGTTGTCGTAATATGTGTGATATTAACTACTCAAAAGCGGCACCAATCAGTAGAACGAAAGACTTGTTTGGAACACTAAGTAAAGTCTTGATATTAACACACTGGTCCTGAATTTTAATTTTAAAAAATAAAACGGATTTGTCGTTTTTTACATTTCTTTCAGTTGTTCTTAAATACGTCTTAAATCAACGGTCACCAAGACTCAAATTATCTGATAAAGACCCTTCGTCATACTGTTTAGACTCGTCTTTCAGTTATAATTATCTGTCAATTTACGGCGATTACGTTCTTTCGTATTATTTTTAAACATATTGAACCAAGCATGATAGTTCTCAGTCTTCCGAACACTCTTTTCGCCTTACTGTATAGACACTTTTAAATCGTAAATATTTGACAATTTACGGCATTTTCTTTCTTTCATTTTATTCTACCATATGTGGGCAACTAACGATCAACTTAGCAATTGTAAATATTTGACAAATTACGGCAGTCCGTTATTTCGATTCATTCTTGAATATGTCAGCTTCATTAGTGCATTACCACAAGCAATTCTCCTTTTCCTGCAATAGCAGGCAACCCATAAAGCTTAGCGGTTGGGTTGGTTGCCAATACTAAACCTCAAGTTTGTCACAAATATATCAGTGTGGCAAACTGCAAATAAGAGAATAAACCAAATTGGTAAGATGACAATTCTATTATTGTGACGGAGTTGGATGAAATCAAAAGTTAAAAATTGACTTACTTAAGCAGTTCAATTAAGATGAATGGTGAAAACCGATATAAGAAGAAAGCATTTCCCTCTTTCCCTCACCCCACCCTGAAAAAGATACTTACAAAAAGAAAAAGTTATAAAATATAAAGGTTTCATATAAAAGCGTAACAGCAAAAAAACAAATAGCTAAACGAAACGAAAAAGAGAAAAACACAGAATAGGGGACACCAGTGGCATAGCAGAGAGATGGGACCCTAGCGGTAAAGAGATGGGACCCTAGCTGTAGATCGTGACATTTTAAATTGAAAAGCGATTCCATTCTATAGGAGGAAGGGAGTGACTGGAAGCCAAATTAAACTATTGATGAACGTTAGTTACCAAACATTTTTAGAATAAATTAAAATAATTGAATTGTCGTAAATGTTGAGGTATTTACAATTGAACAATGAGCCTATTACATATAAGGAAAACTGGTTGTGGTCGTTAAATACTGAGATATTTCAGTATTAGTAGAAGAACAGAACTAACCTATTTGTCTATTTACAATTAAAAATGTAAATAACTGGCAAAGTACGACAAATCCGTTTTAACTTTTAAAATTAATATTCAGGACCGGTATGTTAATATCGAGACTTTACTTAGTGTTACAAACACGTCTTTCGTTTTAGAGATTGGTCCCGGTTTTCAATAGTAAATATCTCACATATTACAACAATCCCATTTTTCATTTTATTCTTAAATATATGGATAATGTGCAATTGTCTGTTTCTAGTTCCAAATATCCCTTTCGCGATGCAAAATAGACTCATTTTTAAAAAGTATAAATCTCACAATATATTACCATTCCGTTGTTTCATTTGAAACTTAAATATGTCAGATTTGCACAAGTCTACTCACCTTCCGAACACTCCTTTTGCCCTACTGTTTGCAAACATTCTTCATTTCAAAATACTTTACAATTTAGGACAATTCTGTTGATGCATTTTATATTTAAATATGTTAGTAATTAATATTCAGCAAGAGTCAGCTTAACTTTGAAACTCTCCGTTTGAACTTCTACTTTCAAATATATTACAATGCTTGACTATTCAGTTATTTCATTTCAATCTTACATATCCATCGATCAACAAGAGCCTGCTTTATCTTCCAAGCAAACATCTTCGAAGCATCCAAGCTTACTATTATTAATTTTTGTTTAGTGGTGATATGCCAATAGGTATCCGTTATATCTGATTGTACAAAAATTGAATTTAATTCAGCTGCGGCAAGCTTGTCATGAATTTCATTTGTAGGTTTGGCCGCAAATAATAGTAAGGGGGATTTGCTTCTTACTTATGTTACTAATAATGTGATATGAAAATTAATGAAACATGTGAACTTAGCAGTAGCTATCATTTACAATTTTGTCATATTTTTATGCATTTTTACTTCAAAAAAGGTATGACAAACTTTATTCTTTTCGTGCTAAACCAAGTACTTAAACTAATATATATATAAAATATACATTATGTTAAGTGAGGCAAGTGCAAACCATCATATCTATCACTTACCAGCCCCCACCGCTATCAATTTTACTTTCCGCTCTTCCTAGAGCTTGCTTGGTAAGAACTAAAATATATTTAATTTGTATTTAGTTTAACGTTGTTCGTCCAACGACGTTTTATTTGATAATGACACACGTGACCCCCATGACGTATAAAGCAGCCGTTGGTTCTCGTGTAACCTATTTTATAATTATTTGTACATATGATTAAAATTTTTCCAAGGCAAATGTAACGTTACTCGTTTGTATAAATCAGGGGTGTAGTAAGCAGTTTTAAATAGGAGAGGTCCTTCGTTTTTGAGGGGGGCCAGCTACAATGTATAAAACAAAAATATACATATCTTGAGTTAGTGTTTTTTGAGGCCTGCAAAGTCGAAAAATTTTGGTTTCCTTCCGGAAATGTAAAAACACTTGTTTTAGATTATCATTATTATTATTATTATTATTATTTATATTATTATTATTATTATTATTATTATTATTATTATTATTATTATTATTATTATTATTATTATTATTATTATTATTATTATTATTGCTTTTTCTCCATAGATTATGTTTCCCCTTGTAGTTTTTATTGTTTCATCAAGAAGTACTGAACCGGAATAGTTTACTTTTGTTTATAACTATTTCAATTTAACCCCTTGGTCACACATCCTATGTATAAGGGTTACCACGAAATTTATAAACGCTTTTTCTCCCACCACCTTCGAAGATCGATGAGACTACCTGGAAGATTAAAGTTAGTCCCCATCAGCATCGATCCTCTGCCAACGTTCTGAGAGACCACGGATTCCATCGCGGTAGAATTTCGTGGAGCGTGAAGCGAAGAAGGTATCAAGTGAATTTTTTATCTCTACAAAGAACTTGAAGTGGCATCCTCTAAGGTTGGAATAAGTGATAATCGTACGCTGTAATATGCGGGGAGCATATCCAATGCATTAGTGTTTCCAATTCAAAACGTAAAATGGAGTCCAGGGTCATCCTTACCATGTGGGGCTCAGCGTTATCCTGTAACAGGAGAACCCCTTAGCGATTTAGAACTGCTGGCTCCACATCTTTGGGTTTCCTTGGACACGACTCAACTGCTGACAGTACACAGTTGCATAATGCTATTACCAACTGATGGTAGTTTAAGGTGTACGATGCAGCGAGCACTCCACCCAACACACAATAGAACTTTCTTCTGGAGCAATACTGCGTTCGACCTTTTTGGAACAGGTTCATGGATGCTAACCAATGATTGCGTCACTGTTGAGCTTCTCACAAGTCCCACTTATCATCACATGTCAACACCCTGTGCAGAAATGGCTCCTTCCTCAGACGAGATAGCAAAGGAATAACGAACTCCGTTCACGTTTTCTTCTGGCCCGGAGTTTAATTATGTGCGATGCAGCGATGTAATTGTAGTGTTTCCACAGTTGATGGAGGTGCTGCCGAATGATTTCCTCACTCCTATTGAATTGTAGTCTCAGTTCCTCACACGTCCGGCAAGTGATGCGTCTTCGAGTGTTTCGTTACCGTGCTTAAACATGTTAAGCTACCACTGCACTATCCGCGTAGTCACAACACCCTCACAAAAGGCCTTACATATTTTCTACTTCACTGCAGCGTCGTATGACCCCAGTTTGAACTCGTACAACAGACACACCCTTAAGATTCTTTGGAGGTCCCATATTCGCTCTATCTTCACGCAAGTTCACGGAATAACTGTACTGTCACAACCACTTATTACGGTACACCAACATCTGACCTTCGGCTTATCTCCATTCGCATTCAACTCACGGTGTGAGAGCCAATGGATCACATACCTCCACGAAAAGGGGCAAAACATTCTTGGCTACCTTTATACATAAGACTGATATTTGGAATTGTACTTAATTTCTCTGAGATTTCCTGACGAAAATATTTATTTATCATTCTTCACTAAAAGATAATTGTGTAATGGAAATGGAAAAGGCTGAAAGTGCCACAAAGTAAAATTTGCAGTATTCAATAAAAACTTCCTAAAACTGTACTTTATCCTTTAAGGTGCTGCTCCTTGCGTGTGCTCTAGAAACTAGTAGGAATTTTTCTGGTACTTTGGACCTTCTCTAGGTTATTGGCGATATCGTTTACAACACATTCCATGCAAAAAATCGATTTTTTATTTTTTGGCACTTTCAGCCTTTTACATTTCCACTACACAATTATTTTATTAACAGCAATATATCCTGTTACACATCGAGTAGCATTAAAAAGAGCGAATGAATCCCGTACTGAAACTTTGAATAATAAACTAATTAGTTTAGTGTTGCCTTTTAATCCTGGTATTTGAAGTACCTTGTTAACTGAAAAAAATAAATAGCAGTAAATTGAAGATTTCGGGTCAAAAACCCAAACCAAAAGTAAGTGTAAGGAGATAGCTTCACAAGGTTTTCTCGCCCTCTTATTTTCTTCAAACTTGCACTTACTAGACCGAAAATAAATACACACTTTTTTGTTTCTTTCGCGAAGTAGAGGGCAAAGTGCCTTTTTTCAAAAATGGGGCCTCATGTTTAATAGGGCCACTTTAAAGGACTGAAACTCTGCAGATTTAAAAGATGACTTCAATATTGGAAATACGTATTTTGAGGTTTTACGAGAAAAGAGTCTCCTTCGAAATGAGAAAGTAACAACCCTTAGGAACTGTGAAACCATGATATTTTCTAGATGTTCTGTTTCTAAGAAAACTTCTCAATAGGCACAACCACAAATCACTGACCGTTTGGCCGTTAGAGATCCACTTTTATAAAAACAGCCGTACATAACAACGTTCTTGATTTTGGTAAAACGACTAAAGCCGTGCGTGATATGTGCTTGGTATTGTGATCCTGAGTAAAATCTTATGGGCATAAGCACCTATCATTGATTGTCTGGCCACTCAGGGCCCTTTTAGAAAGCAGCCGAAGATAGTGATATTGTAGATTTTGATGAAAATGACTGAAACTGTGACAAGTTCTGGATGATGTGATCCCGAGAAAATGTCTGAAAAAGCCAAGAACCCCAACCATTTATAACAAACTGTTTGGTTACTAGAGGGTAACACTTTTAGATGAGAAGGTAACGGCACTGTGAATTTATGTGGTATAGCTTGTTACCGTGATATGTTGTAGATATGAAGCCCTAAGGTTAAGTATTCACGAGCACAACAACCACTGAATGACCATTTCGCTCCTACGAGAGCACTGTTTTGAAAGCAACCGAAAATAGTGATCATGTGGAATTCGTTGAAAATGATTCAAACTGTTATGTTGTAGATATTATAACCCTGAGAAAAGGATTTAATGGACACAACCACTAATTACAGACCGTTTGACCACTACGATTACAGTTTTTTGAAAGCAGGGGAGCCGAAGTTACTAAAGTTCTGTATTACTGTCAAACTGTATTACTCTGATATGTATTACTCTGAGATTGTCATCTTGAGAAACAGTCGCATTGGACCCATTTACAAATCACTAGTCGTTTTTCACTACACGGCGACTTTCGTGAAAAAAGCTGAGTATAACGGTGTTATGGATTACAGTAAGATCGAGTAGCACTAGAATATGTTGAAGATTTCATCATGAGAAAAAGTCTTAATGGGCACCACTATCGAATTACGACCCTTTGGCCACTACAGGCTCAGAGTTTTTTAAAACGGTCGAGTATAATGAAATTTTTTTCAGTGTAACTGAATGAAATTGTTATATGTTGTAAGTCGTGATCCTGAGAAAGAAATGTCTAGGACATTCTAGGTGTTTCCTTTGTCTCGCAAAATAAGCATGTGAATTTTATCTAACGGTATGCTTAAAAAATATTAGCCGCTTCTCTCCTCTCCCATTTTTCGGGTTGTGAGATAGTTCGTTTAATGATTTTATACAATTCTACTAAAATTCCAGATATCCTTATCTGCTTCATTTTTAAGTTATGCCCGTTCTTGCCAAAACGTGACTGATAGCGTTTGTGTCCATTAAGATATTTTCTCATGAACACAATATCTACAACATATCACGATTTCAAGCAATTCCACCGAAATCCAGAATAAAGTTTCCTTCTGCTGTTTTTAAAAAAGTGGCCCTTTTGTGACAAAACAGAGAGTGATTGGTTGCTGTGTTATTGAGTCATTTTCTCTGGATCGAAACAATTACATCATATGAGTGTTTCAGTCACTTTCATCGAAATCCAGAATATCAGGATTGTGTGCTGCTTTTACAAAAGTAGACCAGGACTGGCCAGACGATCAGTAATTCCTATTTATAACCGTTAAGACTTTTCCTCAGGATCACAATATCTACAGCATAACACCGAATTTAGTCACTTTAACCGAAATCCAGAATGTCGTTATCAACGGTTCTTTCAAGGAACTGGCCCTGTAGTGGCCAAACGGTCAGTGATTTCTCTTTTGTGCCCATTGAGACTTTTTCGTGATTTTCGGTCTTGTATATATGTGCCAAGTTTGGAGGAAATCTGAGGAAGAAAATTGTTATTTTTTATATAAAATTTAAAGCTAGTCCTTTTGGGGTGGCTGGAGCCCTTGGGCCCCCCTGGGTGACATCTCAAACAATGCAAGCCGTTTCCACTGTCATGTAACCAAAGCAGCGGGTTCCTCACACCCATTTTTATGCTACTCACTTTGACCCAGGTGGATGAAACAAAGATGAGCAGTGGGTGAAGAATAATAACATATTGAACCGGTTTTCTTTTATCTTCATTAAAATAATAATAAATACCAACTTCCACTTATAGAATCCAAATATTCCGCGTGAGTCGATGAATGCTTTAACATTGTAATTGAATCTGGAAAACTATCACAAAATCATTGGTGCATCGTTACTCTTTCTTAGTGCAACATCCCCTAACTTTGGTGATTCATAAGTGTAGGTGCTACAAGTATAATATCATTGGGATCAGAGTGAACTTTTCAACACTTCAAGAATTAATGAAAAAATGTGCCGTTCGCTAGTGCATCATTAGGATTTGTAGAAGGAAATAAGAGTTTGTTTGGAATCTGACATTTTTGAAAGCCCCCCCCCCAAAATAATTGAATATATCCCTAAATATGGTAACTCTACCACTACTGCTCAGTGCGTTTAAGAGAACTAACGATGCACTTACGATTGCCGTTAACCCATGTAACCTATCTATGTGTTTGTATGAAATTTGATATTTCTGAAGACAGATCACCCACCGAATATCTTGAAGATGTTCACGATAGGGTAATACTAACTTTGGTGCTTAGTACGTTTTAGTGCACTAATGATGTGATAAGTTTGGTGAAAATCTCTCTGCATAAAGACGGGTGGCGAGCAAACTTCATATGAAGAAAGGCCCCACCACAAATCATCAAATAATAGTAAACTCTGATTGCACTAACGTTAGGTTTTAGCGCACTAACGTGCACTAACGATGTACTTTCGATTGAAGACGATTCGTGTAATATGAGAGGAGAGGGGGCAACATCAGACACGTAAGAGATGGTTTGCTTATGGCAGATACCATAACTTTGAGGCTAATTTTATTGAAATACAGGGTTATAATTGATTTTTAAAAGGTGTACAAAAGTTTAGAAATTCATAGATTATTTTCGTCTAATTAAGTCTTCGATATGAACACTCCGTACTCCAAATTGATCATTAAGTTCGAAACTTTGACGGTAATTTTTTCAAAACACAAAATAGTACAAAATTATTTTAAAGGTGTAGAATGTACGATATTCGCATATTGTTTTTATCAACCTAAATCTCGGATCTGGTGATTCCGTAGTCAAACGTTAAGTTTGTGTGCGGAATTTTAAACGCAAATTTCTAGAAACAAATGAGTGTATAAATGTGTTAAAAGACGTAGAAGATTTGTACTAAATAATGAAAAATGTTTAATATGCGATTTGCCGATTCCGGACTCCAAGTTGACGGACTGTTATTAAACGTTTAATATAGTGGTGATATATTTAATTCCATTATGTACGACATGCATTTCTATACTTTCAAAGATTTTGCATTAATATTATTCCTACTAGACGAAGCCCAACATTTCAGCCAAAGTGTATTTACTTAATTTTTCCATTCTATTATACATTCTTGTTTCACTGTTTGAAAAGTACTAAAATACACTTAATAATTATTTCCAGCAGTGTTACAAATCTCTGCAATAAAGTTAATCGAAAGTTGGCAATTGTGCAAACCTGAATAAACGTAGAAAAAGCAACTGAAATTAGAAAACATCACATCGGAGATGCAAGGGAAGGGGCTGGGAACCAATTTTTTATAACGCTTCTTTCTCTGATAGTAAAATTCGTCAAACTTTGAAAATTGTTGATCAAATTTGACCAAACGATGATCAAAGTATTGGCATCAAAAAATTTCGAAACTGATATAAATTTAAGCTGGCGTGTACTTGCCCCCGTACTAAGTATAGCTTATATTAAACTTAGTAACGATGATGAAATGGAGGAGAAGGGGGCCTAGTATATAGTTAGCTCACTACTAAGAAAAACCTTAAAATTTTTTTACTAACTCCGATCCAACGTAAAAATTGTTGCTCCGACCGGATCAAACGATTGACTACTAAAGATCGAATCGGAGGTAAAGGGTGTCTGGTCCCCCTCAGCCTAACCTTTATATCGGAGTTAGTAACGTTGACCAAACGTGAAAAATTGTAATCCAACCTGATCAAAAAATTACCAAACGATTGGCGTCAAAATTTTCGAAGTGGTTGCGAAGGGTGGATAACGTGTAGTTAGCCCACCCTACTAGAAAAAGCTTATATTTATATTACTGACGATAATGAAACATTAGAAATTTATGATCATACCCGATAAAACGATGATTAAACTATTAACATAAGAAAAGATCGTATCGGAGTTGAAGGTAGGGTTGGCCCCATAGTTTGTAACGTTTATATCTTTATTAGTATAGTTGTCCAAACGTTCAAAATTATGAGATCATACATGATCAAACGATTTACATTAGAAATAATCGGATTGGAGGTGAAAGGGGGCTGGCCACCCTTTTTGTGACTGATATATATCTGTTAGTAGAGTTGATCAAACGTTGAAAATTGTTGATCAAACGCTGATCAAACGATTGGCTTCAAAAAATTTCGAATCGGATGTGAAACGGGCGCTAGCGTGTTGCTAGCCCCCCTGCAAAAAGCTTATATTTATGTTAGTAACACTGATCAGACACTAAAAATTGTTCATCAAACCTCATCAAACGTTGATCAAAAGATCGTTGGTTACTAATTAAAATGTTTAAGAATAACACGAAATCATGGAATAATCGTACATTGGAACATATTTGTTTTTTGGAAGTGGCGAATGGAGGGTTTGAAGGATAAAGCAGACTTTTCAAAGATCGCTAGACACTAACGTACTTAAGATGAAACTGAAAACACAGATTTGTCATAAATTCTCTGATATTTACAATTGAAAATGTTTATACATACAGTATGATTAAAGGAATGTTTGGATGATTAAGTAGACTCATGTCGATCGTTTGTTTGGAACATGTCAAAGAGAAAAATGGCATAACGGAACAGACGTAAATTGACGGATGTATACAATTGAAAATTTAGTCGAAAGAGTAGGGCTAAGGGTGTGTTTTGGCATATAATTGAGACACTTGATAATCGTTAGTTACTGTACTGTTTTAGAATAAGTTATATAATGAAAGACTTCAAAATTGTCAGATTATTAATAATGAAAAGTGAGTGCAGGGTAAAAGGAGTGCTTGGAAGCTGTAGTGAAATAAAATTAAAATGGCATTTTTCGAAATTTGTCGGATATTTACAAATGGTAAGTGAGCCCATTCAGTACGGCGAAATAGATTTTTGCTAACTTTAAATAACTCTTGCTGATAAGTATTTCTCTACATATTTAAGAATCTAATAACAGAACGCTATTGTAGTAAAAAATCATATATTTACAATTGAAATCCGAATATATGCAGTAAGCGAAAGAAGAGTTTACAACTTGAGGTTTACAACCACACGGTGTTTGTCCACGATACAGTTCACTTGGCGGGAACAGGGTTTAACACGGGAACCCAAGCATCAGAGGTGAACCTTCTACCGTGTCCCCATTCGAAAAGGGGGTTTATAGAGTTGGACGAAAGGAACGTTTGGAAAACTAATAATAATCATGGTGATAAATTGTTTCCAAAATGTTTAAGAATAAAATATCATAATACAAATGTAGTAAATGATCAGATATTTAGAATTGAAAAGCGAGTCTATTCTGTATCCCGGAAAGAGTGTTCGGAAATAAAAGCAGACTCTTGCTGATTGTTGGTTGAAGACATGCTTAAGAATTAAAAGAAAGAACAAAATTGTGTTAAATTGTAACACATTTAACATTCAAGAGTGAATATATTCAGTTACAGTTGAAGAGCGGTTCTATTCAGTAGCCCTAAAGGAGTGTTTTAAAGCTCCTTTGTGATCGTTGGTTATCTCACACTTGGTGATAGTTGGATCAACTGTTATTTAAGTACAAGAGGAAGAAGGAAATATTCTTACTGAGATATTTACAATTTAAATTGATTCCACCCGGTATAAGGAGTGGACGGTTTGGAAGATTAAGCAATCTCTTCACTTTCCTTAGTTTTTGTCATATTCAAGTGTAAAATGAGAGAGAGGGCTTTCAGTATATTGTCAGATGTGTTGGAGATGAAACTAACTCCCGCTAATCGTTAAATAATTAAATAAATATGAATAAAATCAAAGAGCCGATTTGTCGTAAATTCTCAGGAGCAATAGTAAGTGCTCCATTCAGTAAGGCTGAAGGGGTATTTGTTGATCTTTAGTTACTAACATACTTGTGAATTTAATGAAATAACTGAATTGTCGAAAATTATCAGATTTTAGCAATTGAAAAGTATGTGTAAACCCAGCATTGCGAAAAAATATTTGGAAGCTAAAGCAGATACTTGCCGGCCGTCGGTAAATAAAATATTTAATAAAAAATTCAACCAACAGAATTGTTTTATCTTGTAAGATATTTATATTGGGAAAATCACGCAGGGATTTTCAAGATATAGCAGATTCTTGCTGATTGTTAATTACTGAAATGCGTAAATTTAAAATGAAAGAACGGAAATGTCCTACGTTGTCAGATTTTTAAATTTAAAATTTAGTCTATTTAGAGCGCCACTGTAGTGTTGGAACTTGAAGCAGAATTTGGAGATCCTTAGATGAAGACACATTCAAGAATAATTTTAGCGAATGGGATTATGGTAAATTGTCAGATATTTAAATTTGAAAAGAGAGTCTATTCAGTACGGCGAAAGGAATGTTTGAAAACAAAGTAGAATCTTACTATGTGTTAGTTTCCGGCATATATATAAGATTGAAATGAAAGAACGTAATTGTCGTAAATTTCAGTTGAATATGTGGCTATTCAATAGGCCGTAAGATCTGTTTGGAAGCTGAAGGAAACTTCTTCTCTTTATTGAAGATTATAAAAATAACAGAATTTTGTAATTTCTGAGACAATTGAAGAGCGATTTTAATATAAAAAGCGAAATGAGTACAAGGAAGCTGATTTAGTTAGAACCTTCATGATTGTTAGTTACTGACATATTTAGGAATAAAATGCAAAAACAAAATTGTCCTGAAATGTCTGATATTTACTATTGAAAGCTCACTGCTTTAAGTAGGAAGAAAAGTGGTATAGAAGACGAAGCTGAATCTTCTAATATTTAGTTCGTGACGTATTTGTGAGTAAATAAACAGACGGAAATGTAGTAAATTCTTAGATATTAAAAATTAAAAAGTGTCATTTGAGTAGGCCGATAGAGAGTTTATAAGTTCAAATACACTTGGTTGAACTCATATTAAAGAAAAAATAAAATGAAATTTTTGAGTTTTACGTCCTACGCTAATGCCGTTTAGGCTAAAGAAGACAGTGATGATGATTAATGAACGAAATGGTGGATTGAAGGAAGTGGGAGGAAACTGGAGAACTTCGAGATAAGTTGATTTGGCGGGAACAGGGTTGAACCCGAAACCCCTATCACTAGTAATGAACGCTCTACTACTGAGCCACCGCAGCCCCTGCTAAGTGATAGTATCTGTCATCTTTAAGATTGAAATGAAACAACGGAATTGTAAATTTTCAGGTACAAACACAAGTAGTTGTTCTATGCAGTACAGCAAAAAAAGGTCGGAAGACGAAAACCACTATCATTATCGTTGCTTTGTGTCATCTTTAAGTATAAAGTTAAAGAACGGAATTGTTGAAAATTGTTCCTCAAGTACAATTGGAAAAAAAGTCTATTCATTACCTCAAGAGGAATGAATTGTTATGAGAAGGCGGACTCTTGACCATGGTGTTATTGAACTATTTTAGAATAAAATGAAATAATTGAATATTCCTAAATTGGCAGGTACTTACAATGAATAGCGAGTACATTCAATAGGACGAAAGTGAATGTTTGGAAAGTGAGGTGAACTCTTGCTAAGCGGTAGTTGCTGCCATATTCAAGCATGAACTGAAATTTAGCAATTGTCCTCAACATTTACTATCCATTTCATAAAGATAGGCCCCTGACTTCGTGGTGCTGCCGTGACGTTCAGTCAAAACTTATATTGCATTGTCGTACCTCGTTGGAATTCCTGAAATGTTGTCTTTTCAATACTTAAGACATAAAAATTTTCTTTGTACTATGCAGTGAGAAAAAAATAAAAAATTAATGAAAAAGTGCGTATTTTTTCGTACTTTTTTGGTAGATCAATGTTTATAGTACTATATCTCAGAAAAGAGATCACGTGAAATAATTTCCTGTGTACAATATGTAGATGCATCCATTAACTGTAAGTTGTGAGAATTTCAATTTTCATCACTTGATACTTTTTGTGTAATTATAACAAATATACGACGCTCTGATCTCCTTTACCATGGTAGGTAGAGAAACGTACAAAACACTGTTCGAAAATTTGGAAGTCTAGTGTTCCAAATATTTGGAACTATTAACAAAAAAAAAAAAAGGTTTAGTTGGTAGAGTATTTATTTTTTAAATTTTTTCTTTACTTCAACATGTTCTCTGCGTTAAGCGGTGAGCCATGGTGCGGCCCAATCTTTAAATTCCCCGCGCTTATATGAAGAAACAGCATACAGCAAGTGGAAATGCGGCAACGCTGTCGAGCAGTGTTGTCGCGTTCAGTAAGCTTGTAGCGCGAAGCCTACTTCATAAGAATGTAATAGGAAAAAGTATTTATTATAACCTTTCACAACATCATAAAAATAATAATAATGCATTACATATCTCAATTTAATCGAAATAAAACGTTGAAGTAAAAGATCCAAAAACTCATCTCAATCTATTTACATCATTCACTTTCGTAATGGGTTTGTTGACTCATCGCTGCTCCTGTTATCTTCCTGTACACTTATTAACAATGGCTCCATTTTTACCTCAAGATCTATCAGTATACACACTTTCCAGCTTACGAACATGTTAAAGGTTAAAAAGAAATGTATCCTTGACAATCACGTGTTCACCCAAGTTCTGCGATCAATTCCCTCCGAATGTATACAATAACACAGAATGGGTCCTTTGTTTTCTTTCAACGAAAGAAAACTATGCAATGTGTAGTAGACGAGGGCTGTATTTGCGTCTAATCACGTTGCACTGATTACGCCTTTAACACTTCCCTTCGGTTCGTAGGCGTCAAAAACTTGAACATACACTCACATCATATGGGTTCATTGCAATGATTAAAAATATATATATATGGATATTCCTTTACGAGCGGCGGTATTACAAAAAGAAGAGGCAAAATTTTTAGTGATAATGAAATTGCAGAACTGATGAATGACTCCGACTCAGACGGTTATGAGTTAGTAATGAATAGTAATGACATTGATTATTCTGTGCTCAGTGGCGTATTCGGGAGTGAACAAGATAGTAACTCTGTTTCAAGTGAACCTGCGGCTGCGCCGGGAAAGAGAAAAAAAAACTTGTTGTTCCTATTCAAAGACAGATTCTGATGTAGCTTGGAGCGATGAAATTCAAGTAAATGCAAAACCCCTGTTTAATGGTATCCCGGGAATTGATCAAAATGCTGGGTTATCTACAGAGTATTCCGCATATAAAGTGTTTCAGCTGTTTTTACCGATGAAGTTTTATAGTAAAAAAAAAAGAATTGATTTTGAGTTGGACGTCCTGTTCAGCAGTGAGGCTATATGAGACGTGGGCCTACTGATTAACGTGAAATCCAATCTAGGCTACATGAGCTCTCCCAGGAATAGTAGTAAAAGTTATGAATCAATACGCAAAACAGCAGATTGAGAAAAAGAAACAAATACCAAAACAAAAATCTTTGTTTTCTAAATGAAAGCGTGTTACTTTAATTAAAAACCAGGAACTTTTTACACTAATTATTCACATAAGCCTTGCACGGAAGCCAGCTTTACGCGGTTTTTACAAATCAACTACGGAAGAGCTATTAGTCTGTCTGTCAATTGGTGGAACAGATCTTCTGTGAAGTGTAAACTCAATATTACATATCAACTAAGGTTGTATCATATAATAAAGTTTATGCTTGTATTTGTTTCTGTGCAAGTGTATTTTGTACTTCGTGCAGTAAGTGAAAAACTGACAAAAAGCAACAAAGTTGCGAAGACCACAGATTTTAAACCAATTTCTTAGAAATTAACAGGATATAAAGAAAATGTGCCAAATGTTCAAAATTAGAAAAGCGAACTCTTATTTTGTTTGGATTTGCATGTGATGGAGACAAAATTTTAAAAATATATCTAAAAAGTGCCAGACAGTGTGCGTGACAAGTTTAAATACCCGCCCGTCTGAGAGTGTATACGCGCCAGGAAAATGTGGCAACGTAGCACTCCGTATAAACTGCGATAGCGAAGGGCGCAAAGCTGGGAAAATCATAATGTCATATTTGTGATTGTTTATCTTTTAAAACAAGTCAAAACAGTTTGGTTGAAAAAGCTACTTTAAGATCTTTCTAAAAGTTTTTTAAGATTGTTAATACACCGCAGCAATTCAGAGATAATGATGTCTCACTTTTCACTGAATAACAAGTAAAGTACTACGTGTTCAGTAATGAAATTTTCAGAACTTACAGGTAACATATGCATCTACATATGGTGCACAGGAAATTTTATGTTATCTCCTTTCCGAGATATAGTCCTATAAACATTGATTTACCAAAAAAGTACGAAAAAATACGCACTTTGTCATTAATTTCTATTTTTTTCTCACTACACAGTACAAAGAAAATTTGTATGTCTTAAGTATTGAAAAGACAACATTCCAACAATTCCAAAGAGGTACGACAATGTAATATAAATTATAACTGGACGTCACGGCA
Source organism: Thermobia domestica (assembly GCF_964235325.1). Classification (NCBI taxonomy): domain Eukaryota; kingdom Metazoa; phylum Arthropoda; class Insecta; order Zygentoma; family Lepismatidae; genus Thermobia; species Thermobia domestica. The sequence goes on along the minus strand of NC_137465.1, from coordinate 85,187,668 downwards.
GCACCGCCAAGTCAGGGGCCTATCTTTATTAAATGGATGGTAGATATTTTCAATGGAAATCGGGTCTATAAAGTGGGGCGAAATGTGTGTTTGTAAAATCAATCGGACTCTAGCTGATCTTTGTTCAGGACTTACTTAAGAATAAAATGAAACAACGCAATTTTCATATTCAGTTATTTACATTTGAAAAGTGAGTCTATTCAGTAAAATGGTAGGAGTGTCTGGAAGATTAAGCAGACTTTTTTTTGATCCTTAGTTAGTGACATATAGTTTAAAATGACTGAACGGATTTTTCCAAAACAATCAGAAATTTCGAACTGAAAAGTGATTACGAAAAATGAAAGAACGCAATGTAGTACTTTGTTCCTCAACGCAATATAGTGAATAAACTACAGAATAAAGTGAACATCGTAATTTACGTAGATTGCCAGATATTTATATCTTAAGATCCAGTATATTTAGTATCTCCACAGGAATGATTGGAAGCTAAACCAGTCTGGAGGTTCGTTTCCAATAATTTAATAATTGGAAATAAGAAAACGAAACAATTGTGCGTAAATTACCAAATATTTTACATGAAAAGTGAGACCATTTATTAAGGCGTAGCAAAATCTTGATTATCATTATTTGCCGACATATTTATGAATAAAGAGTAATAACAATATTGCTGTACCGAATAGTCCCGCTTATCAGTTGAATATATATGACCATTTACGACAATTGCGTACTTTTATTTTATTTGTTTACCTGTCGAATTCAGGCAACCATCATGAGTCTTGTTAATCCCTCAAACACACCTCCACCATATTGTATCGACTCGCTTATCATTCTAAATACTGAAAGTTTAAAACAATTCTGTTTTTTCATTTTGTTCCTATATATGTTGCAAATTAAAGATCAGCAAGAGTCTGCTTCATCTTCTATTCAAAGCTCTATCCTTACTGAATGGGCCCAACTACCAAACGTAAATAGCCGATATACCTTCCGTACTACTCTACGAAATTACTTTCGATTGTATTTACTTGACAATTTATCATTGTTCCGTTCTTCCATCTTATTCTTATATATATGAGAAAATTACGAGCAACAGGAGTCAAATTATTTCACCTAACAAGACCGTTTCAGCCTTTATTTTCGTTCAGTCTTCAATTTTAGGTATATGACAAATTACGTCAAATCTGTTCTTTCATTTCAATCTTATATATGTCGCAGCCTAAAGACCAGCAAGAGTCTGATTCATCTCCCAAACATACCTTTAGCTTTACTTAATGGATGCACCTACCAATGTAAGTATGTGACAGTTTACAGCAATTCCGTTCTCTCATTTTATTCATAAATATATAATCAACTGACTATTTACGAGAGGCTATTTCATCTCCCAAGCACTCATTTCGTCTTGCTGAATGAACTCAGTTCACTCATTTTGAACTTAAATATATCAGAAACTAAGGATCACAAAGAAGCTGCTTAATCTTGTAATCACTCCACTCATTCTACCGATACGATTAAATTTAATTGAAAAATCTGAGGTCGATAGTTCTGTCTCTTCATCTTTTTAAATAGGTCTTGAACCAACGATCAGCAAGGGTATGATTGAGCTTCCGAACTGTTCTTTACCCCACTGTATACAATCACTTTACAATTGTAACTATCTGGTAACTTACAACAATGGAATAGTTTCATTTTATTCTTAAATATGTCGCCAACTAACGGGAAGCAATACACTACTACAGGTACCAAAAACTCCTTTCCTTTGTTTTATAGACGCTTTGAAATTGTAAATATGTTACAATATTTTAGGATCGTTCTAAAACGAAAGAGTGTTATGAGTGCTAACTAGATACTCTCGAATAGTATTGTAGTTGCATATGAACGGGAAATATAGCAATTGCTTGATTATCTTGATAAATTAATAATTACGTTTTTACATATGGTATAACCTTTTTCAACCCCAATGGCCGACCTAAAACAAACTGCTGTGCGAACCCAGAGCTATTCGTCTGTGATACCCTCTTCTTATTAAAGGGAGAAGTAAACCCAATGTTTTTAAATTTCTACGTCAATTTATAATGTGAGTTAAGTAGCTCTAAGAACACTTTTGCTTGGTTTTTAAGTCCAACGTATACAACACAAGAGCATGCGGCCTCCGTTTTAGTGTTTAATTTTTTTACTAGCTGAAAGCCAACAGGAATTAAGGAATGCATGCCGAGGTCCGCTTTAGACATAAATTTCTCAGAATTTACGATGGAACTTCTAAACCGTTTAGCCTTACCAGACACCTCGAAAGGGACCCCTCGAATCATTGGCACACCATTTGCACCCTAATCCACTAATTAAAAATCGAACATCCCCGTCCTTCCTCAAAATTATTTTTTTAATCACCACATCACTCAGAGATCGCTTCCAACACTGATTAATATCTATTTTGAGACAACGAAGAATACTATTACAATCAAGTCAAGAGACATGCGAGCTAATATTCACACATAAGTTGATTTCCGACTTTACAGATGCTCATTACAAAAAGCTTCACCAGCACAGTGATGCCTCCCCTATCGCAAGAGACACATCAACTTGTCCATCATTTTAACGCGCTTTCTCTTCACTAATGTTATGAAAGCAATAACTTACGAACTCAGCGTGATATTCCTTTTTTCTCAGCTAATGACTTCTTGTTTAGCACGTCACTGGATTTCGCACGTCACTCGAATATTTCGAATTTGCTAATACTAACGAATATATTAGCTACTGTAGTTTTCCCATTTCTATCCACCCGATCTCTTCGATTGTACTCCAAGCAAGCTGATTGCACTCGTTCTAATGCAATTATTATGGCGGATCTCGACATCTACTGTTTTTATTTTTTTTTCTAAATGCATCCTGATATCTACAATTAGTAATACCTTTATTTCTGCAGAAAGCCACAGGCGGCAGCTATGTAGATAATCTTAAATCTTTTGTCATGTGTAAGTAATGTTTAGACACATTTTAGTGTATTACAGCGTGTGAGTTGCAATTGAAAAGTCCTAATCTCACTACACTTAATATCATGAGCAATAGAAGACATCAGGAGCAGTTGCTGATTCTCTTATGACCACATACAAATAAAACTAAATGGAGATGATACGAAATCAGTAAATGTAAAGATACACTTACGTCATTAAAACACTGATTTCACTTTTTTCATGATGCAACAGGCAGTTACACGACTTCATCTTTACTCAGGAGAGAATACTTGTCAGTCTTAAAGTTCCTTCAAAAAGAAAAAGAATTGTGCAAGTTAGTAAAGTCTTAAACCAACCAAATATCAATCCTGACATAATGGTCAAATTAGACATTTCTTATTCGCCTGCATGGAAAAGCAAACATGTCCTCCCCGGTATAACAAGAAAGTAGTTACAAAGCTCATTATGGCCACTTTCCCCTTTATAAAATGGCAGCTGTGTAGCATTTAATTCGGAAGTACCTCCAAGTCCAGCAGCGAAATGGTCTATGCATTAATCCAGTCGAATTAGGTTAATGTATACGTATTCCAGGACCACACAGGTACCATCGGCAGAAGCCGGATAAACTTACTTACCTATAGATAATAAGTGACTGCAAGATAGGATTGTGAACGAAGCAAATGGTAGTATAAAATAGCCGATATGAGTTATTCAAGGGTTTCTGCATTCTGACAAAGGAGTTCATGTACATATGAGAGATCGGAAGAAAATCTGATATAGAGGTTGACGAACAACAGCTGTAGAAACCCAAGAATTCTTTGACAACAAAATAATTGCTGATCCAAACATTATAATTAATATTTTGTAACAATGTCCCCGCCTTATAGATCTAAGAAAATGGTCATGAAGACCATCCTGACCTAACTCTAAATAGAGGCACAAAGACAAGCTATAAAACATGAAGGTGGTTTATTATTCCGTTTACATTTTTGGAATTTTCTAATACGAGCGGCTTTGGAACCCGAAGAGAAAACGAAATCGTAGCAAGATAGTTATAATTTAACGAGCTCAACTAATTGATTTGGATTGTTATATTCATTTAATTGAATGATACTACGCGAATGTGACATCTAAATAAATTGGGTTTGATCTTGGTATTAAATCTGTCCTGCTTAGTTGTCGCTTTCTCTTCAGGTACCAAAGTTACATCAACATTGTCTTCTTGTCCATTTTGTTTTTTCTATAAGACTAAATAATAATCATAACTGATTGGATCAATAATTAAGCCGATGTCAATGACATGATTTTCTACAGCTGTTGTTCGTCATCATCTATATCAGATTGTCTTCCGATCTGCCATTCGTACGTGAATTACTTTGGCAGAATGCACAAAACCTTGAATACTTTATATCGGCTCTTTTACACTAACATGTGGTTCGTTCACAATCCTATCTTACAGTCACTTTTATCTATAGGTAAGTAAGCATATCCGGCTGGACCTGATACTAGCTGTGTGGATACTGGAATTCGCAGATCCTCTTTGACACACCAACCTCATTCCATTGGGTCCACGCTTAGCCCATTTCGCTCCTGGACTTGGAGGTATTTCCGAATTGAATGCTGCACAGCTGCCGCGTTAGTAGGGGCAACAGTGGCCATATTGAATCTTCGTAACAACTTCTTTGTTATACCTGATATGGCTTATACCAAAGAGGACGTGTTTCCTTTTCTATAATGACAAATAATAATTGTCTAATGTTGACCATTTTGTCAGGATTGTGATTCGGTTGTATGAAGACTCTAACTTGCACAAATTTTTTCCGTTTTCAAGGATCTTTGACTGCCAACTGTTTCTCCTGATTTTAGCTAAGTTCGTGTCACAGCCTATTCCATCATGAAAAAAGCGAAAGCAGACTTTTAATCACACTAGAGTTTCTTTAGATGTAATGATTTCGTAGGATTTCCTTTCAGTTGTACTTGTATGTAGCCTTAAGAGAATCAATAACTGCTCATGAAGTCCTCTAGCAAGATTCTTAAGGATCTGAATCTGATCATTGAATAGATTCAGAATTCACGTTGTAGTTTCTTCCATTACTGCAGTCCATATAAAACTATCTTTTGCTCCTTCGAATATTGTTTGCATTATTTGAAGCCGTCTATTATTGATCTCCATGTATCTCAACAACTGTGATTGAATTGTCGTGGCTTCAATGGCTGAATAAAAATTAATCGTGGCAGATATTTCCCAAACGCTGTTTCTTGTCTTTCGGCACTCTCAATACTTTATATCCATGATATAAAAGGTAAAAATAGCGCTTAACATTATTTATATACGTACCTAACACAGATTTCACTTGAAATTTTTCGTCTACACCATTGCTTGTAGAAGGACTCTTTTTTTCTGAATGTGGGATTTAAACAGAAGTCAACAAAAACTCGCCTTTATTCACCACTGTCGAATTGATATTCTTGGGCATTAAGATATTATGACACAAGGAAGGTGGCATCAGCTCGACGTGCCGTTCAGATGACAAACTGTTTCCCACAAAAGTCCTGTAGAACTTATGTTACTGTAACAGTATTTGAAAATGAAGGATTAATCTTACTAACGTAAGGTCTGGCGTTGAATTAAACCTTCAGAAAATTTCGTGCCCTTTATTAGCACGCCTCTATAATGATATCACTCGGAACTCCGTTCCAAAGCACTTTTTTTTTTTGGCGAATTGTGAAGATTCCTTGAGTTGTTAAATTCTTGTAATCATCTGATACCGTAGTTGCCTCAAGGATTCAATCTGCTGAGAATTGTGATGAGCAAATTTTGCAAAGAAAAGATGAGCACCTGCTTGAAAAAACGGAAGTATTAATTTTATTGCCTACAAATGAAGTTTCTACTTCCCTGTTCAATATAGTCTCTTTTGATGAATACCAATATGATTCAGACCATCTCTATATACTGCAACCAGGGTTTACCGGTTTGGCAAAGATCATCGTCTTAATTTTGAAATTTCCTGAATATCGTAGTTTTCATGCTGCTTCATTTTGTTGTAAATGTTGCATAACGATTTCATCATCCAGACATTGTTTTATAAGATCGCGGATCCTAAATTTTGTAATCTCCTCAGAGGGTTGTAAATGTATTTTTTACAACTTACAGTGGTCGCTGAACAAAGTCTACAAGTGATTTCTTAATTATCTTCAGTAGTAATGGCCATTCAGCATGTTCACTAATGTTTTCTTAGCGTACAGGATACCCCAAACTTCTTCTATACAATTTCCAATATCCAATGACATAATGTATCCAATCATGCCTGGGTAGTAAAACTTTGGAGAATTCACAAATTTCCTCAGCTGCAGGTACTATTTGTACACCTTTCATGTATAATGGCTGATGTAATGTCATAACACATGTACTTTGTCCACTTTTTTTGAATTTATCTACTGTATGCAGAAGAGTAGCATTTATTGTAAAGATACTTGATTTTAATTATTGAAGAATTTACAGAGGGCCTGCACTTCTTATATCAAAAGGAGAGGTATGTAACTCACCATTTCACAGTCGTTGTGGAGAAACTTTCGCAAGATGAATAGCTATCCAAAGGTTGTTTCAGAAAAGGAAATCGACACCCGAGACGCGAGCAAAGACTTGATTATCTCTTCCTAATAAGACTGCATTGACACACCAAGAACATGAGTATATAGCATTAGAGAGATTAGAGAGGAAGAGAATCTCAAAATCAGATATCAGATAACTTTTTCATTGAAGAACATATATGGAGAATTTTCATCAACAGACTTCTGAAATGAATGACTTTTTTTGCTCTATGAAATGTGTTGCACTTACTTACTATTCAAAGGTTACAGTGTGGTTATTAGAAGAGATTATTTCATTAGCCCACAGTTTGGTTGCTTTGTGATGATTTGTGTTATTAAGTTAGTAGCGAACACAGGACTGACTATACCGTAAATATTTTTCACCTAACCGTTTAAGAGAACATCTCAAAAGAACTTAAAATCGATTCTTTATTTGTCTCTTCGATCCTGATCACCGGTCTCAGGCCCAGAGTAAGGCTGTTTCGGAGGTTAGAATATAATGGGTTCCATAGCAGTTTTACAGGTTACCATCGGGAAAGTATTTTTAATGATCAAAAGGAATGTAATGAATCTTACACAACTCTCTAAATAAGCCCTAGTGACCACCAAGAACTGTAATTAAATATATATTAGATAGCTTCGAGTGTTAACACACTGGACACTTTGTTTAAATAACATATCCGTAAGAACACAACTCTTTCGATTAAACAGTTTCCATGAGTTAACGATCAAGAAAAAATTGAGGGCGTTATCAGTTCTTAGATATTTCAATCTTAGATATTACAATCTTATATATGTCGGAAAGTAACGCTCAGTAAGATTCTGCTTGAGCCTTCAATCATTCCTTTCACCGTATTGAATAGACTCTTTTAAAATTTAATTGTCTGACAATACCATAATCGCATTCACTAATTTCATTCTTAAATCTGTCTTCATCTAAGGATCTCCAAATTCTGCTTCAAGTTCCAACACTCCAGACGCCGCGCTAAATCACTAAATCTTAAAATGTAAAAATCTGACAATGTAAGACATTTCTGTTCTTTCATTTTAAATTTACGCATTTCAGTAATTAACAATCAGCAAGAATCTGCTACATCTTTGAAAATCCTTGCGTCACTTTCCCAATATAAATATCTTACAAGATAAGACAATTCTGTTGTTTCAATTTTTTATTAAATATTTCATTTACAGACGACCGGCAAGTATCTGCTTGAGCTTCCAAATAATCTTTCGCCATGCTGGGTTTACTCACTTCTCAATTGGTAATATCTGACAATTTTTGTAAATTCCGTTATTTCATTAAATTCACAAGTATGTTAGTAACTAAAAATCAGCAAAAGTCTGCTTCGTTTTCTATATCTCTTTTCGCCCTACTGGTTGGCACACTTTTCTATTGTAACCATCTGACATTTTACAAAACCGTCCTTTCATTTTATTTCTAAATGTGCAACTAACAATCAGCAGGTCTAATTTCTTCAGCTTCCTAACACTCCTTTGGCTCTATATAATTTAATTGCTCTTCAATCTAATCATCTGAAGAGCTCCTCCATGGCTAAGCGGTTAGCGTACGCGACTTTGGCGTGGGAGACCCGGGTTCGATTCCCGGCGGGAGCTCATGTGGTTCGGATTCCACGTTAATCAGTAGGTCCACGTCTCATATCGCCTCGCTGCTGAACGGGACGTAAAACTCAAAATCAATCAATCAATCAATCTAATCATCTGAAAAATCACAGTAATAACCTTTATTCATTCTTTTTAAATATGTTAGTAACAAACGATCAAAAATACTCCTTTAGCTTTACTGAATGGATCACTTACTAATTGTATATGACAATTAACGACAATTCCGTTCTCTCATTAGATTGATATATATTTAATTAACCAACGATTACCAAGAATTTGTTTTATCTCCAAAAGAGTATTTTCGCCGTGCTAAATAAACCCTTTTTAAATGTAATTATCTGACAATGTATAAACCTTCTTTCCTATTTTACAGTTGAATATGACAAAACTAAGGAAAATGAAGAGATTCCTTAATCTTCCAAACCCTCCACTCGTTCTAACAGATGGATACAATTTTAATTGTAAATATCTCAGTAAAAATATTTCCTTTTTCCATCTTGTACTTAAATAACAGTCGATTCAACGATCACTAAGTGTCTGATCACCAACGATCACAAAGGAGCTTTCGAACACTCTTTTAGTCCTACTGAATAGAATCGCTTTTTGACTGTAACTAAATATACTCACTTTTGAATGTTAAATATTTTACAATTTACTACAATTTCATTCTTTCCTTTAATTCTTAAACATGTCTTCAACCAACAATCAGCAAGAGTCTACTTTCCTATCAAAACAGTCTTTCCGGGATACATAATAGACTCGCTTCTCAATTCTAAATATCTGATCATCTACTACAATTGTATTATATCTTATACTTAAACATGTCGGAAACCATCAATCAGCATGAGTGTTTAATTTTCCAAACGTTCCTTTCGTCCAACAATATAAAAACTTTTCAAATGGAGACATGGTGGCTTAGTAGTAGAAGGTTCACATCTGATGCTTGGGTTCCCGTGTTAAACCCTGCTCCCGTCAAGTGAACTGTATCGTGGACAAACACCGAGTGCGTGAGTTTTCTCGGGGATCTCCCATTTAATCCCACTTCTTCATACCGACATTTTATTCTGCTCTCATCAACACCGTCCACCCTCACCGGCTAGAACGTGGGACGTAAAAGTTTCATTTCATTTCATTTTCACTTTTGAAATGTAAATATCTGACAATGTACGAATATTCGTTCTTTCACCTTGAATAATTTACTATCAGAAAGAAACTGCCTTATTCTTGATACAATCTCTTCGCCACTTTCGCATGTAAACAGATCACAATGAAAGACAAATTCGTTGACTTATTTTGTTCTTAAATATGTCAGTAAGTAAGGATTAGAAGTCTGATCTTTGAAGCACTACCTTTGCGAAATAATTGGCCTCAATTTTTGATTCTAAATATCTGACAATATACAAGAATTACATTCTTTTATTTCATTCTTATATATGTGGGCTAGTAATGATAAGAAAGAGCCTACCTCAGGTTGTAAACTCTTCTTTCGCCTACTGCATAGATTCGCATTTTAAATGTAAATATGTGATTTTTTACTACAATTGCGTTCTTTTATTATATTCTTAAATATGTAGAAAAATACTTATCAGCAAGAGTTAATTAAATTAAACTTTGCAAACACCCATTACGTCCCACTGAATGGACTCACTTACCAATTGTAAATATCCGAAAATTTCGAGAATTGCATTTTTAATTTTATTTTGCTACAGCTTCCTTTCGTCCTACACTCACTTTTAAATATTAATTATCTGACAATTTTAGAGTCTTTCATTATATAACTTATTCTAAAAGAGTACAGTAACTAACGATTATTAAGTGTCTGCTTTATATGCCAGAACAAACCTTTCGCCCTAATCTTTCGACTAAATTTTCAATTGTGTACATCCGTCAATTTACGTTTGTTTCGTTATGCCATTTTTCTCTTAGACATGTTCCAAACAAACGATCAACATGAGTCTACTTAATCATCCAAACATTCCTTTAATCATACTGTATGTACTAACTTTTCAATTGCAAATATCTTAGAATTTATGACAATTCCGTTTTTTCATTTCCTTGTTAAGTACGTCAGTGTCTAGCGATCTTTGAAAAGTCTGCTTCATCCTTAAAAACTTCCATTCGCAACTTTCCAAAAACATATATTCCAATTTACGATTATTCCATTATTTCGTGTTATTCTAAAATATTTTATTTAGTAACTAACAATACCAACAGTCTGCTTCATTTTCCAGACACACTATTCTCATTGCTGAATGGATTGACTTAGAAAATTAAATATCTGTCAAATACCGACAATTCCGTTCTTTGATTTTATTCTAAAAATTTTGAAGTACTAACGATGAGCACGACTCTGCTTCATCATGAAAACCGCCTTCCGCCCTGCTGAGTTTACTCACTTTTCAATAGTAAATATCTGATAATTTTCGAAAATTCCATTATTTGTCATTAATTAAAAATAGTTCAACAATTTTAAACTTTTCATCAACTCTACTAAGAGATATAACAGTTACAAACTGGGTGGCCAGCCCCCTTCTATACCAATCCGATGATTTCTTATGTAAAGCGTTTGATAATCGTTTGATCATGTATGATCAACAATTTCAACGTTTATTCAGCGTTACTAAAATTAAATCTATAAGCTATTTTCAGTAGGGTTGCTAACTACACTCTTTTCCCCGCTTCAACTCCAATTCGAAATTTTTCGACGCCAATAGTTTGATCAACATTTGATCGTTCATTCAATAATTTTGAACGTTTTATCAACTATACTAATAAAGATATAAACGTTACAAAATAGGAAGCCGATCCCACCTACACCTCTGATACGATTATTTTATGTAAATAATTAGATCATGTATGATCAGGTATGATCATAAATTTCTAACGTTTCATCATCTTCAGTAACATAAATATAAGCTTTTTCTAGTCGAGTGGTTGTTAACACGCTAGCCCCTCCTCACCTCCAGTTCGAAATTTTTGACGCCAATCGTTTGATCATCTTATGATCAGGTCTGATCAACAATTTTTAACGTTTGGTCAACTTTACTAACTTAGATATAAGGGTTATGCTGAGGGAACCACAGGCCCTTTACCTCCGATTCGATCTTTTCTGTCAATCGTTTGATCCGGTATGAGCAACAGTTTTTAACGTTGCAACAGTGTTACTAACAAAAATTTAAGCTTTTTCTTAGTAGTGAGCTAATTATATACTAAGCCCCCTTCACCTCCGTTTCATCATCATTACTAAGTATAACATAAGATATATTTATACGAGGGTAAGTAACGCTAGCTCGAATTTATGTAAGTTTCGACATTTTTTATGCCAATATTTTGATCATCTTTTGATCTAATTTGATCAACAATTTTTAAAGTTTGACGAATTTTATTCACTATCAGAGAAAGAAGCGTTATAAAAAATGGGTCCCCGGGCGATTCCCTTGCATCTCCGATGTTATGTTTTTTTTTTATATCAGTTGCTTTCTCTACGTTTATTCAGGTTTGCACAATTGCCAACTTTTTACTACCTTTAGTGGAGAGATTTGTAACACTGGTGGAAATAATTATTAAGTGTATTTTATTTCTTTTCAAACAGTGTAACAAGTTAATATAATAAAACGGAAAAAATTAAATAAATACACTTAGGCTGAAATGTTGTTCTTTGCCTGGTGAGAATAATAAATATGCAAAATCTTTGAAAGTAAAAAATGCGTGTCGTATATAATGGAATTACATATATCAACCCTATTTTAAACGTTTAATAACGGTCCGTCAACTTGGAATCCGGAATCGGCAAATCACATATTAAACATTTTCATTATTTAGTACAAAGGTTGCACGTTTTTAAAACACATTTGTACACTCAATTGTTTCTATAAATTTGCGGTTAATATTCCGCTCACAAACTTGACATTCGACTGCGGAATCACCAGATCCGAAATTTAGATACCTAAAAATAATATGCGAATATCATATAATTTTCTGCACCATTAAAATTATTTTGTACTCTTTTGTGTTTCGAAAAAAATTACCGTCAAAATTTCGAACTCAAACTTCTACTTTGAGAGCGGGATCTTCATATCGATGACCTAAGTTGAGAAAAATAATGTATGAATGTTGTACACTTTTCCACGACTTCTTTTAAAAAAAAAATTGTGGCCTCTCAGTATTCCGAGAAAATTGGCTTTCAACTTACGCAATCTTCCATGATAGCCCAGTAAATAAAGGACGGCGAGCTGAAATAATTTAGAAAAAGCTGAAAATTTCAGGATTTGTTTTTCATGTGATCTTAAATGAAATATCAAAAGTCCCCTAAAATCCCGTGTGCGCTTCATCCTCAAAATGGCGGCCAAAGATGGCAGCCGTCCGGAATGCGCATGTCTCCCGATTTTAGCCTGTAACTCTGAGACTATTTAAGATATTCCAATTCTGTAAAAACACTTTTGTTCTAGAAGCTCTAATCTATAACTTTTCTTAATACTTCTTTCTCGTAAAGTTTGACACAAAGCCACCATTTTCCATTAAAGTATAAAGTGATACATTTTGAAAGTCCTGCTCTTGGATTGGTTGTAGAAAATCTCCAAAACCCTTAGGAATTCGCAAACAATGCTCGGAATAGTTTAGATTGAACATTTAATTAGCTTTGTTTTAAAAAAAGAATCATCCAAATCGGAATATAATTAGTCGAGAAATTCGACTTTTTTGAAAAATATAGGTGGACAGAGCTGCTTTTATTTGTCACTCAATTGTCCATATTGTGTTCCTTTAAATCTCCTTTTTTTTTTCTTTTTAGTAGCAGAAATAATATATATATATTCAGTAGACTCACCCTTAACATCATTGGCGTAACAGCTGGTAGTCTATATATTATTATATTCTAAACATACATAAATTTTAAGCTAATGTGGTTCATAGTGGTATGAAAGTAAACAGCAAACCCCTGCCTTCTTATCTCAAAGAATGAAGCAAACAAGAAAAGAAAAGCAGATCATGTCTAAAAATAGAAGCATCAACAATGCATTCGTATCGCGTCTACCTAGAAAGAAACAATTCCTTCATTGGAAAAAGTTACTCCCGAGGATCCACAATTAGTAAATTTTTTTGTTGAAAGTATAACTAGAAGTAAGAAAGGTGATTCAAATATGTTATCTCGAATGCATATCATGATCTGCCATTCAATTATTTCAATGTGTCGGCCTCGTACGTTTATATCACCAATCCATCTAGCAATTGGAGTTTACTGTTTGCGATACTATGGATTTCGTCAATATATAGATAAATATACTTGCATACGGTAGTTTTGGAATATCAGCGCTGAAGTAAGAAGATATGAATATTCTAGAATGTGTTCTATTATTCCAATCCAAACCGATCATTCTCAAAATTTGATTCAGTTTGTTTTTGATAATGCAGCGAGATTATTAGATGGTCACGGTACTTTCCACAGTATGGGTGGGATTAAAATATGCACACCTAAAATAAATAGACAAGATTTACGTATAGAACGTGCTGCACTGCCTTCAGCAGTTATGGTATCCGCTCTTACTAGAAGGAATATTAAATTTTATAACAAACCAACAAACAATGGATTTTTAAATATTGAAATAGAGTTTGATACCGGCAGAAAATATGATAGTACAAAATCTCCGATATGCTAATTTTCACAGATGAAGTTTGACTTCTCATGCATCTCATAAAAGATTCACCTAAGCCAGGGTGGAATGGTTTCATGCTCACTATCACTATGACCCTGGCAGTTTGAAATGAGCAGCATAACTGCAGTTCCTTTTCTCAACTGAAAATCATAAAATTTCTGTACAATTTACACTTCCTTTCTATTTACTTGTGACGAAAGCAAGAAGGCGTGATGTGATTCTTGTATCGTTACTTTTGAACAGCTTCTGCATTGGAAGGCAATGGAAATAAAACATCTGCTGAACAAGATAGTGATTTAGCTAAATTAGTTGTCACATAGGGGGGATTTCACCTTCTAATGTCATACTTAGGTGTCGTTGGACATATTATCTGGTACTTTAATTGAAGAACTTTGGGGCTTGTTGTATGCGTAAAATACTGTGGTACACATGTTAAATGGAACTACATATGCAAGAGCACTGATATCACTAAGCACTTTTTGACTTATGTAGCACCATCAATAGATTTGCAGTTTAGTTAGGGACCTTGAAGAGAGTAATATATGTTTCAGTATCTATGAGTTGACCATAGGTACATAAACCGTAAACGACTTAAAGGATAATCCAGGCATTAAAATACTTATGACCTATCTAGCCGAGTCAAAGCTGAACTGTGGCTTCAAAGTTTGGAACAAGTAAGATTAGTAATACTTTATATTCGAGCGGAGCGTCCTGGAGACTGGGACTTTCATATTTTTACGGTGAAATGCATGATTCCAAACTTTTACGCAACAGGACATTTGAACTATGCGAAATCTACACAGTTTTATCTGCAACAGATGGAAGAATTGGGAATTACACTGAAACCAGCAGAACTTGAAAGATACTTTGATGTGCGAAGGAAGGATTGCTTTTGGAGTGGAAGTGCAACAGATATGGTAATTGAACAGAGTTTGATAAGGGCAATGAAAGCTTCCGGAGGATTGAGCTATGGGCGGGATATTGGCTGGCTCGGTCTTATCTTTTCCAATTACAATGGAAGTGAGTGAAATCTTAGAAAGTTTCTGTGAAAAATGGTCGTCAGTGTCTGAACAGCATGTAGAAACTAGACCTTTCGGTCAGGAGACAGATGATCAAGACATCAAAAAACTTGAGCAAGCACCCTTTTTACTGAACTCTGAAAATAAAAGACGTTTGATTGATTTCTTCAAAACCCACTTTAACTCTTCAAGCATTACAGTGTACGAAGTTGAAAGAGATGCAGATGCTCTGATTGTCAGCACAGCTATTAATCTAAGTAAATAAAACACTTTTGTTGCTGTAGTAGTAGGAACTGACTCTGACGGCCATCTTAATTGCTCGAACAATTCCCGACACTACAGTGTACTTTGTGAGGCCGAAATCAAACAAAATTGAATAGAAATGCTTCCACATTGGCAACATCCAAAGGAAACTAGAGTCACTGAAGGACATCTTTCACAGGGTGTCTTCATGCTATCACAGGGTGTAACACATCATCATCTTTTTTCAACAAAGGCTGCCATCAAAATTCTTCAGAAGTTCAGAAGTTGGTTGTATGGAGAACACAATCAAATTTCTTTAGACGAACTTCGATATAAGCCTACAACAGGATAATGACTAGAAAACTATCCTCAAAATTCAATTTGGCAAATTTCCCTCTTACAAGTGCTGCTGCCTCTCAACACTGTGTATGTGTTTACCTTCAAGTACACCAATGATTGGGGAATTATTTGAACCCAACAAAATGGGGGGGGGGCAATTAATAGAAGGTAAACTGTTTCTAGTGGCAATTAATAGAAGATAAATTGCTTCCAGTGCAATAAAATTGAAAGTTGCTCCTAACAATCTGCTGAACCTTGTATCTTGCCCATGTAAGATAAGAACACAGAAAGACTGTGACAGCAAATGTGAATCTAGAAAGGCAGGACTGACTTGTTCCAAACTCTCTTTCAATTGTCGGGAAAATATTTGTTCAAATATGTTAATTCCTGAAGACTCTGAAGACCATGAAATTTTCATGTATTAAAGAAGGTAGGTGTAATACATATTTTTAAAACTTTTTTACTCCCTTTTTGACTATTTACAATGAAGAATCTACTTTACAAGGGAGTTCAAATAAGATGTAAAAACGGACACTTAATTTTCAACAATGGTGGCTCGTTGGTACGTAATCAGTGAGGCACACTACATAACTGTAAGTTGGGTTGTGCATCTAAAAGTAGACTCAATGCAAATTAACCATTTGGTATCCTTATGAATATACAACCAAACTTAGTTATTCCGTGTGCACCACCGGTTGCATAACAACTATCCGCCACTGTTTTCAATGTACTTAAAATTATATTACTTTCAACAAAATTTACAGAATAGGGCTTTTATTTTTCATAATAAAAGTGTTTTTTACAGAATTAAAATATAATAATCCATTTTTTTGGGGGGGAATATCGGACAAGTGTCCTCTTTGATCGCCATTTTGGTATGAAATTCACATAGGTTTTATGACAGTTTTGAAATTTCAGTTTGGAATCCAAGGCATGAATGCCATAAATCCAGCACAACTATGAATTTCGAAACTTTAGGTGCTGGATTAATAGCGATTAATTTTTATCCAACTACATTTAATTTAAAACATCGAATTTCTAGACTAATTGTATTCTGATTTATTCTTTTTTTAAAACAAAGCTAATTAAATGTTCAATCTAAACTATTCCGAGCATTGTCTGCGAATTCCTAACGGTTTTGGAGATTTTCTACAACCAATCCAAGAACAGGACTTTCAAAATGTATCACTTTATACTTTAATGGAAAATGGTGGCTTTGTGTCAAACTTTACGAGAAAGAAGTATTAAGAAAAGTTATAGATTAGAGCTTCTAGAACAAAAGTGTTTTTACAGAATTGGAATATCTTAAATAGTCTCAGAGTTACAAGCTAAAATCGGGAGACATGCGCATTCCGGACGGTCGCCATCTTTGGCCGCCATTTTGAGGATGAAGCGCACACGGGATTTTAGGGGACTTTTGATATTTCATTTAAGATCACATGAAAAACAAATTCGGAAATTTTCAGCTTTTTCTAAATTATTTCAGCTCGACACCCTTTTTGGTCCTTTATTTACTGGGCTATAAACAAACCATCAACTTACGTGTTTGATGTTGGCCCCTCACCTCTCAAATTACATCAATCGTCGTCAAAGGAAAGTGCATCGTTATTGCACGTTAGTGCACTAAAAGCTAACGTTGGTACTATCAGAGTTTACTAGTAATTGAAGATTTGTGGTGGGGCTTTCATATATGATGTTCGCTCGCCACCCGTCTTCATTCAGTCAGATTTTCACGAAACATATAAAATCATTAGTGCATTAGAAGTTCACTAAAACGCACTAAAAACTAAAGTTAGTACTACCCTATTGTTGAAATCTTCAAGATATTCGGTGGGTGGTCCCACTTCAGAAATATCAAATTTTTATACTAACACATAGATAGGTTACATGGGTTAACGGCAATCGTAAGTGTATCGTTAGTTTTCTTAATCGCACTGAGAATTAATGGTAGTGTTAGAATTTTTTTCATTTTTTTTTCGGGGGACAACTTCAGAAATGTCAAATTCCAAAAAACTCTTATTTCCTTCTACAAGTCCTAATGATGCACTAACGAATGGCACATTTTTTTCATTAGTGCTTGAAGTGTTGGAAAGTTCACCCTGATCGCAATGATATTATACTTGTAGCACCTACACTTATGAATCACCGAAGTTAGGAGTTGATGCACTAAGAACAAGTAACGATTTACCAATGATATTGTGTTGGTATTCCAGATTCAATTACAATGATAAAGCATTCAACGACTCACGCGGTATATTTGGATTCTGCAAGTAAAAGTTGGTATTTACTATTATTAATTTAATGGAGATAAAAGAAAACCGGTTCTAGATGTTTGTATTCTTGACACACTTTGTTTCATCCACCTTGGTCAAAGTGACTAGCTTAAAAAGGGTGTGAGGAACCACCTGCTTTGGTGCCATGACACTGAGGACGGCTTGACTTGTTTTCTATTTCACCCAGGGGTGTAGCCACGGGGGGGCCAAAGGGGCCAGCCTCCCCAAAAGAACAACTTTAAAGTTTATATTTATATATAATAATTTTTTCATCAGATTTCCTCCAAACTTGGCACAATATATACAAGACCGAAAATAAATCGACATGTATTTTTTGCTTCTTTCGGGAAATAGGTTCAAAGGGCAAAAGGCCCCTTTTAAAAAAATGGTCCCCTTGATTAAAAGGGCCACTTTAAAGAAACTAAACTCTGCCCAAGCAAAGATGACTTCAAAGTAAGGAATTCCGGTTTTATCGGTTTTGCGAAAAAAAGGTTATAGGGCCAACGCCCAATTCGAAATGACAAAGGACACCGCACAGGCCTTACGAAAATCGGATTTTCCTGGAACTGTTTGAAACCGTGATATCTTTTAGATATGAATATTCTGGGAAAAAGTCTCAATGGGCACAAGCACAAATCACTGACCGTTTGGCCACTACAGGGCCACTTTCTTGAAAACCACCGTTGATAACGACATTCTGGACTTAGGTTAAAATGAATAGATTCGGTGATATGCTGTAGATACTGTGATTCTGAAGAAATTTCTTAACGGTTATAACTAAAAATTACTGATCGTTTGGCCAGTTCTGGTCTACTTTTTTAAAAGAAGCAAACAATCTTGATATTGTGGATTTCGGTAAAAATGACTGAATCTCTGTTATGTTGTAATTGTTGTGATCCAGAGAAAATGTCTAAAGAGCACAGCCACCAATCACTCTCCGTTTGGTCACAACAAGGCCACTTTATTTAAAGCAGCAGAAGGAAACTTTATTCTGGATTTCGGGGAATTGCTTGAATCCTTGATATGTTGTTGATATTCTGATCGTGATAAGAGTCTCAAAATGCACACCCATCAAGCAATTACGGTTTGACCACTATAGGACCAATTAATAAAAAGAAATGATGGAAACAATATTGTGGATGTGGTGAAACTGCTTGAAACTTTGATATGTTGTAGATATTGTGATCCAGAATAAAGTCTCAACATGCACACCAAGGAATGACTGTTTCCACTACAGGGCCACTTAAAAAAACGACAGAAGGTAAAAGTATTCTGTATGTCGGTGGAATTGTTTGAAATCGTCATACGTTCTAGATAATGTGATCATGAGAAAATGCCTTAATGGACACAAACACAATCAGTCACCATTTGGCAACAACGGGGCCTAGTTTTAAAACAGAAGAAGATTTTTTAGTAGACTTGTATAAAATCGTCGAACGTACTATCACACAACTCGAAAAAGGGGTGGGGAGAGTGGCGGCGAATATTATTAAGCATACTGGTAGAAAAAATTCACATGCTCCTTTTGCGAGAGAAAGGAAATCCTTGAATGTTCTACACATTTTTTCTCAGGATCACGACTTACAACATAACAATTTCATTAGTTACACTGAAATAAAAAAATGTCATTATACTCGGCTGTTTTAAGAAAATCTGAGCCTGTAGAGGCCAAAAAGTAGTAATTCGATAATGGTTCCCATTAAGACTTTTTCTCATTATGAGATCAACATATTTTAGTGCTACTCAATCTTACTGAAACCCATAACATCGTTACACTCAGCTGTTTTAAAAGAAAGAAGCCCTGTAGTGACAAAACGGTTAGTGATTTGTGGTTGGTTCCATTCTGACTGTTTCTCAAAATGACAATCTCTACATTATATCTCAGTTTCTCTCATTTTGATTGAAATTATGAACACTTTTCTTTCGGGTCATAATATCTACAACATATCACGGTAATAAGCAATTCCACATAAATTCACAATTGCGTTACCTACTCATCCAAAATGGCTACACTCTAGTAACCAAACAGTTATTTCTAGGTGGTTTCTTCTTGACCTCTTCAGACTTTTTCTCGGGATCACATCATCCAGAACATATCACAGTTACAGCCATTTCCATCAAAATCCACAATATCACTATCTTCGGTTGCTTTCAGAAAGGGCCCTCAGTGGCCAAACGATCAATGATTTGTGGTTATGCCCATAAGATTTTACTCAGGATCACAATACCAACATATCACACACGGCTTTAGTCACTTTTCCAAAATCCAGAATGTTGTTATTTTCGGCTGTTCTCAAAAAAGTGGCTCTATAATGGAAAAACGGTCAGTGATTTGTGGTTGTGCCTATTAAGTCGTTTTTTAAAAACATAACATCTATTACATACTTATTTTCGGTCTAGTTTGTGCAAGTTTGAAGAAAATCCGATGGCGAGATAACCTTGTGATGCTATCTCCTTTACACTCTTACTTTTTGGACTTAGGTTCTTTAACAGAAATCTTAAATTTACTGCGATTTATTTTTTTCAGTTACTTTTTTTCAGTCAGTTTCAGGTACTTCAAATACTAGGATTGAAAACCGGCACTAAACTAATTAGTAACCATATTATATATATATATATATATATATTTTTATAAGTAACTATTGTTTTTTAAAAATTTTTCATCAGGTGGAAAATAAACGGGAAAATAACGTTTTTATTCAGAGTTTCAGTTCAGATGTGTAACAGGATATATTGATGTTAATGAAGTAATTTTATTATTCACTGACGAATAATAAAAAAATATTTTGGTCAGGAAATCTCAGAGAGCCTTCTCAGGAAATCTCAGAGAGGAAATCTCAGATAAAGGTAGCCAAGAATGTTCTGCCCCTTTCTGTGGAGGTACGTGATCCATCGGCTCTCACAGCGTGAGTTGAATGCGAATGGAGATAAGCCGAAGGTTAGTTGTTAATAAACCGTACTAAGTGGTTGTGACAGTTCACTTATTCCGTGAACTTGCGTAAGGAGAGAGCGAATGTGGAACCTCCACAGAATCATAAGGGCGTTTATGTTGTACGATTTCAAACTGGGGTCAAACGACGTTGCAGTGAAGTAGAAGATATGTCAGGCCTCTTGTGAGGGTGTTGTGACTACGCGGATAGTGCAGTGATAGTTTAGCAAATTTAAGGACGGTGACGAAACACTCAAAGACGCATCACTTGCCGGAAGAACAATACATGTACAAAATTAAGATCTTAAGCAGCAAATTAGGCTAACAGTGCCAGACGTGTGAGGAACTGAGACTACAATTCAATATGAGTTAAGAAATCATTCGGCAGCACTTCCATCAACTGTGGAAATGCTACAAGTTGCATCGATGGATCCGACATTATTAAACTCCGGGCCAGAAGACAACGCGAACGGATACCTGTGCTCCTATGCTATCTCGTCTGAGGAAGGAGCCATTTCTGGACAGGGTGTTGATATGTGATGAGAAGTGGGACCTGTACGAAGTTCCACGGTACCGTCATCATTGGTTAGCATCCATGAACCTGTTCGAAAAAAGTCGAAACCAGTATTGCACCAGAAGAATGTTCTATTGTGTGTTGGGTGGAGTGCTCGCTGCATCGTGCAACTTAAACAACTATCAGTTGGTAGAAGCATCAATGCAACTGTGTACTATCAGCAGTTGAGCCGTGTCCAAGGAAACTTAAAAATGTGGAGCCAGCAGTTCTGAATCGCTAAGGGGTCCTTTTGTTACAGGATAACGCTAAGCTCCACGTGGTAAGGATGACCCGTGACACCATTCCACTCCTTGAATGGGAAATACTGTGGCATCGGCTATACTCCCCGGACATTGCACCGTACGATTATCACTTGTTCCACCCCTTGGAAAGTACCTTAGAAAATGCCAGTTCAAATTCTTAGTAGAGATACAAAATTCACTTGATACTTTCTTCGTTTCACGCTCCGTGAAGTTCTACCGCGATGGAATGCTTGGTCTTCCAGAACGTTGGTAGAGGATCGTTGAATCTGATGGGGACTACCTTTAACCTTCCAGGTAGTCAGCCAGAGTCTTTCATCGATGTTCGAAGGTGTTGGGAGAAAAAGCGATATAAGTTTCTTGGTAACATTTATAGATAGGTTGTGTGACCAAGGGCTTAAATTGAAATAGTTATACACAAAAGTATAATGTTTGGCCCGGTTCAGCATTTCATGATGAAACATAATAAACTACTTTGAACTTAATTTATGCAGAAAAAGTAATAATAATAATAATAATAATAATAATAATAATAATAATAATAATAATAATAATAATAATGTAAAATATATGTTTTTACATTTCCGGAAGGAAACGTAAAGGAAGGAACTTTCCGTTTTTCCAGTCCTAAAAAAACACTAACTGCAACATGTATTTTTTTCTTTTATACATTGTAGCTGGCGTCCCTAAAAAAACGAAAGACCCCTCCTACTTAAAACTGTTGGCTAGACCCCCGATTTATTGAAACAATTAACCTTACTTTTGCGTTCACGGTCACGGTCACGGTAATGTTGAATTTTTGTGTAGAGTATCGGGCCGAAGCCCCTGACTCCATAAGTAAGATGGCAGAAAGAATATATACAGATGTGCAGGTGGCTTGTTGGGTAATACTATTGTTTTGTTATGTCTGTGAGACTACATCTGCAACTGTCGCAGAGTAGCTGATGTTGAAGTCATTACGATCTAAGGAATGATATTAAAGGTGTGGCGTGCGATGAACGTTCCGTAGGGCGCATTTGGTTCATATGGTAGCTATAGCTGGAGTTATGTGCCTTGGCAAAGTATGCCAGAACTTATAGTGGAGATGCCGTAGAACTTCCTTAACAGGAGGCAGCTGTAAATCTTCCAGAACTTGGCTGTTGCGTGTATATCTATCGTGACCAGTGATGATTCGACCGGCTCTTGTTTGCACACTTTCAAGTGTTTGAACATGACTGTTAGCAGCATGTTGCCAGACAGGGCATGCATAAGAAAGAGTTGATAGAACTATCATCTTCAATATGTGCACGCGGATCTCATGAGAAATTGAACTGCAACGAAAGATGGGGTACAATGCTCATATTTTGCGTAATGCTCTTTTCTTTATGTCTTTGATGTGTGAGGCGAACGTTAACCCATGATCTAATGTCACACCCAGATAATTAGCGTGTGTGGCGTGAGGATTGTGTGCGTTCTCATACGTTAAATTTCGAAGGGCGCGGATGATTCGTCGACTGTGGATGACAGCACAGCTTTTGTCTGCATTGATTTTAATTCTCCAACGCCTTGCCCATTCCTGAAAGCCGTTGAGTTGACGTTGCATGTAGATGTAACACTGTGCAAGTGAGCTGCTCGTTGTAAAAAGGCAGTATCGTCAGCATACGTTGCGGAAAAGCAATGTGGTAAGGTCGGGAGGTCTGCCGTGTACAGATTATATAAAAGCGGTGAAAGTACAGCGCCCTGTGGAACACCTGCTTTGATAGATCGGGACGTGGATTTGACACCGTCAACAGATACATGAAATTTTCTGTCAGTCAGGTATGAACGTAGTAAATGTATAAGACGATCTGGAAAACCTTGGGTGTATAGTTTATATAATAGTCCTGCTAACCATACTTTATCAAAGGCTTTTGACACATCCAGATATACTTAAAGGGTGTATTGTTTCCTGTTGAAAGCTGTTGTTAAATGATCCACTACTCGTACGAGTTTCGTTGTAGTGCTATGTTGTGCACGAAACCCAAACTGATGAGAAGGTAGAAGGTCTCTATTATCTACGTTTCAGCCTCCAGAGAAATACCCGTTCGAAGAGTTTGCTCAAGTGCGATAGAAGACTTATCGGCCTGTAGTTTTCCGGAAGCAGTGGATTCTTGCCAGGCTTGGGGATTGTGATGACACGAGCTTCCTTCCTGGTCTTGGGAAATTAGCATAATTGAAAGATGGCGTTAAATAAGTAAGTTAAAAAGACCAGTAGTTTTCTAGTTGGATGTTTAAGAATCTCAGATCGAATCCCATCAGGCCCAGATGCTGTTTTTGCCGGCAGACATTTTATATGTCGTTCTATTTCCCGGGGTGTTACTATGATGATGCCATGTGTAGGGTTTTGTGTACTTATGCTATATAATGTGGTTCGGATGTGCTGTTTCAGTTAGGGATCGAGGCGTGCTCTATTGGGCTGGAACTGTTCTTCCAGAGAGTCAGCGAAAATGTCCGCTTGCGACTGAGGATCTTCAGTCAGTCCTTGAGGTCCTTGTATGACTCTGGCTTTGGAAGCATTTGTGGCACGTTGGAATGATTTGGAGTACGTCCAAATTTTACGGTCATTTAGTGTGACATTTCGAAAAGTGTCTTCCCAGTATTATTGATTCTCTCTTGTAGTGAGCATCTTGAGCTTCTTACAAAGTTTGTTCCATAAAGTCTTATATGCGGGATGTAGTGTGTGCTGCCATCGACGTCTAGCCCAACGTTTCAGATGAAGATAAAGTTGTAAATGAAAACTGTCGCTACGACTGGTTTGCGATGGAGAGATTATTGTAGTGGAGCTCGCTGCCTCTGCTGTACGAAGTGCTAGCGTGATGTGAAAGACCGCTTGATCGATGTCCGCAATGGTGGCAGGCCTATTTCGTAGATCGATCATGGTGTTTAGTTCTTGTTTAAATACGTCCCAGTCAGTGTCTATTTGCTTGAAGATGGGGGCAGAATGGGCGATGCTGCGGTGGGAGACGTGAAAAATGACTGGATCGTGATCAGAATCTAAATCTGAAATGACATATGGATGGACTGTAAAGGATACGTCTTTGCAAAGGGCTACGTCAAGCACATCGGGTTGTCCGCCGAATTTTGGATGATGAGTTGGGTCTGGTGGAGCACTGATGATGAAGTTGGACGTGAGTAAATATTCGTGTAAAGTATCTCCAGCAGTGTTTGGAGTAATGAATTCTCCATGTTTAGCATTAAGATCTCCAGCTAAGATGACTTTGGGCCCTAAATTAGCAATGACATCGAAATCTGTGGGCTCTAGTTGTGTAGCCGGGGACCTGTACTCGGTGACCAATATTAATGGAACGCCTGGAGTTATTAGCTCAACACCAAGTGCCTCCAAAGTTAGTAAGGGTGGTATTGTAATTGACCTGACGGGGAATGCCTTTTTGATTACGAGTAGTAATCCTCCCTTCTGTCTGCCCACTCTATCCTGTCGATACACAATGTAATTGGGTAGTCGCCAAGTAGTGATACGAGCAGTGAAGTGTGTTTCTTGAATAAACATGACGTCAACTCTATTGTGTTTGAGAAATCTAATAAGCATTTGTTTCTGCCGCTCGAGACCATCTGCATTCCATGTAGCAAGGACAAGTGTGTGATGCAATACGCTGGATTTAGAAACAGCCATCATCAACCATTTCCGCTATTGTTTCTATTACTGCTGCAGCCTTGGAAGCTGAGTCTGCTGCTTGGCGGAAACGGGTAATACCACGTTTAATATGTGTTATTATTTTGCGTAATAATAAACCCTTGAGAAATGAAAGAACGGACTTTAAGTCTAGGTCTTCTTTCGGGCCCTCCTGTTGTTCGACAGAAGCTGATTGGTTGTGGAGAGAAGTGGAAGCTTCAGCGTCTTCATTGTCCGTAGCTATAGGTTGGATATTAACAGCAGTGGGCATGGAAGTCGTTTCTTCTGATGGTTTGTTGGAAGTTTTCTTAGTCTTTTCTGGAAGTTTCCTCGGCTGCTGGGCCGGCAATTTAAGAGCTTCAGAATAGGATTTAAAGACTGGACAGCCACGGTAATTTGCGGGGTGATCTCCCTGACAGTTGGCGCAAGTGGCGGGTGTGGAGGAGTCTGCTTTACTGCAGGATTGGGTGAAATGAAATTGCCCACATTTGAGACAGCGCGGGTGGGCTTGGCAGGTGTCCTGTGAATGCCCCAAGCGTTGGCATCTGTAACATTGCAGGACTGAGGGAGGCTTGTATGGTTCGATGTGGACCTTGTAATGAAGAAGGTTGGTAATAGCATATATCTCCTTAACAGCTGCAGTTCGTTCCAATGCAACCAAAAACAGTGGCATCATAATTTTCTTGTCTTCTGTCTTGCTTTTGCGAGACATTTGGTGGACGTTTATTGGTTTGTAACCGAGACGCAATAGTTCTTCCTTCAGATCGTCTAAGTCGGTGTCTATAGGCAGTTTTCGGATAACGCCTTAATAGGCCTTTCATTTTTTGCCACGCCTGTAGCATACTCAGTTTTTGTTTGTTCGCAATAAGCTTTGATAGAAATATAATCATCTCTGTTTGCTGCTTGAATACGAATGCGCTCCTTATTGGGCTGAGCTAGAGGGTCTCCTTCAGTGCTCGTGACAAGGTCTTAATAAAAGTATATGTATTTGTAATGCCGTATATGAAAATCGGAGGAGACTTATGAGTGGGCGGCTGCTTTGGCAGAGCAGTATTATTGCTGGCATGAGCTTTATCTACTTGGTTGGAAGACAGAACATCAAACCTGTTGCTGACTGGGAGAGGCGGATAGTCTGCCTTGTTGAGGTTTTCCAATGAAGACCTACGTCGCTTTAGTGTTCCAACTACTGTTAAGTCCATACTTTCAGGCTTATTTGAAGTAGAAGGTTGTGAGGCACTTGATTGCTTGAGTATATTTGGTTTCGATTTGAGCTCCCCTGGAATGCCTGTTTGCTTCTTCTTGCCCAAGGGCAGAAGAAAGTCTTCTGGTTTGTATGTAGCCCGGATTATTTTGCCCCTGGTAGTAGGAATCTTAGTCGATTGTGATTTTTTCTCAGATTTGGTGGATGTCTTCTGAGAAGCAATCTTGATTGTGAGAGTGGGGGATGGCGCCAGCTTGCAAGAAGGGTAGTGGCGTTCCCAATAAGTTTTATGATCTTAGAGCAGTGTTCTAAGTTTTAATTTGCCAAGGTGCTTTTCCTCCGAAGAGGAAGCATTACTAATCGTTAGCCGGTAGAGGTGCCAAAGTCATCAACGAGGTTTTAGGTATCTCTACCTCCGAAGAAAGAGTATAAAAATAAATCGTAAGCCTAGAGAATAGCAAGTTTGTCAACAGTTAAGATCAAATCAGGGTGTCAACCTCCGTGGAGGTATGAAAATACAATTCGACGGTTGTTTCCTAAACCCCAAAGAGGCAAGTAATCAAACTGTATATACGAAGATCGCGAATAAAATCAACAAATGGGGTTGGACACACTAAATGACTTGATTATTTTTCTCCGCCAGCTACGGATACCCTATTTTTTTTACCTGGTTAGAGATTGAAGGTGGCCAGTTCCTTTGCGTTCGAAAAGTATTAATCATATATAAAACTATTTGTAAAATAGGTTACATGAGAACCTACGGATGCTTTATACGTTTGGGGGTCACTGGTGTTCTTATGAAAGAAAATGCCGTTGGACGAACACCATTAAATTAAATACCAATTAAATATATTTTAGTTATTTCCAAGCAAGATCAACAGTGTTCTAGGTAGATCAGAAAGTAAAATTGATAGCGGAGGCGGCACCTTTGTGAAAGATATGATGGTTTGCACTTGCCTCACTTAACATAGTATATATATATATATATATATATATATATATATATATATATATATATATATATATATATATATATATATAAATATAACAAAAATACAAATGAAAGCTACTGCTAAGTTTACGTCTTTCATTAAATTTGATATCACAATATAAATAACATAAGTAAAAAGCAAACCCCCTTACTATTGCATACGGCTTAAGTGCAAAAAATTAAATTCATAACAAGCTAGCCGCAACTGAATTAAATTCAATTCCTGTACAACCAGATATAAAGGAAATGGAAAAGCATTTCACCACTAAAATTAAATTACTAAATAATATGCTTGGATGCTTGGAAGAAGAAGCAGATTCTTGTTGATCGATAGTTAGTTAGATATATAAGACTGAAGTAAAAAAAATGAATAGTCGAGCATTATAATATATTTGTAAATAAAAGTTGCAAAGGGAGTGTTTCAAAGATTAAGCTGACTCCTACTGAATATTAATTACTGACAAATTTAAATATAAAATGAAATAACAGAATTGTCGTTAATTGTGAGTTATGTTGAAATGAAGATTGTTTCCAAACAGTAGGGCAAAAGGAGTTTTTGGAAGCTGAGTAGACTTGTGAGGATCTGTTATATTTAAGTTTCAAACGGAATGTTCTATGAGAATATTTTGCATCGCGTAAGGAATGTTTGTAACTTGCACCTGACAACTGTATATTAACGACATATTTGTGAATAAAATGAAAGTATGGAGTTGTCGTAATATGTGTCTTGTGTCGTAATAGAGTCTTGATATTAACACACTGGTCCTGAATTTTAATTTTAAAAAATAAAACGGATTTGTCGTTTTTTACATTTCTTTCAGTTGTTCTTAAATACGTCTTAAATCAACGGTCTCCAAGACTTAAATTATCTGATAAAGACCCTTCGTCATACTGTTTAGACTCGTCTTTCAGTTATAATTATCTGTCAATTTGCGGCAATTACGTTCTTTCGTATTATTTTTAAACATATTGAACCAAGCATGATACTTCTCAATCTTCCGAACACTCTTTTCGCCCTACTGTATGGACTCACTTTTAAATCGTAAATATTTGACAATTTACGGCATTTTCTTTCTTTCATTTTATTCTGCCATATGTGGGCAACTAACGATCAACTTAGCAATTGTAAATATTTGACAAATTACGGCAGTCCGTTATTTCGATTCATTCTTGAATATGTCAGCTTCATTAATGCATTACCACAAGCAATTCTCCTTTTCCTGCAATAGCAGGCAACCCATAAAGCTTAGCGCTTGGGTTGGTTGCCAATACTAAACCTCAAGTTTGTCACAAATATATCAGTGTGGCAAACTGCAAATAAGAGAATAAACCAAGTTGGTAAGATGACAAATCTATTATTGTGACGAAGCTGGATGAAATCAAAAGTTAAAAATTGACTTACTTAAGCAGTTCAAACAAGATGAATGGTGGAAACCGATATAAGAAGAAGGCATTTCCCTCTTTCCCTCACCCCACCCTGAAAAAGATACTTACAAAAAGAAAAAGTTATAAAATATAAAGGTTTCATATAAAAGCGTAACAGCAAAAAAACAAATAGCTAAACGAAACGAAAAAGAGAAAAACACAGAATAGGGGACACCAGTGGCGTAGCAGAGAGATGGGACCCTAGCTGTAGATCGTGACATTTTAAATTGAAAAGCGATTCCATTCTATAGGAGGAAGGGATTGATTGAAAGACAAATTAAACTATTGATGAACGTTAGTTACCAAACAATTTTAGAATAAATTAAAATAATTGAATTGTCGTAAATGTTGAGGTATTTACAATTGAACAATGAGCCTATTACATATAAGGAAAACTGAATTTGGAAACTGAAGCAAATGAAATAGACTGTCGTGGTCGTTAAGTACTGAGATATTTCAGTATTAAGTAGAAGAACAGAACTAACCTATTTGTCTATTTACAATTAGAAATGTAAATAACTGGCAAAGTACGATAAATCCGTTTTAACTTTTAAAATTAATATTCAGGACCGGTATGTTAATATCGAGACTTTACTTAGTGTTACAAACACGTCTTTCGTTCTAGAGATTGGTCCCGGTTTTCAATAGTAAATATCTCACATATTACGACAATCCCATTTTTCTTTTTATTCTTAAATATATGGATAATGTGCAATTGTCTGTTTCTAGTTCCAAATATCCCTTTCGCGATGCTTTATAGACTCATTTTTAAAAAGTATAAATCTCACAATATACTACCATTCCGTTGTTTCATTTGAAACTTAAATATGTCAGATTTGCACAAGTCTACTCACCTTCCGAACACTCCTTTTGCCCTACTGTTTGCAAACATTCTTCATTTCAAAATACTTTACAATTTAGGACAATTCTGTTGATGCATTTTATATTTAAATATGTTAGTAATTAATATTCAGCAAGAGTCAGCTTAACTTTGAATCTCTCAGTTTGAACTTTTACTTTCAAATATATTACAATGCTTGACTATTCAGTTATTTCATTTCAATCTTACATATCTATCGATCAACAAGAGCCTGCTTTATCTTCCAAGCAAACATCTTGGAAGCATCCAAGCTAACTATTATTAATTTTTTTTTTTAGTGGTGATATGCCAATAGGTTTCCGTTATATCTGATTGTACAAAAATTGAATTTAATTCAGCTGCGGCAAGCTTGTCATGAATTTAATTTTGTTGCTTTGGCCGTAAATAATAGTAAGAAGGATTTGCTTCTTACTTATGTTACTAATAATGTGATATGAAATTTAATGAAACATGTGAACTTAGCAGTAGCTATCATTTACAATTTTGTCATATTTTTATGCATTTTTACTTCAAAAAAGAAATGACAAACTTTATTCTTTTCGTGCTAAACCAAGTACTTAAACTAATATATATATAAAATATACACTATGTTAAGTGAGGCTAGTGCAAACCATTATATCTATCACTTACGAGCCCCCACCGCAATCAATTTTACTTTCTGCTCTTCCTAGAGCTTGCTTGGTAAGAACTAAAATATATTTAATTTGTATTTAGTTTAACGTTGTTCGTCCAACGGCGTTTTATTTGATAATGACACCAGTGACCCCCATGACGTATAAAGCAGCCGTTGGTTCTCGTGTAACCTATTTTATAATTACTTGTACATATGATTAACATTTTTCGAAGGCAAATGTAGAGTTACTTGTTTGAATAAATCAGGGGTGTAGTAAGCAGTTTTAAATAGGAGGGGTCCTTCGTTTTTGAGGGGGGCCAGCTACAATGCAAAAAACAAAAAAAATACATATCTTGGAGTTTGTTTTTTGAGGCCTGCAAAGTCGGAAAATTTTGGTTTCCTCCCGGAAATGTAAAAACACTTGTTTTAGATTATCATTATTAATATTATATTATTACTACTATTATTATTATTATTATTATTATTATTATTATTATTATTATTATTATTATTATTATTATTATTATTATTATTATTGCTTTTTCTCCATAAATTTTGTTTCCCCATGTAGTTTTTATTGTTTCATCAAGAAGTACTGAACCGGACCAAACATTTTACTTTTGTGAATAACTATTTCAATTTAAGCCCTTGGTCACACATCCTATGTATAAAGGATACCACGAAAGTTATAAACGCTTTTTCTCCCACCACCTTCGAAGATCGATGAGACTACCTAGAAGATTAAAGTTAGTCCCCATCAGCATCGATCCTCTGCCAACGTTCTGGGAGACCACGGATTCCATCGCGGTAGAATTTCGTGGAGCGTGAAGCGAAGAAGGTATCAAGTGAATTTTTTATCTCTACAAAGAACTTGAAGTGGCATATTCTAAGGTTGGAATAAGTGACAATCGTACGCTGTAATATCCGGGGAGCATATCCAATGCATTAGTGTCACCAATTCAAACGTAAAATGGTGTCCCGGGTCATCCTTACCATGTGGGGCTCAGCGTTATCCTGTAACAGGAGAACCCCTTAGCGATTTAGAACTGCTGGCTCCACATCTTTGGGTTTCCTTGGACACGACTCAACTGCTGACAGTACATAGTTGCATTGATGCTATTACCAACTGATGGTAGTTTAAGGTGTACGATGCAGCGACCACTCCACCCAACACACAATAGAAATTTCTTCTGGTGCAATACTGCGTTCGACTTTTTTGGAACAGGTTCATGGATACTAACCAAAGATAGCGTCACTGTTGAGCTTCTCACAAGTCCCACTTATCATCACATGTCAACACCCTGTGCAGAAATGGCTCCTTCCTCAGACGAGATAGCAAAGGAACACCGAACTCCGTTCACGTTTTCTTCTGGCCCGGAGTTTAATTATGTGCGATGCAGCGATGTAATTGTAGTGTTTCCACAATTGATGGAGGTGCTGCCGAATGATTTCTTCACTCCTATTGAATTGTAGTCTCAGTTCCTCACACGTCCGGCAAGTGATGCGTCTTCGAGGCTTTCGTTACCGTGCTTAAACATGTTAAGCTACCACTGCACTATCCGCGTAGTCACAACACCCTCACAAAAGGCCTTACATATTTTCTACTTCACTGCAGCGTCGTATGACCCCAGTTTGAACTCGTACAAGAGAAACACCCTTAAGATTCTTTGGAGGTCCCATATTCGCTCTATCCTCACGCAAGTTCACGGAATAACTGTACTGTCACAACCACTTGTTACGGTACACCAACATCTGACCTTCGGCTTATCTCCATTCGCATTCAACTCACGGTGTGAGAGCCAATGGATCACATACCTCCACGAAAAGGGGCAAAACATTCTTGGCTACCTTTATACATAAGACTGATATTTGGAATTGTACTTAATTTCTCTAAGATTTGACCCAGGTAGATGAAACAAAGATGAGCAATGGGTGAAGAATAATAACATATTGAACCGGTTTTCTTTTATGTTCATTAAAATAATAATAAATACCAACTTCCACTTATAGAATCCAAATATTCCGTGTGAGTCGATGAATGCTTTAACATTGTAATTGAATCTGGAAAACTATCACAAAATCATTGGTGCATCGTTTCTTGTTCTTAGTGCAACATCCCCTAACTTTGGTGATTCATAAGTGTAGGTGCTACAAGTATAATATCATTGGGATCAGAGTGAACTTTTCAACACTTCAAGAACTAATGAAAAAATGTGCCGTTCGCTAGTTCATCATTAGGACTTGTAGAAGGAAATAAGAGTTTGTTTGGATTCTGACATTTTTGAAAGCCCCCCCCCCCCCGAATAATTGAATATATCCCTAAAAATGGTCTCTACCATTACTGCTCAGTGCGTTTAAGAGAACTAACAATGCAATTACGATTGCCGTTAACCCAGGTAACCTATCTATGTGTTTGTACGAAATTTGATATTTCTGAAGACGGACCACCCACCGAATATCTTGAAGATGTTCACGATAGGGTAATACTAACTTTGGTGCTTAGTGCGTTTTAGTGCACTAATGTTGTGATAAGTTTGGTGAAAATCTGTCTGCATAAAGACGGGTGGCGAACAAACTTCATATGAAGAAAGGCCCCACCACAAATCATCAAATAATAGTAAACTCTGATTGCACTAACGTTAGGTTTTAGCGCACTAACGTGCACTAACGATGTACTTTCGATTGAAGACGATTCGTGTAATATGAGAGGAGAGGGGGCAACATCAGACATATAAGAGATGGTTTGCTTATGGCAGATACCATAACTTTATGGCTAATTTTATTGAAATACAGGGGTATATAAAATTTTTAAAGAGTGTACAAAAGTGTAGAAATCCATAGATATTTTTCGTCTACTTAAGTCTTCGATATGAACACTCGGTACTCAAATTAATCATTAAGTTCGAGACTTTGACGGTAATTTTTTCAAAAAACAAAAGAGTACAAAAATATTTCAAAGGTGTAGAATGTACGATATTCGCATATTATTTTTATCAACCTAAATCTCGGATCTGGTGATTCCGTAGTCAAACGTCAAGTTTGTGTGCGGAATTTTAAACGCAAATTTCTAGAAACAAATGAGTTTATAAATGTGTTAAAAGACGTACAAAATTTGACTAAATAATGAAAAATGTTTAATATGCGATTTGCCGATTCCGGACTCCAAGTTGACGGACTGTTATTAAACGTTTAATATAGTGGTGATATATTTAATTCCATTATGTACGACACACATTTCTTTACTTTCAAAGATTTTGCATTAATATTATTCTTACTAGACGAAGCCCAACATTTCAGCCAAAGTGTATTTACTTAATTTTTCCATTCTATTATACATTCTTGTTTCACTGTTTGAAAAGTACTAAAATACACTTAATAATTATTACCAGCAGTGTTACAAATCTCTGCAATAAAGTTAATCGAAAGTTGGAAATTGTGCAAACCTGAATAAACGTAGAAAAAGCAACTGATATTAGAAAACATCACATCGGAGATGCAAGGGAAGGGGCTGGGGACAATTTTTTATAACGCTTCTTTCTCTGATAGTAAAATTCGTCAAACTTTGAAAATTGTTGATCAAATTTGACCAAACGATGATCAAAGTATTGGCATCAAAAAATTTCGAAACTGATATAAATTTAAGCTGGCGTGTACTTGCCCCCGTACTAAGTATAGCTTATATTAAACTTAGTAACGATGATGAAATGGAGGAGAAGGGGGCCTAGTATATAGTTAACTCACTACTAAGAAAAACCTTAAAATTTTGTTACTAACTCCGATCCAACGTAAAAATTGTTGCTCCGACCGGATCAAACGATTGACTACTAAAGATCGAATCGGAGGTAAAGGGTGTCTGGTCCCCCTCAGCATAACCCTTATATCGGAGTTAGTAAAGTTGACCAAACGTGAAAAAATGTGATCCAACCTGATCATAAGATTATCAAATGATTGGCGTCAAAATTTTCGAAGTGGAGGCGAAGGGTGGATAACGTGTAGTTAGCCCAGCCTACTAGAAAAAGCTTATATTTATATTACTGACGATAATGAAACATTAGAAATTTATGATCATACCCGATAAAACGATGATTAAACTATTAACATAAGAAAAGATCGTATCGGAGTTGAAGGTAGGGTTGGCCCCATAGTTTGTAACGTTGATATCTTTATTAGTATAGTTGACCAAACGTTCAAAATTATTGATCATACATGATCAATCGATTATCAAATGATTTACATTAGAAATAATCGGATTGGAGGTGAAAGGGGGCTGGCCACCCTTTTTGTGACTGATATATATCTGTTAGTAGAGTTGATCAAACGTTGAAAATTGTTGATCAAACGATTGGCTTCAAAAAATTTCGAATCGGATGTGAAACGGGCGCCAGCGTGTAGCTAGCCCCCCTGCAAAAAGCTTATATTTATGTTAGTAACACTAATCAAACACTAAAAATTGTTCATCAAACCTCATCAAACGTTGATCAAAAGATCGTTAGTTACTAATTAAAATATTTAAGAACAACATGAAATCATGGAATAATCGTACATTGGAATATATTTGTTTTTTGAAAGTGGCGAATGGAGGGTTTGAAGGATAAAGCAGACTTTTCAAAGATCGCTAGACACTAACGTACTTAAGATGAAACTGAAAACACAGATTTGTCATGAATTCTCTGATATTTACAATTGAAAAAGTTTATACATACTGAATGATTAACGGAATGTTTGGATGATTAAGTAGATTCATGTTGATCGTTTGTTTGGAACATGTCAAAGAGAAAAATGGCATAACGGAACAGACGTAAATTGACGGATGTATACAATTGAAAATTTAGTCGAAAGAGTAGATCGAAGGGTGTGTTTTGGCATATAATTGAGACACTTGATAATCGTTTGTTACTGTACTGTTTTACAATGTTATATAATGAAAGACTTCAAAATTGTCAGATTATTAATAATAAAAAGTGAGTGCAGGGCAAAAGGAGTGCTTGGAAACTGTAGTAAAATAAAATTAAAATGGCCTTTTTTTGAAATTTGTCGGATATTACAATTGGTAAGTGAGCCCATTCAGTAGGGCGAAATAGATTTTTGCTAACTTTAAATAACTCTTGCTGATAAGTATTTCTCTACATATTTAAGAATATAATAAAAGAACGCAATTGTAGTAAAAAATTGAACAGGGACCCCAAGCATCAGAAGTGAACCTTCTATCACTAAGCCACCGTGTCCCCATTTGAAAAGTGGGTTTATAGAGTTGGACGAAAGGAACGTTTGGAAAATTAAAGAGACTCATGCTAATTGATTTTTTCCGACATGTTTAAGAATAAAATATCATAATACAATTGTAGTAAATGATCAGATATTTAGAATTGAGAAGCGAGTCTATTCTGTATCCCGAAAAGAGTGTTCGGAAATAAAAGCAGACTCTTGCTGATTGTTGGTTGAAGACATGCTTAAGAATTAAAAGAAAGAAAAAAATTGTGTTAAATTGTAACACATTTAACATTCAAAAGTGAATATATTCAGTTACAGTTGAAGAGCGGTTCTATTCAGTAGCCCTAAAGGAGTGTTTTAAACTCCTTTGTGATCGTTGGTTATCTCACACTTGGTGATAGTTGGATCAACAGTTATTTAAGTACAAGAGGAAGAAGGAAATATTCTTACTGAGATATTTACAATTTAAATTGAATCCACCCGGAATAACGAATGGAGGGTTTCGAAGATTAAGCAATCTCTTCACTTTCCTTAGTTTTTGTCATATTCAAGTGTAAAATGAGAGAGAGGGTTTTCAGTATATTGTCAGATGTGTTGGAGATGAAACTAACTCTCGCTAATCGTTAATTAATTAAATAAATATGAATAAAATCAAAGAGCCGATTTGTCGTAAATTCTCAGGAACAATAGTAAGTGCTCCATTCAGTAAGGCTGAAGGGGTATTTGTTGATTTTTAGTTACTAACATACTTGTGAATTTAATGAAATAACTGAATTCTCGAAAATTATCAGATTTTAGCAATTGAAAAGTATTTGCAAACCCAGCATTGCGAAAAAATATTTGGAAGCTAAAGCAGATAATTGCCGGCAGTCGGTAAATGAAATATTTAATAAAAAATTCAAACAACAGAATTGTTTTATCTTGTAAGATATTTATATTGGGAAAATCACGCAGGGATTTTCAAGATATAGCAGATTCTTGCTGATTGTTAATTACTGAAATGCGTAAATTTAAAATGAAAGAACGGAAATGTCCTACGTTGTCAGATTTTTACATTTTAAGATTTAGTCTATTTAGCACGCCACTGTAGTGTTGGAACTTGAAGCAGAATTTGGAGATCCTTAGATGAAGACACATTCAAGAATAGTTTTAGCGAATGGGATTATGGTAAATTGTCAGATATTTAAATTTGAAAAGAGAGTCCATTCAGTACGGCGAAAGGAATGTTTGAAGACAACGTAGAATCTTACTATGCGTTAGTTTCCGACATATATAACATTGAAATGAAAGAACGGAATTGTCGTAAATTTCAATTGAAAATATGGCTATTCAATAGGCCGTAAGATCTGTTTGGAAGCTGAAGGAAACTTCTTCTCTTTATTGAAGATTATAAAAATAACAGAATTTTGTAATTTCTGAGACTCAATTGAAGAGCGATTTTAATATAAAAAGCGAAAGGAGTACTAGGAAGCTGATTTAATTAGAACCTTCATGATTGTTAGTTACTGACATATTTAGGAATAAAATGCAAAAACAAAATTGTCCTGAAATGTCAGATATTTACTATTGAAAGCTCGCTGCTTTCAGTAGGAAGAAAAGTGGTATAGAAGACGAAGCTGAATCTTCTAATATTTAGTTCGTGACGTATTTGTGAGTAAATAAAGAGACGGAATTCTAGTAAATTCTCAGATATTAAAAATTAAAAAGTGTCATTGGAGTAGGCCGATAGAGAGTTTATAAGTTCAAATACACTTGGATGAACTCATATTAAAGAATAAAATAAAATGAAATTTTTGAGTTTTACGTCCTACGCTTATGCCGTTTAGGCTAAAGAAGACAGTGATGATGATTAATGAACGGAATAAAGGAATGAAGGAAGTGGGAGGAAACTGGAGAACTTCGAGATAAGTTGACTTGGCGGGAACAGGGTTGATCCCGAAACCCCTATCACTAGAAATGAACGCTCTACTACTGAGCCACCGCAGCCCCTGCTAAGTGATAGTATCTGTCATGTTTAAGATTGAAATGAAACAACGGAATTGTAAATTTTCAGGTACAAACACAATTAGTTGTTCTATGCAGTACAGCAAAAAAAGGTCGGAAGACGAAAACCACTATCATTATCGTTGCTTTGTGTCATCTTTAAGTGTAAAGTTAAAGAACGGAATTGTTGAAAATTGTTCCTCAAGTACAATTGGAAAAAACGTCTATTCATTACCTCAAGAGGAATGAATTGTTATGAGAAGGCGGACTCTTGACCATGGTGTTATTGAACTATTTTAGAATAAAATGAAATAATTGAATCTTCCTAAATTGGCAGGTACTTACAATGAATAGCGAGTACATTCAATAGGACGAAAGTGAATGTTTGGAAAGTGAGGTGAACTCTTGTTAAGCGGTAGTTGCTGCCATATTCAAGCATGAACTGAAATTTCGCAATTGTCCTCAACATTTACTATCCATTTCATAAAGATAGGCCCCTGACTTCGTGGTGCTGCCGTGACGTTCAGTCAAAACTTATATTGCATTGTCGTACCTCGTTGGAATTCCTGAAATGTTGTCTTTTCAATACTTAAGACATAAAAATTTTCTTTGTACTATGCAGTGACAAAAAAATAAAAAATTAATGAAAAAGTGCGTATTTTTTCGTACTTTTTTGGTAGATCAATGTTTATAGTAAGGAGATCACGTGTAATAATTTCCTGTGTACAATATGTAGATGCATCCATTAACTGTAAGTTGTGAGAATTTCAATTTTCATCACTTGATACTTTTTGTGTAATTATAACAAATATACGACGCTCTGATATCCTTTACCATGGTAGGTAGAGAAACGTACAAAACACTGTTCGAAAATTTGGAAGTCTAGTGTTCCAAATATTTGGAACTATTAACAAAAAAAAAGGTTTAGTTGGTAGAGTATTTATTTTTATTTTTATTTTTTTTTTACTTCAACATGTTCTCTGCGTTAAGCGGTGAGTCATGTTGCGGCCCAATCTTTAAATTCCCCGCGCTTATATGAAGAAACAGCATACAGTAAGTGGAAGTGCGGCAACGATGTCGTGCAGTGTTGTCGCGTTCAGGAAGCTTGTAGCGCGAAGCTTACTTCATAAGAATGTAATAGGAAAAAGTATTTATTATAACCTTTCACAACATCATAAAAATAATAATAATGCATTACATATCTCAATTTAATCGAAATAAAACGTTGAAGTAAAAGACCCAAAAACTCATCTCTCAATCTATTTACTTCATTCACTTTCGTAATGGGTTTGTTGACTCATCGCTGCTCCTGTTATCTTCCTGTACACTTATTAACAATGGCTCCATTTTTACCTCAAGATCTATCAGTATACACACTTTCCAGCTTACGAACATGTTAAAGGTTAAAAAGAAATGTATCCTTGGCAATCACGTGTTCACCCAAGTTCTGCGATCAATTCCCCTGCCGAATGTATACAATAACACAGAATGGGTCCTTTGTTTTCTTTCAACGAAAGAAAATTATGCAATGTGTAGTAGACGAGGGCTGTATTTGCGTCTAATCACGTTGCACTGATTACGCCTTCAACACTTCCCTTCCGTTCGTAGGCGTCAAAAACTTAGACATACATTCACATCATATGGGTTCATTGCAATGAGACGGACGAATGGGCAATTATATTTTCCTTAGTATATGTCGTGGTTTTTGATTAAAAATATATATATATGGATATTCCTTTACGAGCGGCGGTATTACAAAAAGAAGAGGCAAAATTTTTAGCGATAATGAAATTGCAGAACTGATGAATGACTCCGACTCAGACGGTTATGAGTTAGTAATGAATAGTAATGACATTGATTATTCTGTGCTCAGTGGCGTATTCGGGAGTGAACAAGATAGTAACTCTGTTTCAAGTGAACCTGCGGCTGCGCAGGGAAAGAGAGAAAAAAACGTGTTGTTCCTATTCAAAGACAGATTCTGATGTAGCTTGGAGCGATAAAATTCAAGTAAATGCAAAACCCCTGTTTAGTGGTATCCTGGGAATTGATCAAAATGCTGGGTTATCTACAGAGTATTCCGCATATAAAGTGTTTCAGCTGATTTACCGATGAAGTTTTATAGTAAAAAAAAAAAAAAGTTGAATTGATTTTGAGTTGGACGTCCTGTTCAGCAGTGAGGCTATATGAGACGTCGACCTACTGATTAACGTGAAATCCAAACTAGGTTACATGAGCTCTACCAGGAATAGTAGTAAAAGTTATGAATCAATACGCAAAACAGCAGATTGAGAAAAAGAAAAAAATACCAAAATAAAAATCTTTGTTTTCTAAATGAAAGCGTGTTACTTTAATTAAAAACCAGGAATTTCTTACACTAATTATTCACATAAGCCTTGCACGGAAGCCATAGTCCGGCAGTCAGCCCATGGTACCGTGCATGTGCGTCCGCATAAAATATTTTTGCATTTTCATGTCCTTTACATCCTCCTAAGCAATTTTAAGAAGGGTGTCGCTCTTACACCCTTGGGCATTTTG
The DNA here is from genome assembly GCF_964235325.1 of Thermobia domestica. Classification (NCBI taxonomy): domain Eukaryota; kingdom Metazoa; phylum Arthropoda; class Insecta; order Zygentoma; family Lepismatidae; genus Thermobia; species Thermobia domestica. The sequence continues at coordinate 85,147,754 of NC_137465.1, read as the reverse complement.
CACAATACCCATTAACCCTTTCGAATCCAATGACGTCAAGCAATTTTTAGGACTTTTTCTTCAAGTAACCACTGTTTCAACACCATTCATCACAATTTCATGGTTCATATGTCATTCTTTTTAAAATGATGCAATCTTTCAAATGCTATGCAGAACATACCCTTATGACGTACAAAAAAAGAGAAGTTTAGAAAAAATCGGGAAATTTCTCTGAAAAAAATCCTTTTTTCGACGTTTAGGACTCATTAGAGCGACCCTGAGTAAAAGCAGGATACCCTAATATACCTTTAAAAATACATTGTGATATTGGTAATGTTCATGCCAATTACTATTTTGATATCTTATATAACGACGTAATTACAAAATATTTCTCAATCCTGTGTGCAAGTAAAAAAAAAATAATAAAGATTTTACTGGTGCGTAATTAGGTTTTGATGGAAACTACAGGCTTTGGTACAAGTAAGCAGCTAATGTGTGATACTAATTGACTGTAGTACTTCACGACGTTGTCTTGTCGTCATTGGATTCGAAAGGGTTACTATGCAAACCAGCTGCCTCCATTACCGATAAATCAAATTTTGCACGTATACCATAAATTTATTATCCTTCCACAAACTTCCCGATGTGTACATTCAATGTTTTTTTTTATTATCAAAAGTTGCTCTAAACATGATGTTGACGAATAAGTTATATATATATAATTTCTGTAAAAATATCCTTAGCTTCCTGAAAACATTGAATTAATTTTATGGTCTTTAGCATTTTCATGAACACTCCTGTATGAAACTAATAACACTTCCATTTTCACAATCATTGCGAGCAAAAAGGGTCTACAGGTCATGAAAAATATATTCGGTCTCCTCTTCATCTACATTTGTGTTTGCGGCGGCGACTGTTTTTTCGTTATTACATCGTGCTTCGTCATGACACAGACAAAACACAGTGCATGGCAATTTAGCTGCATTGCAACGACAATGAGCTGTTGAGCATGGTTTATCAGATGAACAACGACAATGTATCATCTCCAGCACTTCTGGAGGTGCCAATGCAGTATTTGACGGCAGTAGCACAGGGACAAGAGATTTCGACACATCTTCACGTTTCCAGCCATACAAAGTGGGATCAAACTTGGGTGGCTCAGATTCACACGCTGACATCCATATGTTTAATTCGAACGCTTCCGTCGTTGGTGGGAGACTTTTCAAATCAGGGGCTGACGTGGCCTTTCGCCTTGACATCTTTGCCATCCACACATCGACTTGTATATCAGACATATTTTCTCTATTTTTGCTTCCGTAGCAGACGGACATGAAATACGTGGCTTCTTTTACAACATCGCTGATGTTTGCATTCAATTTTCCAAGTAGCTTGAGTTTATTTCCGCCGTGCAGTGACCTCAGTGCCGCTGCCTTTCCAATGCCAAAACATTGGGCAACAGTGTCGCACCCTGTGAGAGCATGTGCACCTGGAAGATCTGAAAGAAAAGCCTTATTTTTTTCTACGCTTGCACCAATGTTGATGACGGTCCTGCTAGACCCAGTACTTTCCATAGTTAACACACAAGACAGTTTAAGCGTAAAGAAGAAATACATGAGAAGTATGAAAACATCGGTATCGTCGCACGTAACTGCGATACTCTTCACTCCCTCTTTGGCAATCTTCACTACTTGCTGCACTATGATCACATCTGCTTCTTCATGTGTTGTCCGCAAATCAGTTCTGTATACTATCTCCCTGTTACATATCTGGATCGGAGTGGGGTCTTTTCCGGTTATGACCAATTTATAGTTCAGATTTCTATTCTGAACATCAGTTAGAAGTTGCTGGATAATTAACTCTGTCAACTGTATCTTGTTTTCGGTGACAGTAAGTACAACTTTCCGGGGTGGAAGTGGTGTTGATAAACTTAATTTGTGCCTCCTGCTACCAAACTGGCCAGCTCGGGCCAATCTTGTGCCACTCTTAATGCTGTAGTTGTAGTATCTGTCGAATACCAAGTACACATGACAGAACTTTGTCTTCTGAAACACATATTCGCATACGTTATTCACATAGTCATGAACAGTTCCATTGTTCGGCCAGTGCACTACCCACAGGATAGCACTTCCATCAATCACTGTAGCTTCTGGTGTGAAGAGTACTCTTGAAGATGTCTCAACTTTTAGTTGATTCATCATGAGTGATTTCGCCTTTGTTATTCTCATCTCCCCGTAGTCATCAAACATGGCAGTTGGTACCGGGGCAAGTTCATGTTTGAGGACATGTTGAAAGTTGATATCTCTTGTTCCTTGTAATCCAAGAACACGAGAGTAGATCAACGTGGCATCACATACATCTGTAGTTCCAATTCGCATGGACTTCCTGTAACAACAACTTCCTTTGGTATGGTTGAGTAGAAACCTTTTGGGCAAGTGCCTGAATATTTAGCCATTTGATCCATTCCAATATTCAACGCATTGTGAACATTCACCTTGTCTGACGCGATTCTGCCAGTGACTATGTTGATAAGAGATTGGGAATGGTCTTTCGTGTCAAACGGATCAATACACGTTTCTAATTTACTCCTGATTTTCTCTCTGTCAATTCTGTCTGCTCGAATTCTTGCTGGTTTCTCTTCTTTGTGAGTAGTGACTTGATCCCTCTGACTGTCGTTGGTCAAGTCTGATAGATCTTGCAAAATACGGCTAAAAATGTGCATGCTGTATGCCCACTTCTTCATACTTTCTGGTTTCATTGTCAGTCCGATGATTCCACGGGGTCCTTTGCCGTATCTCATAAATGTCGTTTCAATATACATGTCAGACCAGATGCCGTTCCACAGCCCTTCCTTGTGGCGCATAACATGCTCCCCTTTTATGAATTTATCTAGTATATCACCATGAAGTTTTTGCATTGACTGCAAATAATACAAACCGTACCTGGCGTAATTGTGATGGCCAGCAGCAAAGAAGTACGGAAGCATCTGTCTTACTGCCCACAGGTGTAGTGGCCATTCACCTTCACGTTCAGCTCTCACAAACACCATCATAATAAAAACAGGCTTTACTAGATTTTCAAACCATAGTTTGGATGTAGAACTACTTGATGCTTTCTTTTCAAGAACACTTATAAGCTCTTCCATCGAATTGACCGCAAGAAGAATAGGTCTCAAAACTTCTTCAACGACCAATCGAAGAGCTCTGAAATTCTGTGGGAACATCTTACCAGATAACATTTTTGGAACACTTCCAAACGCTGCCTTCAAAATATCTTCAAGACCACTTCCTGTCATCAGACATCCAACGCAACCAATAAAGCTCATTAATGTGTGCATTCCCCCAAGTCTTGGTATGAAAGTTGAAAAACGTTCGGGGTAAAACCAGCTGATGTGTACAGCCAACTTGTACAGTTGCTGGTCGTTTGTGACTATAGTCACATTTTGTCCGCACTTATTGGTAAGTCGTATGGCTTCAACCATTGCTGTAAACATGGTGTCGAGGTCTGCAGGATCTATGTCTATTAAGGGGGTATATATGGCCCTTGTTGCTGGTTGAGCGGCTTGTCCTTGCTGGCGGCACAATTTTGTATTAAAACCAAAAATTCTGGGGTATCGTTCTCAGTTACTATCTGCTTTATAAATTGGAAATCTAAGTCTCTACATCTTGATAGTTGGACAGCCTGATGAGCTAGCACCCGCAGAGGTAAAACTTCCCATTTAGCTTGTTCTGCTGGCATGGGGGGCTTTTTTGGACCTTGGTATCTCTGTACTTTAATATCATCACTGATAGGAACTGTTAACTCTTCTCGTGAAAGACGTTTGATTGTTGTCTCTGCTTTCTCCATCTCCTTATGATCTTTCACTGTAAGTAAAAGAGCAAGACTGTGCGTCGACAGTAACCCATTTTGTGACGATACATTTGCATCAAAGTTGTCAGCTACTACTTCAACTAGTCCTTTATCTGCATTTGCTAAACCTCGAAGATCGGTCTCCATTTCCGCTGCCTTGGCTGCAGATGCTCGAAAACGCAGATATTCATCGTATGAACAGCAAATCCGATATTCATAGAAATCTTCTATTAGTGTTTTTCGGCTTAAAAGAATACTAAGAGCAATTTGTAGTGGCGTAGGCTGATTGGATATCACACTGGTGATAATATTTCCAATCAGAGCACCGGCAGGGGAATGCTCAAGTTTATTTGATATCTTCTTCAAGAGAGTAAGCATAGTGGAACTAACTGATTGCAGAGCAATGTCCATGTTTATTCTAGTTTTGTATTCATTGCTGTTTCTGTTCATTTGTTTGGTTTCTGTGGTGATCTTTTTAGCTATCTGATCAATAACCAAATCATCATCGTCGGGATCGGAATCCACCAAATGAAGGAAGGCTGATGCTTTGCTGCGAAAGAGAACTAGACTGGCCACACCATTTCCTGATAAAACGAGAAGATCTGCTCCTATTGTTTCGGACAATTTGGACACAACGGACCGTCGCGAGAGAGACGTTCCGCCATTTTCAATATATATTTCGAAAAGTTCACATGAGTTCCACATTCTTGACATGTCTGCCTTCATGATTTCAATAGTCGCACTTAGAGAGGGATCAGGTTCATGACACTGTTCTTGATTACGTGATGCTGAAGCAATGGAACGTGGGGACATAAAGCTCTTCCGACAGTCGTCATGATATCTAGCGTCCGCAGCATGTAGATCACTAACAGCTGCCATTACTCGCATCTTAACACATTCGCCTACGTCATCTTCTCGGGCATTGCAAACATCTAGAATACGCTGTTTAAATGTTTGGATTTCTCCACGTTCTGCAGTACGACAGAGAAAAGATGGCCTCCAACGGTCTGGATGTTTGGGATCTTTCTCCACCACACATGCATCACCACAAAATAGACAATGCTCCCTGAAGCGGAATGAGAAGCTGTGAGATCGGCGAACCTGTTTACTGACTTGGGCTTCTTCGATATGTTCCCTGGGTCGCTTTAGTACTCTACTGATATTGGTTTTTGACGTATATGATGAAACACAATCTTTGTGGCATTTGATAACGAGTTCCTCATTAGCTTCCAAACGTGCTGCCAAATCTGCTGCTTTTCCATCCGGTCTCGCTTTGCTCGCTATTATGATGGTGCTAATACGTGCCGTTCGGGCATTAATCAGCGGTTTGTTGCATTGGCATGGCTGGAAAAAACATCTATCCTCCATTTTTCAGTCTACATCAAACCTGAAAATAGAAAGAAGACAACGCAACGTTAAACATTTTAGGAAGTAGAAAAAGAAAAATAAGCACTCACTGTTAAGCATTTAGGTACGTTTATCATCAATAAGATTACGCTGAACGTCACAGTATTAAATATTACGATTTTGACAATAAATAATTATATTCTTCAATGCTCGAGCTAATGTATAAGTAGTGTTCTGCTTCATTTAAGTATCAATATGACTACTTATCATATGCATACACTTGACATAGTGGCTAGCACGCTTGCTTTGGTGTGCGTGGTCCCGTGTTCGATTCCCGTCGGGGGTACAGCTGAAGAAAAAGTGGTTTGGATTCCAATATAATCAGGGGTCCATGTCTCTCTTAGCCGCCCATGCATAAACGTGGGGCGTTAAACTCAAAAAAACCAAATTATTTTATGCATATCAATGCAATACTGGCGTCAAACTCTGGTTTCAAAGACTAATGCATTACGTTTCTATAAAATATGTGCGCTGATTTATGACCATTGTACCCAAAAAATGTTTTGAAGAGTCTGCCCTAAAATGATTGTCCATAGATTTTTTTTGTTAGTAACAAATTAATGCTTTGTTGTATCCATGCATATATTGTATTTCCTATGGTTAATAGATTTTCTATTTTAATTTTCTGTATATACATAAATTTTACATCCTTAAATATTGACTCTACGGCATTGATAAACTATTCGAAGTATTCTTTGACCATTAAAACATAGGCGTAGACACCTATATTTCTATGATAGAACAAGATCTTGGAGAGATATAAACGAAAATACACATTCCGTTAATGGCGGTAGCTTTTTGTACATACATAAATTTTACATTATTAAATATGGACTCAACAACAGTGGTAAACTGCTCAAAGTATTCTTTGACCATTAAGACATAGGTGTAGACACCTATATTTCTATGATAGAACAAGATCTTGGAGAGAGATTAATGAAACTAGAAATTCCGTTAATGGCTCCAGCCGTTTCATATTAACGTGTTTTATACAAATTGCCCAAGGGTGTTAGGGCGACACCCTTCCTAATATTACTTGGTAGGGTTAAAAGATTATGAAAACGTGAAAATATTTTATGCGGACGTGAATGCACGGTAAACTCAAAATTAAGGGTTTGACGGCCGGACTACCAGCTTTACGCGGTTTTTACAAATCAACTACGCAAGAGCTATTAGTATGTCTGTCAATTGGTGGAACAGATCTTCTGTGAAGTGTAAACTCAATATTACATATCAACTAAGGTTGTATCATATAATAAAGTTTATGCTTGTATTTGTTTCTGTGCAAGTGTATTTTGTACTGCGTGCAGTAAGTGAAAAACTGACGAAAAGCAACAAAGTTTTGAAGACCACAGATTTTAAACCAATTTCTTAGAAATTAACAGGATATACAGAAAATGTGCCAAATATTCAAAATTAGAAAAGCGAACTCTTATTTTGTTTGGATTTGCATGTGATGGAGACAAAATTTTAAAAATATATCTAAAAAGTGCCAGACAGTGTGCGTGACAAGTTTAAATACCCGCCCGTCTGAGAGTGTAAACGCGCCAGGAAAATGTGGCAACGTAGCACTCCGTATAAACTGCGATAGCGAAGGGCGCAAAGCTGGGAAAATCATAATGTCATATTTGTGATTGTTTATCTTTTAAAACAAGTGAAAACAGTTTGGTTGAAAAAGCTACTTTAAGATCTTTCTAAAAGTTTTTTAAGATTGTTAATACACCGCAACAATTCAGAGATAATGATGTCTCACTTTTTACTGAATAACAAGAAAAGTACTACGTGTTCAGTAATGAAATTTTCAGAACTTACAGGTAACATATGCATCTACATATGGTGCACAGAAAATTATTTTATGTTATCTCCTTTCCGAGATATAGTCCTATAAACATTGATTTACCAAAAAAGTACGAAAAAATACGCACTTTGTCATTAATTTTTATTCTTTTCTCACTACACAGTACAAAGAAAATTTGTATGTCTTAAGTATTGAAAAGACAACATTCCAACAATTCCAAAGAGGTACGACAATGTAATATAAGTTATAACTGGACGTCACGGCAGCACCGCCAAGTCAGGGGCCTATCTTTATGAAATGATAGTAGATATTTTCAATGGAAATCGGGTCTATAAACTGGGGCGAAATGTGTGTTTGTAAAATCAATCAGACTCTAGCTGATCTTTGTTTAGGACTTATTTAAGAATAAAATGAAAGAACGCAATTTTCATATTCAGTTATTTACATTTGAAAAGTGAGTCTATTCAGTAAAATGATACGAGTGTCTGGGAGATTAAGCAGACTTTTTTTGATCCTTAGTGACATATTATAGATAGTGACATGTTATAGTTTAAAATGACAGAACGGATTTTACCAAAACAATCAGAAATTTCGAACTGAAAAGTGATTCCGAAAAATGAAAGAACGCAATGTAGTACTTTGTTCCTCAACGCAATATAGTGAATAAACTGCAGAATAAAGTGAACATCGTAATTTACGTAGATTGCCAGATATTTATATCTTAAGATCCAGTCTATTTAGTATCTCCACAGGAATGTTTGGAAGCTAAATCAGTCTGGAGGGTCGTTGGTTAGAAAATAATTTAAAAATTGGAAATAAGAAAACGAAACAATTGTGCGTAAATTACCAAATATTTTACATGAAAAGTGAGACCATTCATTAAGGCGTAGCAAAATATTGATTATCATTATTTGCCGACATATTTATGAACAAAGAGTAATAACAATATTGCTGTACCGAATAGTCGCGCCTTTCAGTCGAATATATATGACCATTTACGACAATTGCGTACTTTTATTTTATTTGTTTACCTGTCGAATTCAGGCAACCATCATGAGTCTTCTTAATCCCTCAAACACACCTCCCCCATATTGTATCGACTCGCTTATCATTCTAAATACTGAAAGTTTAAAACAATTCTGTTTTTTCATTTTGTTACTATATCTGTTGCAAATTAAAGATCAGCAAGAGTCTGCTTCATCTTCTATTCAAAGCTCTATCCTTACTGAATGGGCCCAACTACCAAACGTAAATAGCCGATATACCTTTCGTACTACTCTATGAAATTACTTTCGATGGTATTTACTTGACAATTTATGATTGTTCCGTTCTTCCATCTTATTCTTATATATATGAGAAAATTACGAGCAACAGGAGTCAAATTACTTCACCTAACAAGACCGTTTCAGCCTTTATCTTCGTTCAGTCTTCAATTTTAGGTATATGACAAATTACGTCAAATCCGTTCTTTCATTTCAATCTTATATATGTCGCAGCCTAAAGACCAGCAAGAGTCTGATTCATCTCCCAAACATACCTTTAGCTTTACTTAATGGACGCACCTACCAATGTTAGTATCTGACAGTTTACAACAATTCCGTTCTCTCATTTTATTCATAAATATATAATCAACTGACTATTTACGAGAGGCTATATCATCTCCAAAGCACTCATTTCGTCTTGCTGAATGAACTCAGTTCACTCATTTTGAACTTAAATATATCAGAAACTAAGGATCACAAAGAAGCTGCTTAATCTTGTAATCACTCCACTCATTCTACCGATACGATTAAATTTAATTGAAAAATCTGAGGTCGACAGTTCTGTCTCTTCATCTTTTTAAATAGGTCTTGAACCAACGATCAGCAAGGGTATGATTGAGCTTCCGAAATGTTCTTTACCCCACTGTATACAATCACTTTAAAATTGTAACTATCTGGTAACTTACAACAATGGAATAGTTTCATTTTATTCTTAAATATGTCGCCAACTAACGGGAAGCAATACACTACTACAGGTTCGAAAAACTCCTTTCCTTTGTTTTATAGACGCTTTGAAATTGTAAATATGTTACAATTTTTTAGGATTCTGTTCTAAAACGAAAGAATGCTATGAGTGCTAACTAGATACTCTCGAATAGTATTGTAGTTGCATATGAACGGGAAATATAGCAATTGCTTGATTATCTTGATAAATTAATAATTACGTTTTAACATTGGTATAACCTTTTTCAAAACCATGGGCCTACGTAAAACAAACTACTGTGCGAACCCAGAGCTATTCGTCTGTGATACCCTCTTCTTATCAAAGGGAGAAGTAAATCCAATGTTTTTAAATTTCTACGTCAATTTATAGTGTGAGTTAAGTAGCTCTAAGAACACTTTTGCTTGGTTTTTAAGTCCTACGTATACAACACAAGAGCCTGCGGCCTCCGTTTTAGTGTTTAATTTTTTTACTAGCTGAAAGCCAACAGGAATTAAGGAATGCATGCCGAGGTCCGCTTTAGACTTATAAATTTCTCAGAATTTACGATGGAACTTCTAAACCGTTTAGCCTTACCAGACACCTGCAGGGACCCCTCGAATCATTGGCACGCCATTTGCACCCTAATCCACTAATTAAAAATCGAACCAGCTCAGTGATGCCTGCCCTATCGCCAGTGACACATCAACTTGTCCATCATTTTAACGCGCTTTCTCTTCACTAATTTTATGAAAGCAATAACTTACGAACTCAGCGTGATATTCCTTTTTTCTAAGCTAATGACTTCTTGTTTTACACGTCACTGGATTTCGCACGTCACTCGAATATCTCGAATTTGCAAATCCTAACGAATATATTAGCTACTGTAGTTTTCCCATTTCTATCCACCCGATCTCTTCGATTGTACTCCAAACAAGCTGATTGCACTCGTTCTAAAGCAATTATTATGGCGGATCTCGACATATATCGCTGTTTTTATCTTTTTTTCTAAATGCATCCTGATATCTACAATTAGTAATACCTTTATTTCTGGAGAAAGCCACATGCGGCAGCTTTGTACATAATCTTAAATCTTTTGTCATGTGTAAGTAAGGTTTAGACACATTTTAGTGTATTACAGCGTGTGAGTTGCAATTGAAAAGTGCTAATCTCACTACACTTAATATCAAATTATACTATGTTTGGTTGGTTGTAGTGCATGCTAACTGGTTGCATTCGTTTTGATAAAACAGCGACACGTATCTCGAAATCTCCTCTTAGTAAAAAGTTGTCTAAATGTTTCGTGAAGTCTGAAGTATAGATATCTGTGTTTCCACTTTTTTCTTGCCAGTGTTAACGGCTCTTAGGTGGACTGTGCTGGGAATGTACTCTAGGCAGTTTGCTATGATATTCCGCTATCTGAAGGGAACACCTATGCAGATTTCTACAGACGACTTGGTGCTTCTTTTTTTTTAGTAAATAAATTTATTTGGTGATCTAGGATGGCTCTTGTCAAACGCCATGGATATGCTCGTAAACATACCAGGCGAAATGACAACCTGGTTGAATGTTAGACATGAGTACACTTCTCAAGCCTTAACTGCTGGCGATTAATCGGGTACCCTTTGTGGAGTAGCTCTCTGCTCTTGGGAAGATACCCTTGAGTTGGTCGACAGGTCACGCAAGCTCTATTCACGGCAGGGAGATAAGGTAGTATTTAGTTTAATAAAAAAGATTACAGAAATTCTTCTAGTTGATCATTCCGTGTCAGAAATGAAAGGTGTCGAAAAGCAAATGAAGTAGGTGCACTAGTCCACTACTGAGCGGAAGCTAACCAGAAAATTACTCACCGGTTAAAAAACGTTGAGAAGATTGAGAAATTCAAATCCTCCAGTAAGCTTAATTAGAGTGTGCTATTATGGAAGTCTGTAGTACAAGATGTACCTTGTGAGCCAGTGAGATTTTAAGTTTTTTTTTTAGCCTAAAGCTTAGTGTGATAGATACATAGCGTTATTAATATAGCATCTTGATAAAGACGCCTCGAAATTTTTTATAGACAAAAAAGTCTATAAATTGATAATATTCTTGATTTGGGTGTTCGTACCTGTTCTACCAGGCCTGTATAACTTTTTTGTATCGCGAATTCATTGGCAGGACTTGTCTCAAAGGTTGAGAAGCTGACATGGTTTTTCAACCTTATGAAATACCTAATTACCTAAAAATATACTACTAGAGTTTGAGGCCAATAAAATGCATGTGAATCCTTTACAAGCTTACGACCATAAGTGTAAAATAACTGATACATCGTTCTTTATTAAGATTTGTAAACTTTGATTGTTTGTAGGAGACTCGAAAACTAAACGGTAGTTACTGAATTTTAGATGTCCTTGCAGGTGGCAGAATCCTTGGAGTCAATCATCTGCTGAAGCACGCTCGATATTGATATCACTTGAAACTTCGCTCCAGAAGGCCTGTTTTTCTACGAATTGTGAAAGTTACATGAGTTGATAATTTCTTGTAATACACTGATATCGTAGTTGCCTCCAAGGCAGTGAATAGTGATGATCCAATTTTGCATAGATAACATGACCAGCTGCCTGAGAAAACTGAAGCAATATTTAATTGCTTACTAATGATGTTTCTAATCCCCTTTGGATGAATAGCAATAGGATTCTGAACTTCTCTATATACTTCAGCCAAAGTTCACCGGTACGGTAAAAGTCATTGTCTTAATTTTGAGATTCCTAGATATCGTCTTTTTTATTGTCTTACTGAGTCGTACCACTTAAAAAACCTTGGATTTACTTCTCCCTATAATAACACGATGGTATCACAGACGTATAGTTTTGAAAACGTACTGCTGTTTGTTGTATGTGGGCCCTTGGGGTTGAAAAAAATTGATACCAAATAAAAAAAACTTAAGTATTAATTTATCAATGATAATCAAGCAATAGCTATACTTCTCGTTAATACGCAACTATAATACTATTTCAGAGTGCTTCCTGCTGAAGAAATCTAATTTTAACGCTCTTACCTTTTTCTTCATCGTTAGCCTGATAGGAACTGTTTAATCCAAAGAGTCGTGTTCTTACGGAATTGTTATTTATACAAAGTGTCATGTGTGTCAACTCTCAAAGTTATCATATATACATTTAGTTAACGTCATTGTAGCTCACTAGAGGTTACATACAGAGTTTTTAGGATTCACTAGGTTCCGGTCTATTATTAATTAATTTTCCCGATTTGGTTCTGTAAAACTTTGTATGGAACCCAATATATTCTAACCTCCGGAACAGTCTTACTTTGGGCCTGAGACCCGTGATGAGGGTACACGAGACAAATAAAGAATCCATTAAAGTTATTTTGAGATCTTCTCTAAGACGGTTAAGTGGAATATATTTACGGTATATCATCTGAGCAGCACGATGAGATGATGCCACCTTCCTCGTATGATAATATCTCAATGCGGAAGAATATCAATTCGACTGCAGTGAATATTGCCGAGTGACTGTAGAGAAAAAGCGACATGTGTTTTAAACCCACACGTAGAAAAAGGGTGCTTCTACTCGCAATGGTGTGTACTAAGGATGGGAAGTGATCTCTCCGTTAAGTACGTATACAAATTAGGTTAAGCGCTATTTTCATCTTATATTTTATGGATATAAAATACAATTAGACATGGAAAGTGCCGAAAGACGAAAAAAATATCATTGGGGAAATATCTGGAACGACTGAATTTAACTCTGCCATTGAAACCACGACAATTGATCACAGTTTTTGAAAAACTTTTTGATCAATACTAGACGGCTCAAATAATGCAATCTCAATTCTAAGGTATAATCGCATGCAATCACATTTGGACAAATCTGTTGCTGTTGATGGTTGAGATTCAGATCAATTTAAAATCATGATAGAAAACAACATGAGCAGTTGCTGATTCTCTTATGACCACATACAAATAGAACTAAATGGAGATGATATGAAATCATAAATTTAAAGTAACTCTAACGTCATTAAAACACTGATTTCACTTTTTTCATGATGCAACAGGCAGTGACACGACCTCATCTTTACTCAGGAGAGAATAGTTGTCAGTCTTAAAGTTCCTTCAAAAAGAAAAAGTATTGTGCAAGTTAGTAAAGTCTTAAACCAACCAAATATCAATCCTGACATAATGGTCAAATTAGACATATCTTATTCGCCTGCATGGAAAAGCAAACATGTCCTCCCCGGTATAACAAGAAAGTTGTTACAAAGCTCATTATGGCCACTTTCCCTTTTATAAAACGGCAGCTGTGTAGCATTTAATTTGGAAGTACCTCCAAGTCCAGCAGCGAAATGGTCTATGCATGAACCCAGTCGAATTAGGTTAATGTATACGTATTCCAGCAACACACAGGTACCATTGGCAGAAGCCGGATAAACTTACTTATCAATGTGAACGAAGCACATGGTAGTATAAAATAGCCGATATGAGTTATTCTAGGGTTTCTGCATTCTGACAAAGGAGTTCATGTACATATGAGAGATCGGAAGAAAATCTGATATAGAGGTTGACGAACAACAGCTGTAGAAACCCAAGAATTCTTCGACAACGACTTAATTGCTGATCCAAACATTATAATTAATATTTTGTAACAATGTCCCCGCCTTATAGATCTAAGAAAATGGACATGAAGACCATCTAGACCTAACTCTAAATAAAGGCACAAAGACAAGGTATAAAACATGAAGGTGGTTTATTATTCCGTTTACATTTTTGGAATTTTCTAACACGAGCGGCTTTGGAACCCGAAGAGAAAACGAAATCGTAGCAAGATTGTTATAATTTAACGAGCCCAACTAATTGATTTGGATTGTTATATTCATTTGATTGAATGATACTACGCGAATGTGATATCAAAATAAATTGCTTTTGATCTTGGTATTAAATCTGGCCTGCTTAGTTGTCGCTTTCTCTTCAGGTACCAAAGTTACATCAACATTGTCTTGCCCATTTTGTTTTTTCTATAAGACTAAATAATAATCATAACTGATTGGATCAATAATTAAGCCGATGTCAATTACATGATTTTCTACAGCTGTTGTTCGTCATCATCTATATCAGACTGTCTTCCGATTTGCCATTCGTACGTGAATTACTTTGGCAGAATGCACAAAACCTTGAATACTTTATATCGGCTGTTTTACACTAAAATGTGGTTCGTTCACAATCCTATCTTACAGTCACTTTTATCTATAGGTAAGTAAGCTTATCCGGCTGGACCTGATACTAGCTGTGTGGATACTGGAATTCGCAGATCCTCTTTAACACACCAACCTCATTCCATTGGGTTCACGCTTAGCCCATTTCGCTCCTGGACTTGGAGGTATTTCCGAATTGAATGCTGCACAGCTGCCACGTTAGTAGGGGCAACAGTGGCCATATTGAATCTTCGTAACTACTTCATTGTTATACCTGATATGGCTTATACCAAAGAGGACGTGTTTCCTTCTCTATAATGACAAATAATAATTGTCTAATGTTGACCATTTTGTCAGGATTGAGATTCGGTTGTATGAAGACTCTTACTTGCACAATTATTTTTCTTTTTCAAGGATCTTTGACTGCCGACTGTTTCTCCTGATTTTAGCTAAGTTCGTGTCACAGCCTATTCCATCATGAAAAAAGCGATAGCAGACTTTTTATCACCCTAGAGTTTCTTTAGATGTAATGATTTCGTAGGATTTCCTTTCAGTTGTACTTGTATGTAGCCTAAAGAGAATCAGTAACTGCTCATGAAGTCCTCTAGCAAGATTTTAAGGATCTGAATCTGATCATTGAATAGATTCAGAATTTACGTTGTAGTTTCTTCCATTACTGCAGTCCATATAAAACTTTCTTTTGCTCCTTCGAATATTGTTTTCATTATTTGAAGCCGTCTATTATTGATCTCCATGTATCTCAACAACTGTGATTGAATTGTCGTGGCTTCAATGGCAGAATTAAAATTAATCGTAGCAGATATTTCCCAAACGCTGTTTCTTGTCTTTCGGCACTCTCAATAATTTATATCCATCATATAAAAGGTAAAAATAGCGCTTAACATTATTTATATACGTACCTAACGCAGATTTCACTTGAAATTTTTCGTCTACACCATTGCGTGTAGAAGGACTCTTTTTTTCTGCCTGTTGGTTTTAAACAGAAGTCAACAAAAACTCGCCTTTATTCACCACAGTCGAATTGATATTCTTGGGCATTAAGATATTATCACACAAGGAAGGTGGCATCAGCTCGACGTGCCGATCAGATGACAAACTGTGTCCCACAAACCCTCAGAAAATTTCGTGCCCTTTATTAGCCCGCCTCTATAATGATATCACTCGGAACTCCGTTCCAAAGCACTTTTTTTTTTTTTTTTTTTTTGGCGAATTGTGAAGATTCCTTGAGTTGTTAAATTCTTGTAATCATCTGATACCGTAGTTGCCACATGGATTCAATCTGCTGAGTATTCTGATGAGCAAATTTTGCAAAGAAAAGATGAGCAGCTGCCTGAAAAAACGGAAGCATTAATTTTATTGCCTACAAATGAAGTTTCTACTTCCCTGTTCAATATATTCTCTTTTGATGAATACCAATATGATTCACACCATCTCTATATACAGCAACCAGGGTTTATCGGTTTGGTAAAGGTCATCGTCTTAATTTTGAAATTTCCTGTTTTCATGCTGCTTCATTTTGTTGTAAATGTTGCATAATGATTTCATCATCCAGACATTGTTTTATAAGATCGCAGATCCTAGATTTTGTAATCTCCACAGAGGGTTGTAAATGTATTTTTAACAAGATACAATGGTCGCCGAACAAAGTCTACAAGTGATTTCTTAAAAGCCTGCCTTACTAAAAATAATACAAAATTTATCACTTTTCTTTTGTTTGTTTATTCATCAGTGAAAGGAGATAATGAAATGAAACTTACCACAATCATAGATAATGTTATTCTACAACAGAAACTATGAACCTGAGAATGTTCAGTGTAGCCATCCATAGAAATAACAGTGTTGCCAGAAAAAACAATTACCCTAAAATCTAAGTTAAGGCAACGAGTAGAGGAACAAACTCAACTGCATTCGGTTACGTATCATATTGTTTTGGTTTCCTGTGAACTACTTTCTAAATAATAGTTGTATTGAGTTTGTAATAAACAAAATAATTTTAACATACAGTTATTAAAACTAAATAATAATGTTAATTAAAAAGTAGTTCACAAGAATCCAAAACAACATGATACGTAATCAAATGCAGTTGAGTTCATTCCTGTACTTGCTGTCTTAACTTAGATTTTAGGGAAATTGTATTTCTGGCAACACTGTAATTTCTATGGATTGCAACACTGAACATTCTTCAGGTTCATATTTTCTGTTGTAGAATAGCATTATCTATGATTGTGGTCACTTGCATTTCATTAACATTTACAACAAAAAGAAGCAGCATGAAAACAACGATATTCAGGAAATTTCAAAATTAAGACGATGAACTTTACCAAACCGGTAAACCCTGGTTGCAGTATATAGAAGTGGTCTGAATCGTATTGGTATTCATCAAAAGGGACTAGATTGAACAGGGAAGTAGAAACTTCATTTAATTAATGCTTCCGTTTTTCCAGGCAGCTGCTCATCTTTTCTTTCCAAAATTTGCTCATCACAATACTCAGCAGATTGAATCCTTGAGGAAACTACGGTATCAGATGATTACAAGAATTTAACAACTCAAGGAATCTTCACAATTCGCCAAAAAAAAAGTGCTTTGGAGCGGAGTTCCGAGTGATATAATTATCGAGGCGTGCTGATGAAGGGCACGAAATTATCTGAGGATTTAACACAACGCCAGACCTTACGTTAGTAAGATTAATCCTTCATTTTCAAATACTGTTACAGTAACAGAAGTTCTACAGGACTTTTGTGGAAACAGTTTGTCATCTGAGCGGCACGTCGAGCTGATGCCACCTTCCTTGAGTGATAATATCTTAATGCCCAAGAATATCAATTCGACTGTGGTGAATAAAGGCTAGTTTTTCTTGACTTCTGTTTAAAACCCACATGCAGAAAAAAAGAGTTCTTCTACACGCAGTGGTGTAGACGAAAAATTTCAAGTGAAATCTGCGATAGGTACGTATATAAATAATGTTAAGCGCTATTTTTACCTTTTATATCATGGATATTAATTACTGAGAGTGCCGAAAGACTAGAAACAGCGTTTGGGAAATATCTGCCACGATTAATTTTAATTCTGAAATTGAAGCCACGACATTTCAATCACAGTTGTTGAGATACATGGAGATCAATAATAGACGGCTTCAAATAATGCAAACAATATTCGAAGGGGCAAAAAATAGTTTTATATGGACAGCAGTAATGGAAGAAACTACAACGTGAATAATGAATCTATTCAATGATCAGATTCAGATCCTTAAGAATCTTGCTAGAGGACTTCATGAGCAGTGACTGATTCTCTTAAGGCTACATACAAGCACAACTGAAAGGAAATCCTACGAAATCATTACATCTAAAGAAACTCTAGGGTGATTAAAAGTCTGCTTTCGTTTTTTTCATGATGGAATAGGCTGTGACACAACCTTAACTAAAATCAGGAGAAACAGTTGGCAGTCAAAGATCCTTGAAAAAGAAAAAGAATTGTGCAAGTTACTCAGAGTCTTCATACAAGCGAATCTCAATCCTGACAAAATGTTCAACATTAGACAATTATTATTTGTCATTATAGAAAAGGAAACACGTCCTCTTTGGTATAAGCCATATCAGGTATAAAAATGAAGTAGTTACGAAGATTCAATATGGCCACTGTTGCCCCTACTAACGCGGCAGCTGTGCAGCATTCAATTCGGAAATACCTCCAAGTCCAGGAGCGAAATGGGCTAAGCGTGGACCCAATGGAATGAGGTTGGTGTGTCAAAGAGGATCTGCGAACTCCAGTATCCACACAGCTAGTATCAGGTCCAGCCAGATAAGCTTACTTACCTATAGATAAAAGTGACTGTAAGATAGGATTGTGAACGAACCACATATTAGTGTAAAAGAGCCGATATAAAGTATTCAAGGTTTTGTGCATTCTGCCAGAGTAATTCATGAACGAATGGCGGATCGGAAGACAGTCTGATATAGATGATGACGAACAACAGCTGTAGAAAATCATGTCATAGACATCGGCTTAATTATTGATCCAATCAGTTATGATTATTATTTAGTCTTATAGAAAAAACAAAATGGACAAGACAATGTTGATGTAACTTTGGTACCTGAAGAGAAAGCGACAACTAAGCAAGCCAGATTTAATACCAAGATCAAAACCAATTTATTTAGATATCACATTCGCGTAGTATCATTCAATTAAATGAATATAACAATCCAAATCAATTAGTTGAGCTCGTTAAATTATAACAATCTTGCTACGATTTCGTTTTCTCTTGGGGTTCCAAAGCCGCTCGTGTTAGAAAATTCCAAAAATGTAAACGGAATAATAAACCACCTTCATGTTTTATACCTTGTCTTTGTGCCTCTATTTAGAGTTAGGTCAGGATGGTTTTCATGTCCATTTTCTTAGATCTATAAGGCGGGGACATTGTTACAAAATATTAATTATAATGTTTGGATCAGCAATTATTTTGTTGTCAAAGAATTCTTGGGTTTCTACAGCTGTTGTTCGTCAACCTCTATATCAGATTTTCTTCCGATCTCTCATATGTACATGAACTCCTTTGTCAGAATGCAAAAACCCTAGAATAAGTTTCACACATATTTAAGTTTCAAACGAAACAACGCAATGGTAGTATATTGTAAGATTTTTACTTTTTAAAAATGAGTCTATAAAGCATCGCGAAAGGGATATTTGGAACTAGAAACAGACAATTGCACATTATCGACATATTTAAAGAATAAAATGAAAAATGGGATTGTCGTAATATGTGAGATATTTACTATTGAAAACCGGGACCAATCTGTAGAACAAAAAACGTGTTTGTAACACTAAGTAAAGTCTCGATATTAACAAACTGGTCCTGAATTATAATTTTTAAAGTTAAAACGGATTTGTCGTACTTTGCCAGTCATTTACATTTTTAATTGGAAATACTTAACGACCACGACAGTCTATTTCATTTGCTTCAGTTTCCAAATTCTGTTTTCCTTATATGTAATAGGCTCATTGTTCGATTGTAAATACCTCAACATTTACGACAATTCAATTATTTTAATTTATTCTAAAATTGTTTGGTAACTAACGTTCATCAATAGTTTAATTTGGCTTCCAATCACTCCCTTCCTCCTATAGAATGGAATCGTTTATCAATTTAAAATGTCACGATCTACAGCTAGGGTCCCATCTCTCTGCTACGCCACTGGTGTCCCCTATTCTGTGTTTTTCTCTTTTTCGTTTCGTTTAGCTATTTGTTTTTTTGCTGTTACGCTTTTATATGAAACCTTTATATTTTATAACTTTTTCTTTTTGTAAGTATCTTTTTCAGGGTGGGGTGAGGGAAAGAGGGAAATGCTTTCTTCTTATATCGGGTTCCACCATTCATCTTGTTTGAACTGCTTAAGTAAGTCAATTTTTAACTTTTGATTTCATCCAGCTCCGTCACAATAATAGAATTGTCATATTACCAATTTGGTTTATTCTCTTATTTGCAGTTTGCCACACTGATATATTTGTGACAAACTTGAGGTTTAGTATTGGCAACCAACCCAACCGCTAAGCTTTATGGGTTGCCTGCTATTGCAGGAAAAGGAGAATTGCTTGTGGTAATGCACTAATGAAGCTGACATATTCAAGAATGAATCGAAATAACGGACTGCCGTAATTTGTCAAATATTTACAATTGCTAAGTTGATCGTTAGTTGCCCACAAATGGTAGAATAAAATGAAAGAAAGAAAATGCCGTTAATTGTCAGATATTTACGATTTAAAAGTGAGTCCATACAGTAGGGCGAAAAGAGTGTTCGGAAGATTGAGAAGTATCATGCTTGGTCCAATATGTCTAAAATTAATACGAAAGAACGTAATTGCCTTAAATTGACAGATAATTATAACTGAAAGGCGAGTCTAAATAGTTTGCGAAGGGTCTTTATCAGATAATTTGAGTCTTGGTGACCGTTGATTTAAGACGTATTTAAGAACAACTGAAAGAAATGTAAAAAACGACAAATCCGTTTTATTTTTTAAAATTAAAATTCAGGACCAGTGTGTTAATATCAAGACTTTACTTGGTGTTCCAAACAAGTCTTTCGTTCTACTGATTGGTGCCGCTTTTGTGTAGTAAATATCACACATATTAGGACAACTCCATTCTTTCATTTTATTCAAAATATGACGTTAATGTACAATTGTCAGGTGCAAGTTATAAACATTCCTTACGCGATGCAAAATATTCTCATTTTTAAAAAGTAAAAAACTCACAACATACAACAATTCCGTGTTTCATTTGAAACTTAAATATAACAGATCCTCACAAGTCTACTCATTTTCCAAAAACTCCTTTTGCCCTACTGTTAGGAAACAATCTTCATTTCAACATACCTCACAATTAACGACAATTCTGTTATTTCATTTTATATTTAAATTTTTCAGTAATTAATATTCAGTAGGAGTCAGCTTAATTTTTGAAACACTCCCTTTGAACTTTTACTTACAAATATATTATAATGCTCGAATATTCAGTTTTTTTACTTCAATCTTATATATCTAACTAACTATCGATCAACAAGAATCTACTTCTTCTTCCAAGCATCCAAGCATATTATTTAGTAATTTTATTTTAGTGGTGAAATGCTTTTCCATTTCCTTTATATCTGGTTGTACAGGAATTGAATCTAATTCAGTTGCGGCTAGCTTGTTATGAATTTAATTTTTTGCACTTAAGCCGTATGCAATAGTAAGGGGGTTTGCTTTTTACTTATGTTATTTATATTGTGATATCAAATTTAATGAAAGACGTGAACTTAGCAGTAGCTTTCATTTGTATTTTTGTTATATTTTTATGCATTCTTACTTCTAAAGATTTGACAGACTTATTTTACAAATAGTTTTATATATGATTAATATTTTTCGAAAGCAAAAGTAAGATTATTTGTTTGAATAAATCGGGGATCTAGCCAGCAGTTTTAAGTGGGAGGGGTCTTTCGTTTTTTTAGGGACGCCAGCTACAATGTATAAAGGAAAAAAATACATATGTCGCAGTTAGTGTTTTTTGAGGACTGGAAAAACGGAAACTTCCTTCCTTTACGTTTCCTTCCGGAAATGTAAAAACATATATTTTACATTATTATTATTATTATTATTATTATTATTATTATTATTATTATTATTATTATTATTATTATTATTATTATTATTACTTTTTCTGCATAAATTTTGTTCAAAGTAGTTTATTATGTTTCATCATGAAATGCTGAACCGGGCCAAACATTATACTTTTGTGTATAACTATTTCAATTTAAGCCCTTGGTCACACAACCTATCTATAAATGTTACCAAGAAACTTATATCGCTTTTTCTCCCAACACCTTCGAACATCGATGAAAGACTCTGGCTGACTACTTAGAAGGTTAAAGGTAATCCCCATCAGCTTCAACGATCCTCTACCAACGTTCTGGGAGACCAAGCATTCCATCGCGGTAGAACTT
The DNA here is from genome assembly GCF_964235325.1 of Thermobia domestica. NCBI lineage: Eukaryota > Metazoa > Arthropoda > Insecta > Zygentoma > Lepismatidae > Thermobia > Thermobia domestica. Next base: position 85,126,084 of record NC_137465.1, on the reverse strand, counting down.
CACGGAGCGTGAAACGAAGAAAGTATCAAGTGAATTTTGTATCTCTACTAAGAATTTGAACTGGCATCCTCTAAGGTACTTTCCAAGGGGTGGAACAAGTGATAATCGTACTGTGCAATGTCCGGGGAGTATAGCCGATGCCACAGTATTTCCCATTCAAGGAGTGGAATGGTGTCAGGGGTCATCCTTACCACGTGGAGCTTAGCGTTATCCTGTAACAAAAGGACCCCTTAGCGATTAAGAACTGCTGGCTCCACATTTTTGAGTTTCCTTGGACACGGCTCAACTGCTGACAGTACACAGTTGCATTGATGCTTCTACCAACTGATAGTTGTTTAAGTTGCACGATGCAGTGAGCACTCCACCCAACACACAATAGAACATTCTTCTGGTGCAATACTGGTTTCGACTTTTTTGGAATAGGTTCATGGATGCTAACCAATTATGACGGTACCGTGGAACTTCGTACAGGTTTCACTACTCATCACATGTCAACACCCTGTCCAGAAAAGGCTCCTTTCTCAGACGAGATAGCATAGGAGCACAGGTATCCGTTCGCGTTGTCTTCTTGCCCGGAGTTTAATAATGTCGGATCCATCGATGCAACTTGTAGCCTTTCCACAGCTGATGGAAGTGCTGCCTAATGATTTCTTAACTCATATTGAATTGTAGTCTCAGTTCCTCACACGTCTGGCACTGTTAGCCTAAATTGCTGCTTGAAGATCTTAATTTTGTACATGTATTGGTCTTCCGGCAAGTGATACGTCTTTGAGTGTTTCGTCAGCGTCCTTAAACTTGCTAAACTATCACTGCACTATCAGCGTAGTCACAACACCCTCACAAGAGGCCTGACATATCTTCTACTTCACTGCAACGTCGTTTGATCCCAGTTTGAATTCGTACAACATAAACGCCCTTATGATTCTGTGGAGGTCCCACATTCGCTCTCTCCTTACGCAAGTTCACGGAATAAGTGAACTGTCACAACCACTTAGTACTGTACATCAACAACTAACCTTCGGCTTATCTCCATTCGCATTCAACTCACGCTGTGAGAGCCGATGGATCACGTACCTCCACAGAAAGGGGCAGAACAGTCTTGGCTACTTTTATACATAAGACTGACATTTGGAACTGTACTTAATTTCTCTTAGATTTCCTGACCAAAATATTTTTTTTATTATTCGTCAGTAAGTAATAAAATTACTTCATTAACATCAATATATCCTGTTACACATCTGAACTGGAACTCTGAATAAAAACGTTATTTTCCCGTATATTTTCCACCTGTTGAAAAAATTTATAAAACAATAGTTACTTATAAAAAATATATATAATATGGTTACTAATTAGTTTAGTGCCGGTTTTCAATCCTAGTATTTGAAGTACCTTGTTAACTGAAAAAAATAAATCGCAGTAAATTTAAGATTTCTGTTCAAGAACCCAAGTCCAAAAAGTAAGAGTGTAAAGGAGATAGCCTCACAAGGTTTTCTCGCCATCGGATTTTCTTCAAACCTGCACATACTAGACCGAAAATAAGTAAACACTTTTTTTTCTTTCGCGAAATAAGTGTAGGGCAAAGTGCCCCTTCTAAAAAAGATCCTCCCTGTTTAATAGTGAAAGTCTGCAAATGGAAAGATGACTTCAATATTAGAAATACGTATTTTATGGTTGTTGCGAGAAAAGAGTCCCCTTCGAAATAAGAAAGGACACAATCCTTAGGAACATGAAACCGTGATATGCAGCCATTTTGGATGAGTGGGTAACGCAAATTTGAATTTATGTGGAATTGCTTATTACCGTGATATGTTGTAGATATTAAGACCCTAAAGAAAAGTGTTCTGAATTTCAATCAAAATGAGAGAAACTTTGATATAATGTAGAGATTGTCATTTTGAGAAACAATCGGAATGGAACCAACCACAAATCACTAACCGTTTGGTCACTACAGGGCTTCTTTCTTTTAAAACAGCTGAGTATAACGATGTTATGGGTTTCAGTAAGATTGAGTAGCACATAAATATGTTGAAGATCTCATAATGAGAAAAAGTCTTAATGGGAACCATTATCGAATTACTACTTTTTGGCCACTACAGGCTCAGATTTTCTTAAAACAGCCGAGTATAATGACATTTTTTTTTTATTTCAGTGTAACTGAATGAAATTGTTATGTTGTAAGTCGTGATCCTGAGAAAAAATGTATAGAACATTCCAGGATTTCCTTTCTCTCGCAAAAGGAGCGTGTGAATTTTTTCTACAGGTATGCTTAAATAATATTCGCCGCCACTCTCCCCACCCCTTTTTCGAGTTGTGTGATAGTACGTTTGATGATTTTATACAAGTCTACTAAAATTCCAGGTATCCTTATCTTCTTCTATTTTAAAACTAGGCCCCGTTGTTGCCAAATGGTGACTGATTGTGTTTGTGTCCATTAAGGCATTTTCTCATGATCACAATGTCTAGAACGTATGTCGATTTCAAGCAATTCCATCGACATGCAGAATACTTTTACCTTCTGTTGTTTTTTTAAGTAGCCCTGTAGTGGCCAAACAGTCATTCCTTGGTGTGCATGTTGAGATTTTATTCTGGATCACAATATCTACAACATATCAAAGTTTCAAGCAGTTTCACCACATCCACAATATTGTTACCATCATTTCTTTTTATTAATTGGTCCTATAGTGGCCAAACCGTAATTGCTTGATGGGTGTGTATTTTGAGACTCTTATCACGATCTGAATATCAACAACATAAGGATTCAAGCAATTCCCCGAAATCCAGAATAAAGTTTCCTTCCGATGCTTTAAATAAAGTGGCCTTGTTGTGACCAACGGAGAGTGATTGGTGGCTGTGCTCTTTAGACATTTTCTCTGGGTCACAAGAATTGCAACATATCAGAGATTCAGTCATTTTTACCGAAATCCACAATATCAAGATTGTTTGCTGCTTTTAAAAAGGTAGACCAGAACTGGCCAAACGATCAGTAATTTTTAGTTATAACCGTTAAGAAATTTCTTCAGAATCACAGTATCTACAGCATATCACCGAATTTATTCATTATAACCTAAGTCCAGAATGTCGTTATCAACATTGGTTTTCAAGAAAGTGGCCCTGTAGTGGCCAAACGGTCAGTGATTTGTGCTTGTGCCCATTGAGACTTTTTCCCAGAATATTCATATCTACAAGATATCACGGTTTCAAACAGTTCCAGGAAAATCCGATTTCCGTAAGGCTTGTGCGGTGTCCTTTGTCATTTCGAATTGGGCGTTGGCCCTATAACCTTTTTTTCGCAAAACCGATAAAACCGGTATTCCTTACTTTGAAGTCATCTTTGCTTGGGCAGAGTTTAGTTTCTTTAAAGTGGCCCTTTTAATCAAGGGGACCATTTTTTTAAAAGGGGTCTTTTGCCCTTTGAACCTATTTCCCGAAAGAAGCAAAAAATACGTGTCGATTTATTTTCGGTCTTGTATATATTGTGCCAAGTTTGGAGGAAATCTGCCGAAGAAAATTATTATATATATATAAACTTTAAAGTTGATCTGGCTGGCCCCTTTGGCCCCCCGTGGCTACACCCCTGGGTGAAATAAAAAACAAGTCAAGCCGTCCTCAGTGTCATGGCATCAAAGCAGGTGGTTCCTCACACCCTTTTTATGCTAGTCACTTTGACCAAGGTGGATGAAACAAGGATCTGCAGTGTGTCAAGAATACAAACATCTAGAACCGGTTTTCTTTTATCTCCATTAAATTAATAATAGTAAATACCAACTTCCACTTGCAGAATCCAAATATTCCGCGTGAGTCATTGAATGCTTTATCATTGTAATTGAATCTGGAATACCAACACAATATCATTGGTAAATCGTTACTTGTTCTTAGTGCATCAACTCCTAACTTCGATGATTCATAAGTGTAGGTGCTACAAGTATAATATCATTGCGATCAGGATGAACTTTCCAACACTTCAAGGACTAATGAAAAAAATGTGCCATTCGTTAGTGCACCATTAGGACTTGTAGAAGGAAATAAGAGTTTTGACATTTCTGAAGTAGTCCAACCGAAAAAAAATGAATAAATCCCAAAATATTGTAACACTACCAAATGTTTTCAGTGCGATTAAAAAACTAACGATACACTTACGATTGCCGTTAACCCATGTAACCTATCTATGTGTTAGTATAAAAATTTGATATTTCTGAAGTCGGACCATCCACCGAATATCTTGAAGATTTCAACAATAGGATAGTACTAACTTTAGTTTTTAGTGCGTTTTAGTGAACTTCTAATGCACTAATGATTTTATATGTTTCGTGAAAATCTGACTGCATAAACACGGGTGACGAGGAAACATCATATATTGAAAGCCCCACCACAAATCTTCAATTACTAGTAAACTCTGATAGTACCAACGTTAGCTTTAAGTGCACTAACGTGCACTTTCCATTGACGACGATTGATGTAATTTGAGAGGTGAGGGGCCAACATCAAACACGTAAGTTGATGGTTTGTTCATGGGAGATTGCGTAAGTTGAAGGCCAATTTTCTCGGAATACTGAGAGGTCACAAATTTTTTAAAAAAAGTCGTGGAAAAGTGTACAACATACATACATTATTTTTCTCAATTAGGTCATCGATATGAAGATCCCGCTCTCAAAGTTGAAGGTTGAGTTCGAAATTTTGACGGTAATTTTTTTCGAAACACAAAAGAGTACAAAATAATTTTAAAGGTGCAGAAAATTATATGATATTCGCATATAATTTTTAGGTATCTAAATTTCGGATCTGGTGATTCCGCAGTCGAATGTCAAGTTTGTGAGCGGAATATTAACCGCAAATTTATATAACAAATGAGTGTACAAATGTGTTTTAAAGACCTTTGTACTAAATAATGAAAATGTTTAATATGTGATTTGCCGATTCCGGATTCCAAGTTGACGGACCGTTATTAAACGTTTAAAATAGGGTTGATATATTTAATTCCATTATATACGACACGCATTTTTTACTTTCAAAGATTTTGCATAATTATTATTCTCACCAGGCAAAGAGCAACATTTCAGCCTAAGTGTATATATTTAATTTTTTCCGTTTTATTATAATAACTTGTTTCACTGTTTGAAAAGAGTGTTCGAAAGCTCCTTTGTGATCGTTGGTAATCAGACACTTAGTGATCGTTGAATCGATGGAAAAAGGAAATATTTTTACTGAGATATTTACAATTAAAATTGTATCGACCTGTTAGAACGAGTGGAGGGTTTGGAAGATTAAGGAATCTCTTCATTTTCCTTAGTTTTTGTCATATACAACTGTAAAATAGGACAGAAGGTTTATACATTGTCAGATAATTACATTTAAAAAGGGTTTATTTAGCACGGCGAAAATACTGTTTTGGAGATAAAACAAATTCTTGGTAATCGTTGGTTAATTAAATTTATATCAATCTAATGAGAGAACGGAATTGTCGTTAATTGTCATATACAATTAGTAAGTGCTCCATTCAGTAAAGCTAAAGGACTATTTTTGGTCGTTTGTTACTAACGTATTTAAAAAAAATGAATAAAGGTTACATTACTACTGTGATTTTTCAGATGATTAGAATTGAAAAGCAGTTAAATTATATAGAGCCAAAGGAGTGTTAGGAACCTGAAAAATTACACCTGCTGATTGTTAGTTGCACATTTAGAAATAAAATGAAAGAACGGTTTTGTAAAATGTCTGATATTTACAATAGAAAAGTGTGCCAACCAGTACGCCGAAAAGAGATATAGAAAACGAAGCAGACTTTTGCTGATTTTTAGTTACTAACATACTTGTGAATTTAATGAAATAACGGAATTTACGAAAATTGTCAGATATTACCAATCGAGAAGTTAGTAAACCCAGCATGGCGAAAGATTATTTGGAAGCTCAAGCAGATACTTGCCGTCGTCTCTAAATGAAATATTTAATAAAAACTTGAAACAACAGAATTTTCTTATCTTGTAAGATATTTATATCGGGAAAGTGACGCAGAGATTTTCAAAGATGTAACAGATTCTTGCTGATTGTTAATTACTGAAATGCGTAAATTTAAAATGAAAGAACTGAAATATCTTACATTGTCAGATTTTTACATTTTAAGATTTAGTGATTTAGCGCGGCGTCTGGAGTGTTGGAACTTGAAGCAGAATTTGGAGATCCTTAGATGAAGACAGATTTAAGAATGAAATTAGTGAATGGGATTATGGTATTGTCAGACAATTAAATTTTAAAAGAGAGTCTATTCAATACGGTGAGAGGAATGATTGAAAGCTCAAGCAGAATCTTAGTGAGCGTTAGTTTCCGACATATATAAGATTGTAATGAAATAAAGAAATTGTCGTAAAGTGAAAGATATATAAATTGAAATTGCGCCTAAGCAATAAAGCGGAAGATTTGTTTGGAAGATCAAGGAGACTTCTTCTCTTTATTGAAGATTTAATAAAATAACAGAATTTTGTAATTTATGAGACATTATCAATTGAAGAGCGATTTTAATATATACAGCGAAAAGTACTAAAAAGCTTATTAAATTAGACCGTTCATGATTGTTGGTTACTGATCTATTTAGGAATAAAATGCAAAAACAAAATTGTCGTGAAATGTCAAATATTTGCAATTGAAAGCTCACTCCTTTGAGTAGGAAGAAAAGTGGTTAGAAGACGAAGCAGAAACTTGTAATCTCTAGTTCGTGACGTATTTGTGAGTAAAATAAAGATTCGGAATTCTAGTAAATTCTCAGATATTAACAATTGAAAAGTGAGTCAATCGAGTAGGCCGATAGATAGTTTAGAAGTTCAAATACACTCTTGGTAATCTTTGGATGAACACATATTTTTAGAATAAAATCAAGAACAGAATAGTCGTAAATTGTGATATTTAAAAAAGAAAAATGAGTTTATTGACTAGGGCGAAATGGGTGTCTGGAAGCTGTCTACTCATGCTAATGAGTAATGAAAAATGAAATGAAATGAAATTTTAGAATTTTATGTCCTAGGCTTATTCCGTTTAGGCTAAAGAAGACAGTGATGATGATTAATGAACGGAATGGAGGAATGAAGGAAGTGAGAGGAAACGGAAGAACCCCGAGAAAACCCATGGAGATGGTTTGTCCACCACAAAGTTCACTTGGCGGGAGCACGGTTTGAACCCGAAATCCGTATCGCTAGAGATGAATACTCTACCACTGAGCCAGCGGAGCCCCTGCTTAGCGGTTGTATCTGTCATATTTAAGATTGAAATGAAACAACGGAATTGTCGAAAATTTTCAGGTATAAACAAAATATGTCGTTCTATTCAGTACAGCAAAAAAAAAAAAAAAAAAAAGTCGGACGACGAAAACAACTATCATTATCGTTGCTAAGTGCCATCTTTAAGTATAAAGTTAAAAAACGGAATTTTCGATTATTGGCTCCTAAGTACAAATCTATTCATTACCTCAAGAGGAATGAATTTTTATGAGAAAGCTAACTCTTGATCATCTGTTTTAGAATAAAATGAAATAATTGAATCTTCCTAAATTGGCAGATAGTTACTATTGAATAGCGCGTTCATTCAATTGGACGAGAGGGAATGTTTGGAAAGTGAGGTGTACTCTTGCTAAGCGGTAGCTGCTGCCATATTTAAGAATGAACTGAAATTCCGCAATTGCCCTCAATTTTTAGATATTTTCAATTGAAATCGGGTATATAAAGTGGGGCGAAATGTGTGTTTGTATAATCAAGCCGACTCTTGCCGATCGTTTTTAAGGACTTGTTTAGGAATAAAATGAAAGAACGGAATTTTCATATTCAGATATTTACAATTCAAAAGTGAATCTATTCAGTTAAATGAAAGGAGTGTCTGGAAGATTAAGCGTACTCTTGTTGATTTTTAGTTACTGACATATTTTTAAATGATAGAAAGATTATTCCAAAAGAATCACAAATTTCGAACTGAAATGTGATCCGTTCAATAGAATGAAAGGAGTGTACGAAAAACGAATTTACCTCTTAATTAACATTAGCAACTGACATGTTTAAAAAAAAATGAAAGAACGCAATGTTGTACTTTGTTCCTCAACGCAATATAGTGAATAAACTGCAGAATAAAGTGAACAATGCAATTTACGTATATTGCTAGATATCTTAAGATCTAGTCTATTCATTGTCTCCACAAGAATGTTTGGCAGCTAATCGTTGGTTGAAAATATTTAAAAAATTGGAAATAAGAAAAAGAAACAATTGTTAATAAAGTACCAAATATTTTACACGAAAAGTGAGTCCATTCACTAACCCATTTGTGCCCAGAATTCCCCAGTGGTATTTTGAAAAGTTTCTTTTCGCCTATTTGGTCTTAATAGTACTCTAAAATAGAAATTAGAATCTTTTTGAAAAATATTTATTTTTTCTTGTTTTTTAGGCCGGCAACTTAAGTCGCCAAATGGCACATACATATTCAAAAAAGGGAAAAATTTGGAAAGTTACAAATTTGAGGGAGAAAATACACTGCGAAAACATAACTATTAAAATCAAGTTAATCCTTCCTTTACAGACCTTCAATCCTTCCTTCTGGAGTCTTTGAAATCAATCCAGTCGAGTCTTTCTTCTCAAAACACATTATACCAAAAACAATGCTAACCTTACGTCAATATATCATACAAAGAAAATGCAACGATGCTATGACGAAACAGACTCCAAAGTAACTTCGTGGTTAAAACCTGCAACGTCAATCCATGAATTTCTGCGCTATAACGAAAAATTGCCGTGGCAACTTAAGTTGCCAAGGGGCAGTAATGGGTTAAGGCGAAAGGGGTGTCTGGAAGGTGAAGCAAAATCGAGATTATAATTATCATATATATGAATAAACAGTAATAACAATATTGCCGTACTGAATAGACCCGCTTTTAAGTTGTATATATATGTTACTATTTACGACAATTGCGTACTTTTATTTTATTTGCTTACCTGTCGAATGCAGGCGACCATCATGAGTCTACTTGATCTCTCAAACACACCTCCACATACTGTATCGACTCGCTTTTCATTCGAAATATTGAAAGTTTACAACTATTCTGTTTTTTCATTTTATTCTTATGTACGTTGCAAATTAAAGATCAGCAAGAGTGTGCTTCATCTTCCATTCAAAGCTCTATTATTACTGAATGGGCCTAATTACCAAACGTAAATATCCAACACATTTTGTCAATATCGTTAATTTATATTTTCTTAAACATGTACCAACTACCGATTAGGAAGTGTTTAGTATAAAAACACTCGATTCGCCGTAATAAATATACTCGTTTTCAATTGTGATTATCTGCCAATTTACATAGACAGCATTATCTAATTTATTCTAATATAATTGCGTAACTAACGATCATCGAGAAAGTACTAACGATGAGCACGATTCTCCTTCACACCAAAAACACCTTCCGCCCTGCTGAGTTTATTAGCTTTTCAATTGTAAATATCTAAATTTTGAGAAGTCCATTTTTTAGGTTTTACTTAAAAATCGTTCAGTAACTAACGAACATCAATACTGTTCTTTATACTCCAAAATACAACGGCGCGCAATTAGCCCCACCTCGAGATAAACTAAAATTATCATAATGTAAATCCTCTGATCGTCGTTTAATCAGGTATGATAATAATTTTTAACGTTTGATCAGTGTTACTGATATAAATATAAGTCCTTTGTAGCGGGGCTACACGGTGGCCCTGGATTCGAAATTTCTCGGCGCTAATCGTCGTTTGATCATGTTTGATCAACAATTCTCAACGTTTGATCAACTATACTAACAGAGATATAACGGTTAAAATACAGGGTGACCAGCCCCACTTTTCCTCCAATCCGATTATTTCTTATTTAAATAGTTTGATAATCGTTTGATCATGTATGATCAACAATTTTCAACCTTTGATCAGCGTTACTATAATAAAAAATGTAAGCTATTTTCAGTAGGGGGTAACTACACGCTGGTCCCTGCTTCACCTCCGATTCGAAATTTTTCGATGCCAATCGTTAGATCAACCATACTAATAAAGGTATAAACGTTAAAATAAGGGGCCAACCCCAACTTCACCTCCGATACGATCTTTTCTAATGTTAATAGTTTGATCATTGTTTGATCAGGAATGATCAACAATTTCTAACGTTTGATCATCGTCAGTAACATAAATATAAGCTTTTTCTAGTAGGGTGGGCTAACTGCACGCTGGCCCCCCTTTACCTCCACTTTGAAATTTTTGACGCCAATATTTGATCATCTTTGGATCAGGTTTGATAAACAATTTTTATCCTTTTCTAAACTTTACTAACTGAGATATAAGGGTTATGAAATGGGGACCCAGAGACCCTTTACCTCTGATTCGAATTTTTCTTTAGAAGCGTTTGATCTGGTATGAGCAACTATTTTTAACAGAAAGCGTTACTAACATTTTTTTTTTAATAGTGAGTTAACTGTATACTAGGCGGCCTCACCTACGTATCATCAACATTACTAATTAAATAAAGCTATTTGGTCTAGGAATTAATTCGTGCGGATGGACAAGAGATGGCGCAACGAACGAAGCGTCCCACAGTTCCGTGTATCCACACATGTGTTGCAAACCCCTGTCATCGCGTATCGTTCGTAGTATAGGGCAGTGGATTAAAGCGTCAAACACACCAGTTTGTAGTTAAGTGAACATGGCGCAATTTGTGCCTGATAAAGTGTTTTTGCGGGGTGTCCTGCTGCATTACTTTAACATGCAGAAATATGCGACTGAAAGTCATCGTATTTTGGTGGAAGTGTATGGTGACCATGCTCTAGCTGAGCGAACGTGTCAGAAGTGGTTTGCACGATTTAGAAGTGGTGATTTCGGCTTGGCAGGCCAAGAAAGAGCTGGAAAGCCAAAAAAATTTCAAGACGAAGAATTGACAGCATTGCTCGAGCAGGATTCGTGTCAAACGCAAGAGGTGCCTTCCATTTCAATTCAGGCAGAGCATGTACCATCACCATCTCAGATATTGTTGAAACTTTTTTTATAGCAACTAGACATGTTTTTAAGAGACCCATATTTTTTTGTTTTGTCGAAAAAAATTTTCCCGCCAAGTAATGGGCTATCAAAGACGGGGAGTACAACTTATGAATTCTAGAAGACATGGAAAATGGTCAACTTCGGAGCCTCACCATTCGGCTATGGAGACAGGTAGAGTTATAATTCTTGTTGTGGTATGTACATAGGGATATAAATAAACTATATTTTATTATAGTTTGGTTTGCGCATGCGTATATTTTTGTACATAAATTAACAAATGAACGTCAATTTATCTGAAAAGTCGAAGTTTGCGAATTTTTTTCGAGCACTTCCGGTTCGAATTTTAAAATTCTGTTTTCACGGTTGGTAAGTCCTGGTTATCCTCTTTCCGAAAAAATTTTTGTGTCGCTTCTGTGTGCAACCGTTTTGTCGCAAAAAATTCGAGAAATTGTAAAATTTTCAAAAATCGCCATTTTTGGGCGCCATTTTCTCGAAAACACCATCTTTTAAAATTCTGAAATTTTGTCAGATGGTTCAACTTTATATGAGTAATAAACACACCAAATACCATTTTCGACCAATGCTTCATGAATTAACTGCAGCCTTTTAAAGTTAGAGAAGTTTCGTTAACTTTGATGTCACAGTTAGCAACACTGGGAACAATAAAAGTGCAATGATTTGATGATGTTTGTGGTTCACATTCATTAAATGAAGAATAAAAGGTTTTCTTGACTGTTTTTGTCATTATTTTGATCAAGAAGGCTCTCTGAAATAGTAAAATGAGCCTTCCCCTACTCCTTCGTTTTCTTAAACCGAAATAGTCTGAGGTGGAAATTACGATTACGAAACACACAAATTTTAAGTTTACTTGAAATGGCCAATTCTGATGATCTACAAAAAGCCTGAACTATTACCTCAATGATGATTTGAAATGCTCCAGATAAAGTCTCAATTAAGTGCGATGTCGTTACAGTGATCGAAAAAGGACAAAAAGTTAAAAAAAAAAAAAAATCGAAACGTTTTCTTACGCGTTCTAAAGAAATTTACTGACAATTTAAACAAAACAATCCCAACATAAGAATGGGTCACTCGGAATTTTACAGTATTCGACTAAAGTGGGTCAGTCCGCAACCTGCGAGGGAAGTGTGTGTGTGTATTGTGCAAATTTTAAGTTAGCTGCTACTGCGTTGCTACAAATCAAAGGTGCAGCCTGTATTGAAGCTGTCATGAGTGACCTATTTCCTTTAGTAGTATGATCCGTGGAAAATGACAACTGTCTTCTTCAATAATGTGGTGAATGTCCTGGAGTGGAAGGAATAAGTGTGGAGTCTTTAATTATTGATCCTGATGAAAATGAAAGTGTTACGTATGCTATATGGGAAAACAATAATCTCGTTAAAAAAAACTGTCACTTTCTGTTTTCATATCGTACATTGCTTGTTTAACTGTAAGAATTCTAATTCATGACTACACCAAGAATTAATTGCTACCGAAAAGCACCGTATAAAATTTCAAGATACAAATTCTATTTTACTTCATGTGGACTTCGCTGAAAACTTGACTGTTATTCTGCAAAGTGAAATTCAGAGTTATCACCGGAATATGATACAACTGACAGTTTTGTTGTAATAAACGACGATAAAACACACGATTCGGCTCATGTACTCATAGCCATATACAAGATTCCAAAAATACTCGAAGAAAAGTGAAAATATACTTTATAGAAAAAGGTTTGAATACGAGAAAATAAGTGTCTACAATTTCCCAAACCGTATCAGTGATTTCTGATGGCGCTGCATCCCACTTTAAAAATCGATTTAAGATGTTCGAGATGCACACAGGTCCAATAAAGCAGTGGTTTTGCAGTGAAACCGGCCATGGTCTCTGCGACGGTACTGAGGGAGGGGGGTGTAAAGAATGTTGCAACGCGGCATAACCTTAGGCAAATGCAGATACACAGTATTAAAACCGCAGAAGAAAAAAAAATGAAATGAAATCTTTAAGTTTTACGTCCCACGATTATGCCGGTTAGGCTAAAGGAGACTGTGATTATGAGAAATGAATGAAATGCAGAAAGTGGGAGGAAACGGGATAACCCCGAGAAAACCCACGAGCACGGTGTTTGTCCACCACAAAGCCCACACGGCGCGATCGGATCGAACCAGGGACCCCAAGCACCGGAGGTGAACGCTCTACCACTGAGCCACCGCGCTCCCACTAAAACCGCAGATGAATTCGTGAGTATAGTGCAAGTACAAACTACGGGTATTACTCTGGTTTTGTTGCCTGGAACTGAATTCGACGTCTTCCGGAAGAAAAAAAAGGGAAAGTATGCGACCGGTAACTGGTATTCAACGAAGTCATCTTTGGCTTTCGGAAAATGGCAAAGTTATTATTGCAGTAACGGTAACGGGTCACCATGAACTAACTTCATGCTTCCCCCAAAATCGAACTTCTGCAATTCACAGTGTAGATTTAAGAAATCTGCAAAAAGGAACTTTCGTTACATACATATATGTATGATAACCAGTGGTGCGTAGCAGAAATATTATGAATAAATCATGAATTACGTGAAGTTGAAGTGCTGTTTATGCTTCCACATGGACGTTCAGCATTTGTGACTATAGACAATGTGCTACGCAGGGGCGGATCCAGGACGGACTTCTAGCAGGAAAGAGGGGGGGGGTATACTGCTACTTAGAGCTACGAGCTCCAAACTTTGAGATCGGTTTTATTTATATATAAAATAAAAAAGTTTCTTCCCCCTAGACCCACTCCTGGACAAATTGTGAGTGAGCCAACATCTATTGGAGCACCTGCACGGTTACATGATATTAGACACCAATCAAGCAAATGATTGGTCCATGTAAAAAATAAAAAAAATAAAAAAAATCAGTGAAATTTTGATTCCGAAGACCATTTTAAGTAAGTGAACTTGAAATTTGTGCGTTTCGTAATCGTAATTTCCACCTCAGACTATTACGGTTTAAGAAAACGAAGGAGTAGGGGGAGGCTCATTTTACTATTTCAGAGAGCCTTCTTGATCAAAATAATGACAAAAACAGTCAAGAAAACCTTTTATTCTTCATTTAATGAATGTGAACCACAAACATCATCAAATCATTGCACTTTTATTGTTCCCAGTGTTGCTAACTGTGACATCAAAGTTAACGAAACTTCTCTAACTTTAAAAGGCTGCAGTTAATTCATGAAGCATTGGTCGAAAATGGTATTTGGTGTGTTTATTACTCATATAAAGTTGAACCATCTGACAAAATTTCAGAATTTTAAAAGATGGTGTTTTCGAGAAAATGGCGCCCAAAAATGGCGATTTTTGAAAATTTTACAATTTCTCGAATTTTTTTGCGACAAAACGGTTGCACACAGAAGCGACACAAATTTTTTTTCGGAAAGAGGATAACCAGGACTTACCAACCGTGAAAACAGAATTTTAAAATTCGAACCGGAAGTGCTCGAAAAAAATTCGCAAACTTCGACTTTTCAGATAAATTGACGTTCATTTGTTAATTTATGTACAAAAATATGCGCATGCGCAAACCAAACTATAATAAAATATAGTTTATTTATATCCCTATTTACATACCACAACAAGAATTATAACTCTACCTGTGTCCATAGCCGAATGGTGAGGCTCCGAAGTTGACCATTTTCCATGTCTTCTAGAATTCATAAATTGTACTCCCCGTCTTTGATGGCCCATTACTTGGCGGGAAATTTTTTTTCGACAAAACAAAAAAATATGGGTCTCTTAAAAACATGTCTAGTTGCTATAAAAAAAAGTTTCAACAATATCTGAGATGGTGATGGTACAATTTTATATTTTTTTGCCTGAGTTGAAATGGAAGGCACCAGGAACAACTTGTAGCAGCATTAGGCGTTGATCAAACAACAGTCTCCAAACGCTTGAAAGCCATGGGAATGATTCAAAAGATGTCACATTGGGTTCCACATGAATTGAAAGACAGAGACGTTGAAAGACGAAAAACCATTTGCGAATTGCTGCTTCAACGACAGAGCAGAAAGAGGTTTCTGCATCGAATTATTACGGGTGATGAGAAGTGGATCCATTACGAGAACCCTAAACGAAAAAAGTGTGGTGTACTATGAGCTCATGCAACCGCGTGAAACTATGAATGGAGAGCGTTATCAACGACAATTAATGCGTTTGAAGCAAGCTCTGGCCAGAACACGACCTGAATGGGAGAACAGACATGATAAACTTTTTGTTCAACATGATAACGCTCGCCCACATGTCGCAAAACCGGTGCAAACCTATTTAGAAAATGTCAGTTGGGAAGTTTTACCCCACCCGCCGTATTCACCAGACGTTGCTCTTTTGGACTACTACTTGTTCGATTGCATGAACAACGATTTGATTGGACAGCAGTTTACTTCTTCAGAAGATATCGAAACATGGGTCTCTGAATGGATCGCTTCCAAGGATGAGGACTTCTTTCGCCACGGAATCCGTACTTTGCCTGACAGATGGGCGAAAGTGGTGGCTAGCGATGGACAATATTTTTCTTAAGGTATTTATGTATTTTGTGTTTGTACTACAGCTTCAATGTGTGCGTACCAACCGCACGAATTAATTCCTAGACCAAATATAAATGTATGGGGAAGAATATAGCGTGTATGGGGAGTAAGTACACGCTAGCTCCAAATTATGTCAGTTTCGAAATTTTTTGATTCCAATACTTTGATCATCGTTTGATCAAATTTGAACAACAATTTTTTAAACTTTGAGGAATTTTACTATCAGAGAAAGAAGCGTTATAAAAAATGGGTCCCCACGCCCATCCCTTGCATTTCCGATATAATGTTTGCTTATATCTGTTGCTTTTTCTACGTTTATTTATGTTTGCACAATTGCCAACTTTTGATTAAGTTTATTGCAGAGATTTGTAACACTTCTAGAAATAATTATTAAGTGTATTTTAGTACATTTCAAACAGTGAAACATGAATGTACGGCAAGAGTGAACGGCAAAAACTAAATAAATACACTTTGGCCGAAATGGGCTTTGCAATGGTAATGCAATATTTATGCAAAATCTTTGAAAGTAAAGAATGCGTGTCGTATATAATGGACTTAAATGTATCAACACTATATTAAACGTTTAATAACGGTCCGTCAGCTTGGAGTCCGGAATCGGCAAATCACATATTAATCATTTTCATTATGTAGTACAAAGTTTATACGTCTTTTGAACACATTGTACACTCACTTCTTTCTAGAAATTTGCGATTAAAATTCCGCACACAAACTTGGCGTTCGACTGCGGAATCACCAGATCCGAGATTTAGGTAGCTAAAAGTAATATGCGAATATCGTACAAATTTCTATACACTGTATTTTAAAAAATTGGCCTTAAAAGTATGGTGTCTGTGTGTAAGCAAAACATCAACTTGGAGTGCCGATTAGCAATATCAGACATATAATTAGTGGTTATGATTCAATGTCCCGTAGAATGTTGTACACCCTTCGGAGAATATTATACACCATTCAAATAATTTCGTACCTCTTCCGATTCGAGAAAATTGCATCGCCAAATAAAATTGCATCGTTAGTGCACGTTAGTCAGTAACAAACGAGCGGGGAGAGTTTGCTTAAATATCCAAGCACTCCAGACAATTTCGTTCTTTCCCTTTTCCTTATAAGTCAGTAACTGAAGTTACTGAGAGTTTATTTTATCAACCTAACAATTCTTTTGCCCGACTGAATACAACAAATAATCAATTGTTTTTATCAATGAATTTGCTATAATTCTGTTATTTCATTTTATTCTTAATTATATCTGCAACTACCGATTAGCTAGACTTTACTTTCCAAACACTTCTTTCGCCATACTGAGTAGACCAGTTTTGAATTGTAAATGTGTGGCATAATACGACAATTCGGTTTCTTTTTATTTTATTCTTTAATAAGTCTTGAAGTAATGATCAACAACAGTCTGGTAGGTTGCCAAACACTCCTTTCAGAATACAGAATTGACGCGATTTCAATTGTGAATATATGTCAATTACCGACTATTAACGTTATTTCTTTTTATTATTACATATATCGGAAACAAGCAATCAGCCTGAGTACCTCAGGTTCTAAGCAACCTTTTTACGTTACTGTATAGACTCCTTTTAATTTGCAATGCTTTTATCATGCATGAGTCTGCTTAATCTTTCAAACGCACGTTTCCCGTTTGGGATTGGAATAACTATTCAATTCTTAATAACGGCTTTTTAAGACGATTTTTTTTTTATTTCTTTCTAAACTATGTCGACAATTACCGATCAGCAAAAGTATACCTCAGTTTTAAAAGTCTTCTTTCTCTGTCTTCTATTTAACAGACAGATTCCAATTGTAAATATCTGAAAAATTACAATTCCGTTATTTCATTTTGTTATTAAATATGTTAGAAACTAACGATCTAGAACCTTCTTCATTTTCCAGCCTCTCTTTGACGTTACTCAATAGTCTCACATGCCAATCGTAAATATGTCAAACTTTTTCAATTCCATTCATTGATTTTATCTCTTATATGTGTTACTAACAACCACCAACACTAGTTTCGACGTGAATTTACTCACTTTTCAATTCTAAGTTTTGACTATTTTCATTTCTAGCGTCATTCTGATGTATTAGTATGTATTAGTATGTATTAGTTCATTTTAATCTAAATAAGTTCCGTTACTAATGATTATCAAGAGCCAGGTTTAAGATCAGAACACACCTTTCGCCCTTCTCTATGGACTAACATTTCACCTATTATATCTTTTAATTTACGTGTTTCTTTTTCTCATTTTACTTAGATATGTCAACAACTAACGATAATCAAGAATAAACTTTATATACGAAAACATAATTTTCACTTACCGAATACATACGTTTCTATTGTAAATGACAGATAATATACGACAATAACGTTCTTTAATTACCGTGATTTCATGTTATTCTTAAATATGTTGGCAAAAACGATCACCTTGTATAAATATTATACAATCTACAATAATTCCGTTCTTTAATTATATTTCAAATTTGTATCATAAGACTGCTTATCTTAGAAACAACACCTTCGCCAGTTTCCCAATCTATTATCTTACAATGTAGGACTATTTTCATTCCTAACAATGTAACAAACGATCGGCAAGTGCGTGCTTGATCTTCCGACCATTCCTTTTCTCTAACTCCGGAACCGTCCGGAAAGTCAAGAGTGTTATCAATATATTGTATACCTCCCGTTGAATTTTGTACACCATTCAAATAATTTCGTACCCCTTCGAGAAAATTAGCTCCAAAATTCCGAACCCAACCTTTAACTTCGAGTGCGGAATCTTTATATAGATTACTTAAGTTGACAAAAATAATGTATTAATGTTGTACACTTTTGCACAACATTTTACAGAAAATTGTGGCCTCTCAGTATTCCGAGAAAAGTGGCTTTAAACTTTCGCAATCTACCATGAACAAACCATCAACTAACGTGTTTGATGTTGGCCCCTCACTTCTCAAATTATACCAATCATCGTCAATCGAAAGTGCATCGATATTGCACGTTACTGCACTAAAAACTAACGTAAGTGCTATCAGAGTTTACTAGTATTTGAAGATTTGTGGTGGGGCCTTTCATCATATGAAGTTTGCTCGCCACCCGTCTTTATACAGACAGATTTTCACCAAACTTATCACATCATTAGTGCATTACTCGTGCACTAAAATGAACTAAGAACTAAGTTAGTACTACCCTATTGTGGAAATCTTCAAGATATTCGGTGGGTGGTCCGACTTCAGAAATATCAAATTTTTATAGTAACACATAGATAGGTTACATGGGTTAACGGCAATCGTATGTGCATCGTCAGTTTTTTTAAACGTACTGAACACTAATGGTAGTGTTACGCTATTTTAGGATTTATTCATTTTTTTTTTCGGGGGGACAATTTCAGAAATGTAAAACTTCAAACAAACTCTTATTTCCTTCTAGAAGTCCTAATGATGCACTAACGAATGCCACAATTTTTTTATTTTTTTCATCAAAGGTAACCCTGATTCGAACGATATTTTACTTGTAATAAGTACACTTATTAATCACAATTTAGAGGTTGTTGCACTAAGCAAAAGTAACGATACACGAAAGATTTCGTGATAGTATTCCAGATTCAATTACAATGTTAAAGCATTCATCGACTCTCGCGGAATATTTGGATTGTATAAGTGGAAGTTGGTATTTATTATAATTATTTTAATGAAGATAAAAGAAAACCGATTCTAGATGTTTTTATTCTTGCCACACTGCTGATCTTTGTTTTATCCACCTTGGTCAAAGTGACTAGTATAAAAAAGGGTGTGAGGAACCCCCTTGGTGCCATGACAGTGAGAACGGATGCATTGCTTTTTATCTCACCCACGGTGTAGGCACAGGGGGCCCAACGGGGCCAGCCTCCCCCAAATGACTTCCTTTTCCCCAAAGTACCAGCTTGAACGTTTATATATAAATAATAATTTTCTTCATAATATTCCCCTAAAACTTGGTAATATATACAAGACTGAAAATAAATCGACACGTATCTTTTTCTTTCGGGAAATAGGTTGCGGTGGCAAAGGCCCCTTTTCAAAAAATTGCCCCCTTGATTAAAAGGGCCACTTTAAAGAAACTAAACTTTGCCCATGCAAAGATGACTAAAGTAGGGAATACAGGTTTTATCGGTTTTGCGAAAATCAGTTATAGGGCCAACGCCCAATTCGAAATGAGAAAGGACACCGCACAATCCTTACGGAAATTGGATTCTCATGGAACTGCTTGAAACCGTGATATCATGTAGATATGTTGTTTCTGGGAAAAAGTCTCAATAGTCACAAGCAGAAATCACTGACCGTTTTGAATCTACAGGGCCACTTTCTTGAAAACAACCGTTGAAAACGACATTCTGAAACTCGTTTAAAATGACTAAAACCGTGATATGCTGTACATATAGTGTTCCTGAGGAAAAGTCAACGGTTATAATTAAAAATTACTGATCCTTTGGCCATTCCTGATCTACTTTTTTAAAAGCAGCAGACAATCCTAATATTGTGGATTTCGTTGAAAAAGTGTGACACTCTGATATGTTGTAATTGCAGTGATCGAGGGAAAATGTTTCAATTAGCACAGCCAACAATCACTCTCCCTTTGGCCACTACACGACCACTTTTTTCAAAACAGCAGAAGGAAACTTTATTCGGTGGAATTGCTTGAAATCTTGATAGGTTCTAGATATTGTAATCATGAGAAAATGTCTTAATGGACACAAACACAATCAGTCACCTTTTGACAACAACGTGGCCTAGTTTTAAAACAGAAGTATGTAAGGATTCCTGGAATTCTAGTAGAATTTTAAAATTATAAAACGTACTATCACACAACCCGAAAAAGGGGTGGGGAGAGTAGCGGCAATATTATTTAAGCATACCGGTAGATAAAATTCACATGCTCGTATTGCGAGAGAAAGGAAACCCTAGAATGTCCTAGACATTTTTTCTCAGGATCACGACTTTCAACATATCACAAATTAATTCAGTTACACTGAAATAAAAAAAATTCATTATACTCTGCTGTTTTAAGAAAATCTGAGCCTGTAGTGGCCAAAGGGTCATAATTAGATAGTGGTGCCCATTAAGACTTATTATCATGATGAGTTCTTCAATGCTACTCAATCTTACTGAAACCCATAACATCGTTATACTCTTCTGTTTTCTAAGAAAGTAGCCCTGCAGTGACCAAACGGTTAGTGATTTGTAGTTAGTTTCATTGCGACTGTTTTCCAAGATGACAATCTGTACAACATATCACAGTTTCTCTCAGTATGACCGAAATACAGAACTTCAGTATCTTCGTCTCGCCTGCTATCAAAAAAGTGTACTCGTAGTGGTCAAACGGTCTGTGATTAGTCGTTGTGTCCATTAAAAACTTTTCTTAGGAATATAATATTTACAACATATTCACAGAATTCCATAAGATCACTATTTTCGGATGCTTTCAAAACAGTTGTCACGCAGGAGCCAAATGGTCCTTCCGTAGGAGTTGTGCCCGTGAAGACTTTTCCTTATTGTCATAATCAGGGCCCGGAACTTGTTGACCTAAAAAAATTTAAAAAGTGACCTATAAAATGACACTAAATTTCCTGTAAAATGACCCTAAAAATCACAAAGATTGACCTTAAAACTTACGTTTTCTTAAACTTTTATTTCATTAAACATTGACATTTTTAAATATCCATTGGATTTTTAATTAACATTTCTCACTCATATTCAAAAAGTTTTGTTTCAGTTAGTTGCAGTCCATTGATCACTTATGTCCATTGTCCAGTCCATTGTACGGCATTGTAAGTATTGAAAGCGTCAGTTCACTCCCGAGTTGAAACTAGGAAGCACTCTTAAACAATAAAACTTTGCAAGTTTAGACTACATGAAAATAATGGATAAAAACACGTTTAAAGTCCTTGTACGCCTTCTAGTGCATTTTTAGTTATTCAAGTGATCACATTCTTTGTGGTCAATAACCCAAAACTATCGGTTTGGCCACCTACCAACCCCGGCGTTTCGTTAACCAGCTACAGTTTAGTTTTCATTAGCTTGTTAAGAATGCAGTTTTTCCACTCCAATAGTCAGGAAGTAAGATAAGAGATTATTCAATTTCGTCTTATCCACATCCGTAAACTGTGTTCATTTAAAGATTTCCTTATTTAGAAAAAAGGAATAAAAAGACCATAAGTGACCTAAAAGTTATCTTAAAATATTACAAAAAATGACCTAAAATTTCAAAACAGCAAAAAGAGACCAAAAGTTGATCCTAAAAAACTATATTTTTAGAACCTAGAGTTGATGGATAACGTTTTAACTTGAACTTGCTTTCTCCTATGCGTAACAGAAGAAAGTTGACTTGTCAACAAGATCCGGACCCTGGTCATAATATATACAACATATTACGGAAACAAGCAATTCCACATAAATTCACAATACCGTTACCTTCTCATCTCCAAGGGCGACTCTCTAGTAACCATATGGTTATAGATCTTTTCAGATCTTTTCTCGTGATCACATCATCCAGAACATATCACAGTTTCAGCCATATTGATCAAAATCCACAATATCACTATTTTCGGCTACTTTAAAAAAGGGCCCTGAGTGGCCAAACAATCAATGATTGGTCCTTATGCCCATATCATTTTAGTTTTATTTTTAAATTTGTAAATAGGTAAGGATCATAAAAGACTGCTTATGTTTGATGCACAATTTTCGCCACTTTCCGAATCAATTATCTTACAATGTAAGACTATTCCGTTCTTTTATTTGATGCCTAACAATGTAAAAAATGAACGGCAAGTTCGTGCTTGACCTTCCGACCATTTCTTTCGTCTAACTCCGAACCGTGCGAAAAATCGGTAGAGTGAAACGTGTGTTTGAAAGATGCTGCAAACCTTTGTGTTGGTTTTTTCCTGGCATATTTAATAATAAATTGAAATACCTAAGGTCTCATAATTTGATAGATATTTACAATTGAGAAATTGTTCTAAAGAGTAGCACCAAAGAAAGATCGGTAATTGAGTAGACTCTCATTATCGTTGGCTGCTCTCATGTTTGTGTAAAGTGAAAAAACGGAATAATCCTTAATTGTTTCTCATATAGAATTGACAAGCCAGTATATTTCGTAGGGCGAAATATGGCATACCCTTGATGATCGTTATTTCCTCAAATATTTGAGAACAAATTGTGACAATTTAACAGACATTTACATTTGAAATATTAGTCCATTCAGGAGGACAAAAGATATGTAGAACGCAGAGTTTCATGGTAGTTAGTTACTCAACTATTTTACAATAAAAAGAAGATTGAATTCTCGAAAATTATTAGACATTTACAATTGTAATGTGAGTAAACCCAGCCGTGGGAATGAGTTTTTGAAAGCTGAAGTAAACCTTGCTGCTCGGTAGGTATGGACATAAATATGAATGAAATGAAAGACCGGAATGAGTCAATTTACGAAGGTGAAAGGAGCGTTTGGAATATTAAGCACACCCTTGCTGATTGATTACTGATATATTTAAGAATGAAATGACGCAGTAAGAATAGCGAACTCAATACACGTAAATTGAAAGATATTTACAATTGATATGTGGGTTCATTCAATAAAGCGAAAATTGGGTTAGTAGTAATTTGCATACTCTTGTTGATCGTTTGTTGACATATTTAAGAATAAATAGATTCACAGAATTCTTGTAATTTGTAGGTTTTCAATTGCAGTGCGATCCAAATACATAGAGTCAAAAGAGTGTGTGGAAACTGAGGTACTTAGAACTATTGTACGTCACTTACTTACAATTTTTCATATAAAATGAAAAAAGAGATTAGTCGTAAAACGTCAAATAATTACAACTGAAAAGTGTTCAAGCGGTAGGGCGAAAAGCACTTTAGAAAACAAAGCAGACTCTTGCTGATCTTTAGTTACTCACATATTTGTCAATTCGATGAATCAATTGTAAATTTTCTCATATTGAAAACTATTGAGTTACTGTATTCGGTACGGCGAAAGGTTTGTTGGATCTTGAAACTAAATGTTGCTGCTCGTTATTACCCGACATATATAAGAATAAAAAGAAATAACGCAATTCTAGAAAATTGTTAGATATTTATATTTGAAAGGAAGTAACTTAAGCAGAGAGAAAGGAGTGTTTGTCAGCTCAAGCATAACTGAATTGTCGCAATTTGTGAGATGGTTAAAATTCGAGAGTGTTACCAGTATATTGTGCGAAAGGAGTGTTTGAAAGCTAATGTAAACTCTTATTAATAGGCATTTTCCAACATATTTAAAAATGAAAAGACAAAGAATTTGTCGTAATTTGTCAGATAATTATTATTCGTAAGAGCATTCTGTAAAACTAAAGGAAAGCTGTGTAGATGAAGTAGGCACTTGCTGATTCTTAGTGGTTTTCATATATAAAAATGAAATGAATGAACATAATTGTAAATATTCAGATATTTACAATTGAAAAGTGAATACATACAATAGGGGAAAAGCAGTGTTTTGAAAATTTATTAGACTCATGCAGATAGTTTAGTTCCCACATGTTTAGTAATTAAATTACAGAGCAGAACAGGCGTAAATTGTGAGATAAATATAGTTGAAAATCAACTCGAATGAGTCGTGCGAAAGGTTTATTTTGTCAAATAGATCAGACTCTTGATGATCGTTAGTTAAGGAACGTATTTAGAATAAATTGAAATAATGCAATAATATTTAACCCTTGTCCGCATGGTTCAGTGAATATACGCTAATGCATATGCAGGGCCTCGGAGGCCCTGTATGGTATTTAAAGGGTTCTATTTGGAATTTGATGCAAATTACTACTTGCAGGCCTATGATAGCTTAATTTATCACACAATAGACCAACAATGGGCATTTTCATAAGTATACGAGTTTTAAAACAACGTTTACAATTATTTTATATTTATTACAATTAGTAGAAAATACAAAAAAAAAAAAAAAAACCACTGTAACAAAACATTTTCTTCAAATATACTTTTGTCAGTTTACTCATACACTTCATAATTTTCTAGTTTATTTTAAAATTCTAAACACACCTGTGTGAAATGGCACTATAATCGTCAAAAGAGCAATATTTCTATAATTTCTGACATTCTTGTATGCAAATGACATCATTGTTTAGCAGTTTTGAGGAAAAATGTATCTACAAAAGGTATCATTTTATGTGTTCTTTGCAAATGCTTTTGCCACACTAGCAGCATACCAACGCTCTTTTTCTATGAATACTGTATGGAGAAAATTCATATTATCTTATTTTTTCTCCTGCTTATTCCTTTTCAGTTCCGTATATCTTCAAAAGAGTAATTGTTGCTAGTGGCAAGTTGGGTATTTGTGATCTTAGAATCACCTGGTTTCTCATTACATTTTTTGCCAGTTCCTGCAAGAATAATGGACGATTGTCTTTCTTGTTTTCATAGAAATTTGGATTCTGCATCCTGAAAACAATGTGACTATTTATCTGCCACATCCATCATATTTGACCAGAGAGCAAAGGGCCACCTTCTAGCTTGTCTTTTGCATGTATAGTCTCTAACGTCTTAACCCATAACATCATCTCCACATTTAGTTTTGTTGTAATAGTTTATAATCACTGGCTTTCTTTTGGTGCTATTTTCATCAACTGCCTTATCATGATGCATGTTGGTTATCAAAATCACTGTCTTCTTTTTCTTTGGCACGTAGCTGACCATAGTGACATTTTGCATCAATGCAAACATTGATGAACCTACTCCTCAAAGAGATGAGGCTCTCATTTCAACTGGAATGTCGCGTTTGTTTCGCCTTAGCGTTCCCATAACCGTATGTCATTGTTGTAGCATATACTCTGCCAGATCAACACTATCAAAGACATTGTCCATAGTAATATTTCGTGAAGTTCCAGAAACGGTTTTGCAGAGGCGTTCTATCACATTATTCCCAGATTTCTCTTCAACTGGTTTCTTTTGGTTTTCTTTCTGTATATACAAAACCATCAACGGCATATGATGATTGAGTGCCGCATAGCGAAAATATTTTTATTACGTACCTTCAAGATTTTCGAGGCGTGTCAATATACGTGTCAATGAACCCACACCTACCTCGAAGTGGCACTAGCTGTTGATCTACAGTAAGTTCTTCACACGGAACAATCACTTTGAACAGTTTCACAGAAATATTTCCTACACAAAACGAATAGGTGCCAGTATATCATTTTCAAGATAGATTTGCCTTGTGCGTTTATTGTCAATGGTAAGGCTTTCTTTATGTCTTAAAACCTGTTGACAGACATAATGCCTTTCAACATTGGTTTGAGTTCAAAGAGATGAACAGTTCAGTGATTGGCACATCTCAACTTTTTTTCTACTCGTACTAGTAGCAAAATGCCAAGAAAAGCATTTATTTAGTCCAGACCATCATTTTTCCACTCTTTTCGTTTCAATGTTGCAACCGTTTTTCCCTCAAGTTTTCTATAGTATAAAATTCCATTCAAGATTTCCTTTGAAATGAAACAGTCAAACGCATCTTTTGGACGTATTCTTTTCCCTCCCTTTGAAACACATGGGAAAAACTTCATTATATTATGTGCTGGAGTCCGTGATGGAGGTGTTTTCTTTTTCCAAATTGTGTCGTTTGGACTAAAATGTGTATCGGAATCCCTAATAGCTTCATTCCCACTGGTGCTTTCAGAGCGTGATGACGTATTGAAATGTTCATCACTTACACTTACACTTCCTTGATGAACTGTATTATTGGATTCTTCATCCTCAGATTCCTCACTATTACTGTTCGACAGTACATTATCATCAAGACACTCATTTACAAAACGGACAAAATCATCCTCACACATCTCTTCGTAGTTCATCTTCCACGAGCCGTATGTGTCGTTTTGTACTGAAACTAACACAAATTGCACACCAATGTAACTGGGCATTGCAAATTGCACCTAGTCACAATATAAAAGCAACTGTGGAATATATATATATATTAGAACTTTATTGTATCAAGTCTGTTGTTGTAATTGTTCGAACAAAGGAAACAAGTTAGCAAAAAGCTCTAATAAATCGCTGATAGATTATATAAACAATCTTATGTACAAACGATTGGTAAAAACTTGCATAGGTATTGCAGCGCTATCTACTGGGCATAAAATAAGCAATTATAAATAGAACTAATTGCAAATAAGTACAATAATAATAAAAATAAGGAATAAAACTAAATAACATATTCGTTTAGGACCAATTTTATTTACAAAATTATGTCAAATAATTCGCATACCATTATTATTTCATTAGGGCCTCCCAGGCCCTGCATATGCATTTAAGGGGTTACTAAATTAAATCAAATATTACTGTTTTCCAGATAATGCAAAAAATATTTTAAAGCTACTCATGACTGCATAAAAGAATGTTAAAAGAATACACAATGAGCAAGGCTTATTGATTGAATAGATTTGCAATAACTTTGAAAATAAAACCCCACAGGGCTTGAGAGGCCCTGCATATGCATACAAGGGTTAAGAAAGACTAAACTAATGGAATTGTGTTAATATATCACGTATTTACAATTGGTAGGTGAGTCCATTCAGTATGGCGAAAGGAGGGTTTGGAAGCTAAAGCAGGCTCTTAGTAATCCCTTGTTTAAGACATACTGAAGAATAAAATGAAAGAACTGAATTGTAAATTTTCAGATATTTACCATTCTATTATAGGGAAACCAGTATTCAGTAGGGCGAACTGGGTGTTTGGATGCTGAAGTAAACTCTTGCTAATCGGTATTTGCCGACGTAATTAACAATTAAATGAAAGAACAGAATTGTCGTAAATTCTCAATTTTTTACAATTTGAAAGTGAGCCCATAAACTAGGGCGAAAGGTTTGTTGGCACCAATAAAGTCATGATTATAGCTTTTTGCGACTTGTTTAAAAATAAAAGAAAAAATGGATCCTTCGTAAAGTGTCAGGTATTTACAATTTTAAAGTAGTTCTATGCAGTAAGGCAAATAAAGAATATAGATGATGAAACGGACATTCAATTATAGTTTGTTACTGAGATATTTAAGTTTAAATTGACAGAAGGGAATTGTAAGTTGTTCTCAAGTACATTTGAAGAGCAAGAATATTCAGTAGTACGAAGGGAGTTTTTCTATTATGAACCACTGATATTTTAAGAAACAAGAGAAAGAACAGAATTGTAAGAAAATTTCATACATGTCAAATTAAAAATTGTACCATTCAATAGGTCGAGAAGAGTGTATACGAGCAAAAGTTCTGATTTTTATTGCTGACATATATATCTATAAAATGAAAGAACGGAACACTCGTACATACAAGATATTTATTTTTCGAAAGAGGGAAAAGGTGTGTTTCAAAGAGGAAGCGGACTCTTGTTGGTTGTTATATACTGAACTATTTTTGAATGAAAACACAATGTAATTGTCCTAAATTGCCAGATATTTACAAGTCACTAGCGATTGAGCCCGACAGGGCTAAAGGTATGTTTGGAAGGCGAACCAAAGTCTTGCTGATCGGTGGTTGCCGACGTAATTAAGAATTAAATGAGAGAACACAATTGTCGTAAATTCTCAAATATTTACAATTGGAAAGTGAGCCCATAAACTAGGGCGTAAAGTCTGTTAGCACGATAAAACAAAGTCATGATTATCGCTTTTTTTTGCGACATATTTAAAAATAAAATAAAAGAATGGATCCTTCGTAAAGTGTCAGATATTTACAATTGGTAACTAAATCAATTGAGTAGCGCAAAACGGCTGAATGCAATATCACGCATGCTCTCGCTGACAGTTAATTACCGAAATATTTACGAATAAGATAAAAGAACGTTATTGTCACATTGTATGATGTATATATTCCAAAAGTGAAACTACTTATCAGTGTTGGAAATTGAAGCAGACCTTTGCAGATCTTTAGTATAAGACATATTCAGGAATAAAATTAAATTATGGAATTGTCGTGAAGTACCATATATTTACAACTGAATAGCCAATCTATTAAGTAGAGTGAAACGGGTATTTCGAGGATCATGTAGACGTTTGCTGATCGTAAGTTGCCGACTTAAGACTAAAATAAAAGAATGGAATTTTCTAATTTGTCTGAAATTTACAATTGAAATTGGGTCCTTAAAGTAGGACGAAATGTGTGTTTGGAAAATAGCTGTGTGAGATAGAGCTGTACTCAAAATCTAAGTGAATTCTCGATACAACTGATACAAACTGTTCTTCAATAATGAAAAACTTGTTCTCTATACAACAAACTTAAAAAATAGAAGCAAAATAAAAACATTAACTTGGAAATCTATAAAAATAAGTTACCAATATACATTATAAACTGAATAGTAGGAGATCTATCAAAAATCAACCACGAAGTGAACCACCTTACTGACCGAGTGTCACATGATCTCAATCAAAATGGCCGAGAATAATGAAACACGTCCATATGTTTTTTATCCAAACACAATTAACAATAAGAAGATATATATAACTCCAATATCAAATAGATATGTATATATTGTTTTTTACAATGAATTATTCTAAATGACAATTCTGGAAGTAACTTGACGGTTAATTCTACTTGGAAATCACAAATATCAAAAATTGTAAAAATAATTCTCAACCAATTTTGCCTCCAGTTTTAGGCGATGTTGTACCTATCCCATTCCGAACTATTATATTCAGCCCAACCCCCAGCTTTCAAAGGCATGAAGAGTAATTCCTAAAATTACCGTTGGAGCTGACAGCTAAGCAGAAGGTGTCATGACACTCAGCTTCCTCCGGGCAACAGATAATGACATTACAGGGTGGAAAATTAAACCAAATTATTAGGACTCTAAAGAGACTATTTAAACTTCTGAATAGAAATTAAGGGCCTTATGCAGAGCCGTTTTGAAATATGATTAGAATCACACTAAAGGCCTGACTAAAGGTGTTGACATGTGATGATAAGTGGGTCTTGAATGAAGCTCACCGGTGACGCCATCAGTGGCCAGCATCCATTAACCTGTTCCAAAAGAGTCGAAACCAAGATTGCACCAGAAGAAAGTTGTATTGTGTGTTGGGTGGAGTGCTCGCTGCATCGTACACCTTAAACTGCTATCAGTTGGTAAGAGCATCAATGCAACTCTGCTCTGTCAGCAGTGGAGTCGTCTCCAAGGAAACTCAAGGATGTGGAGCCAGTAGTTCTAAACCACTAAGGGGTCCTACTGTTACAGGATAACGCTAATCCCCACGTGATAAGGATGACCCTTGACACCATTCCACTGCTTGAATGGAAAATACTGTTCATCGGTTACGCTCCCCGGATATTGCACCGTACGATTATCACTTGTTCCACCCCTTTGAAAGTATATTTGAGGATGCCACTACAAATTCTTCACGCTCCACGAAATTCTACCGCGATGGAATCCATGGTCTCCCAGAACGTTGGCAGAGGATCGTCGATTCTGATGGGGAGTAAC